>NC_090387.1:48228458-48544014 GCF_036365525.1 Heterodontus francisci
GTTATTGGAAAAAATTCTAAGGGACAGCATATATTTTAATTTAGAAAGGCACAGATTAGTCAAAGACGGTCAACATGGATTTGTTAAGGGAAGGTCGTGTCTGATTAACATTGAATTTTTTTAGGAGGTAAGGTGGGTGGGGGAGGGAGGTAGGGGGCAATGAGGGTACTGCATTTGGTGTAGTCTATATGGATTTTAGCAAGGCTTTTGATAAAGTCTCACATGGCAGACTGGTCACAAAAGTAAAAGCACATGGCATCCAAGGAAAAGAAGCAATCTCTGCAAGAGCAACTCACCTAGTCCCACTCCCCTGCCTTTTCCCCATAGCCCTGAAAATATTTTTTCTTCAGGTAATTATCCAGTTCTCTTTAGAAGGCCTCAATTGAATCTGCTTCCATCACACTCTCAGGCAGTGCATTCCAGATCCTAACCACTTACTGCACAAAAAGGGCTGAATTTTACAAGTCACAATGGCAGCCGGCCTGTGCGAGCCGCATGTCGTGGAGCCGCTGCAATCCTAAGCACGGCATCTCATTTAAATAGCTAGCGTGGGCCACCCCCCCGATCACATGGAGAGGGTGGGCTGTCCGTCCCTGGCAATGGTGACAGCTGCCTGTGCGCAGGCGCTGACGCCATTTCTACAGGGCTTTGAGCCCTCCCATTAAATTTAAATATTTAAAGATGCAGTTGAAAAAAAAATTCATTTATTTTGCCCCTCTCCCACCCCCCCAATAACCATAAAATTAATTACTTTTCCTCTCCCCTCCAAAACACTTACCATGTCCAACTGACCTCCCTCCCCACCCCCCGCCCAAAGTGCATAAACTTTAACCTGAAACCCTTCCCACCATCCCTTACACCAATGATGTAATCTTGACCTCTCTCCCCACCCTCCTGCACTGAGGTACTTACCTCCTCCCCCCTCCCCACAAGTGTTCCTCCACTTTTCCACGATGGGGAGCCAAAGGCGCAGGAATGCTGGCCAGCGGCAGGATGATCGCAGTGAGATGGAAGGCGGAGTAAGTATAATTAATTCATTAATTTTAATTTATTTAAATATTGAAATGGCATTCCCGTCACCGAGTGGTGGGGGACTGCCATGAAGCCTTGCTACCGCCAGCAATATCGGGCCAAGCCCTCCTGGCGTTGGGGTGCATGACAGCCCTCTCCCGGATGAATTTTCCGGCCCTCTCCCGGATGAATTTTCCGGCCCTCCTGCCACAAACTCCAACGTTGAGGGGGAGGGGGGGGGGGGTGGATCTGTAAAACATAGCCCAAAACGTTTTCCCTCATGTTGCTGTTGTTTCTTTTGCCAATCACCTTAAATCGGTGTCCTCTGGTTCTGGATCCTTCAGCCAATGGGAGCAGTTTCTCCCTATCTACTCTGTCCAGCTCCCTCATGATTTTGAACACCTTGATAGGTAAATTGGCCATTATAAATTGCCCCTGGTATAGGTAGGCGGTAGGGGAATATAGGGACAGGTGAGGATGTGGTAGGAATATGGGATTAGTATAAATGGGTGGTTAATGGTTGGCACAGACTTGGTGGGCCGAAGGGCCTGTTTCAGTGCTGTATCTCTAAATCAAAAAATCAAATCAAGACCTCTATCAAATCTCCTCTTAATCTTCTCTTCTCCAAGTGGAACAGACCCAGCTTCTCCAACCTATCCGTCTAACTGAAGTTCCTCATCTCTGGAACCATCTTCATGAATCTTTTCTGCACTCTCTCTAATGCTTAACATGCTTCCGAAAGTGTGGTATCCAGAACTCCAGTTGAGGCCGAACCAGTGTGTTATACAGTTTATCATAACTTCCTTGGTTTTGTACTCTGTGTCACTATTTATAAAGCCCATGATCCCATATGCTTTATTAATTGCTTTCTCAACCTGCCCAGCAACCTTTAATGACTTGTGCACTTCAAACTTGGCTACCAAGCTTAAGCTATTGAATTACAAGACAGACTATTGCATTCTTCCTGAATCTGTGTTTATCAGCCGAGGAGACACCATCCAGAAATAAATGGTTTATATTTTTATCAATAATCTAATCTAAGGTGCATGCGGATGACTTTCATTTGATGTGAAATAAATGGAAGTGAAAATTGAGCAATTCCTTCAACGAGCAACCAATCAGCAATGCCTGTTTTAAATCCCAGCAGGAAGTTGAAAAATCTACCCCTTCCTCTCCTAGTAACTTGCAAAGGGTTATTTTACAATATGTTTGTACTTTGTAGAAATGCCAAAAAGAGGAAATCTTCAAAAAACAACTACACAAAGTAAGTCAAGGAATTCTTATTCCAATATGATTAATTTCACACAGAACAAGTGAAGAATTATGTACCACTAGGCCAATACTTATATATTTTACAATTTACAAAATTACAAAAATATGTTCATGTTTGTATGTACACCTTTTAGTATCATTGTCGCATAAAATACATATATGAATGTACTTTCCTGAGAATTAAATAAAATGAAATATATACATATATCTCCTGAGAAATTTCACCAAGGCAGCCACTAAGGGATTCAATCAATGATTAGAATCTGCAGTTTGTGGAGTAGCCGTCTCCCAAGAGCACTTATTTACTTGGTGTAACCTTTTGACTACTATTGTAAACACTGTAAATCTGTTGAACTATGTAATATGGGGTCGGGCACTCTATTTGTCTTTGCACATGGAGCTGATCCAATATCTTTATGTAAGACACCTATTATTGAAATATTAATGCAGTCAATAATTATCATGGTTGAATCAGTACATATGTGAATATCCTCGCTCTTTAAATGCAAGTTTATTTCTAGCACGCTTCCATAATGCTGCTGCTCTGCTCGATTGACAAGAAAAGGAACTCACATGCTGGCAGTGTTTAAAAAGACTATTTATCCAATGGCGAGAATCAAAGTGAGAACATAAATCAGAGGACAGCACAAATGTCATTCAGGGCCTCTGCACAGTTATGGACAATCACACTGGACATAAGAACGTGGTGATGCTGGCCAAGAAGCACCATTGTGGTGGCTTAGCCTTCCCACTAGGGCAAGGGCCAGGAGGCATTGAATTTTAAAAAGAAGGCAGTAGGTACTTCCATTAATGGTAATTTATTTGTTCCTGCATCTTCCACCACACTTTAGAAAAACTACAGCATAAACTAACAGAGGGTTAAATTAGAATTGCAGTGTTTGCAAGCTACTGAAGCATTGGTACCACATAATGAAGCAATAAAACCATTCAATGGCCACACGATGGAAACACAAATAAAAAGCAAACTGTTTCAGATGCTTAAAATCTGAAATAAAAAACAGAAAATGCTGGAAACATTCTCCTTGTTTTTTTTTAAACAATGAATAAGTTGCATTCAGTTTGCAACCCAAAGTTTCAAAAGGCAGTTTTTCAGACTGGATAGATCCTCTTACAAAGAAGAAACTAAATTTATCATTGAGTATTGTCCTGAGACCATGGCCAGAATTTTTCTGATGTAGCAGAAGTCCTGCTGCCATGACTGAAAGTGGGAGGCAACCCTGCTTCAGCAGGCAGTGGGACCTGAGACTGCATTTTGCCCACGGCAGCCAGTTAAGTGACTGCTGCCAGGGCTGCAGTGCTATTAAGGACAATGGCCCACCCCAATCAGAGGGACAGCAGCTCAGCAGCCTCACCACCAGTGGTGACCATTGCTCAGTTTGCAGCTGCAGAATGAGAGTTCCTTAATGGCCGGGCGCCCCAAAGAAGGATTAGTGGGTTTGGGGTAGCCGGGGCCTGGCAGGTAGGCTCTGGAGATCCAGAGGCGGGATGTGGTGGGGGGGTTGGTGGTCGCTGCGGGCAAGCGACATTGTTGCCATGGGAGTAGTCATTACCACTGGGGGCCATGGAGTGCCTCTAAAGGAGGGCCCACCCCATTCTTCTGCCCCCGGAGGCCACCAGATTTCACTGGGTGGTTTCCCCACAAAGCAGCAGGCACTCCCAGTGGGCGGCCGATCTGTCAGCTTTCACGCAGCTGCCAAAATGCCATGGCAGCAGGAAAATATCCCCCAATGCCTTCACGCACCATTTTGCCAGCCTTCCCGCCTCCCAGCCCATCCCCAAAGGGCTGGTAAAATTTAGCCCCATGTTTGTTGAATAAATTGTACAAAAGTGTTAAGTCAAAAAAATATGAAGCAGAATAGCACAGTGGTTGGTGCCTCTTTAGGTTATAGAACTAAATAAAGCTCCATGACACAAGTTAGTTGTATTTAGGAATGATGAGCGTGGCTGAGTTCAAGAGAAAAGCAAGATGGCTGGAAACAATGGTTTGGATTTTAACAAGCCCTCGACGTTGTGATCCGTGGTGGGGGGAGGGTGCCTGAAGATTGCTCCAGGTGAGGGCTGTCATGGACCTCGATGCTGGCAGGGCCAGGCCCGATCCTCCTGGTGGTGGCGAGGCTCTGTGGCAGCCTCCCTGCCACTGGGTGATAGGACCACAATTTAAATATGCAAATCAATAAAAGTAATACATTCAAATACACTTACCTTCAATCTTGAGGGCTCGCCATGATCCTCTGCGCAGCGGCCGGCACTCCCTCACTTTCAGATCCCTGTCCAGGGAAACGCGGCGCAACACTGGTGGGGAAGGGGAGGAGGTAAGTTTGTCAGGTTTTTTTAAAATTCATTCATGCGATGCAGGTGTCACTGGCCAGGCCAGCATTTATTGCCCATCCCTAATTGCCCTTGAGAAGGTGGTGGTGAGCTTCCTTCTTGAACCGCTGCAGTCCATTTGGGGTAGGTACACCCACAATGCTGTTAGGAAGGGAGTTCCAGGAGTTCCCCCACTCAATTGCACAAAGTGCAGAAGTCACCACTCCCCCTCCATCAACACAAGAAATGCAGAGTTGACCTCGTCTCCGCCCCACTTCACTAAAAATCCTAAGTTCCCCCTTCCCTACCTCGGTGGCACCAGCTTTCTCTGGACGGGAAAGTGAAGGCGCCTGTGTGCTGCCCATCGCACAGAAGATCCAGGACGGCCAGTAAGGTCACTGTGAATGATATTTAAATGTATTCATTTCCTTTATTTAAATATTTAAAGTTGAACCCCATCGCCAAGCGGCAGGGTCCGCCATGGAGCTTGGCCGCTGGCGGGCAGATCGGTCCCGACAATCCCAGCGTTGGGCTCCGTGGCGGACAGCTGCCGCTTCAATCTTCTGGCCTCCCCGCCACGGAGCCCAACGTCGGGAGCTCAACAAAATTCTGGCTGTAGTGTTGGCAACCAGTGGACACTGTTACGACCTCAGTGAGACCGTTAACTATAAAACACGAGATATGACTTCCCAGACCAGTTTGAAGAATTATATAACAAGATCTCATGTTTTAAGACTTTTATTATAACAACTAAACTAAAAGAAATCCCCATTAGCTAAATAGTACTTTGTAAGTAGCTGATAGCCCAAATTACAGAAAAAGGTTTTTTCTTCACTTCTTAAAACACTTGAGAATCTCACACCACTCTTATATATTACACAGTTCTTCTTGATGGTGAAATCTTTGCAGCTAAAAGTCCCAAACTCCCAGTTGCAATGGGTTGGCTCTGCCAAACTCAAAGGCAATGTCCACTTTGCTCACTTCTTCAGAGCACTTTTGTCCTGGACTTCCATGTATAAGGTGATCTCTGGTGATCCCGTTGGTCTTTTATTTCCCCACAAACCTCAACTTTCAAAATAGGTTCAAGTCTGCAGCCTTTCACTGTATCAGTCTTCTGAGAGCAGGTTTTCCCTCTCTTTCTCTCTTCTCGCTGAGGCTGCCGCCACTGGTCTTCTTCTCGTCTTCCTTACTGCCTGCTTGCCTTCAGAATATCTGTTGAATTTATCTGGAATCAAAAGTCAATAACCAATTGTTTTTTCCAATATGCAAAGTCCACAAGTATGGCTACAGCAGAGCCACCGGAACTTTCCATTGTTTCCAGGTGTTAGAAATGGCAATTCACATTTACATTTTCAGAATCACTGACTCCTTGTTTATGATCTGAAGGTCTGGGAGGGTGAAACCCATTGTTCTTCAGGTGTTATACCCTTGCAGTCTCTGCTTTTCAAAAATGTCTTTGATCTGGGTTCTATGTTGTCCTGGTAACCAAGATCCCTGTCTAGTCTTTAAGCAGAATTCATATGAGGTCACCTGACATCTCTGATTCTATCTTAAACAACATTAAAAATCGTAGATGTTTTTGTAAACATAATCATGCTACAAAGTATAGCATTCATAACACCTCCCCCCTAAAAATAGAATATTCATTACCATAGTAATGATTTTTCTTACAACAAAATCACATATAACATTGTAAACATTTCCATTATTAACATTTTATACTTTAGTTTAGTTTAGTTTAGTTTAGTTTAGAGATACAGCACTGAAACAGGCCCTTCGGCCCACCGAGTCTGTGCCGACCATCAACCACCCATTTATACTAATCCTACATGAATCCCATATTCCAATAACATCCCCCCCGGTCCCTATATATTTCCCTACCACCTACCTATACTAGGGGCAATTTATAATGGCCAATTAACCTATCAATCTGCAAGTCTTTGGCATGTGGGAGGAAACCGGAGCACCCGGAGGAAACCCACGCAGACACAGGGAGAACTTGCAAACTCCGCACAGGCAGTACCCAGAATCGAACCCGGGTCCCTGGAGCTGTGAGGCTGCAGTGCTAACCACTGCGTCACTGTGCCGCCCACAGGTGACAACAATATTTTATATCTCTGAGTTGCTTTCCTCCATTTCTTTAAATTCTGGGTAGAGCATCGGCAATTACATTGCTCTTTCCTGTAACATATACAATCTTTCGGGTAAATGGTTATAACATTAAACTCCACTGAAATAATCTGGTGTTCTTGGTTTTGAACTTCTCCAAAAAGCTTAATGGATTTTGATCGGTGTAAATGGTTATTTCCCCTTGGCCATTATTGACGTATACTTAAAAATGTTGAACAGCCAATACGAGGCCTAAAGTCTCCTTATCAATATTGGTGTACTTCTTCTGGTATTTATTGAGTTTTCTAGAGAAATAACTGACTGGTCATTCAATACCAGCATCATCATCCTGGAGTAACACTGCTCCTACTCCTACATCACTGGCATCAATAGCTACTTGAAACGGCTAGCCAAAATTTGGTGCTGCTCAAGCAGGTTCATTTATTCAAATCGCCTTTAACTTTTCAAACACCCATTGACAGGATTCTGTCCACTGGACCTTCACACCCCCTGAACAAATTCGTCAGTGGGTTAACTACTGTACTGAAGTTAAGAATGAACATCCGATAGAACTCACACATCCCTAGGAATCATAGTATCTCCTTTTTTTATCTTGGGGACTGGAAAGTCGATTATCGCCTGAACCTTAACTTCTCTAGGCAACACTTGACCTTGACCCATGACATGCCTTAAATAGATGACCTTAGCCTTGGCAAACTTGCTCTTCATTAAGTTTGCTACCAAATTGCCTTTCTCTATCCTGTCGAAGAGAGCCTTTAATTGTTCAACATGATCCTCCCATGTGTCACTGTATACCAACAGATCATCCAGGTACACAACTCAATTGCTTAGTCCAGCAATCATCTGTTTAGTCAACCTTTGAAATGTGACCAGTGCTTTTTTCATACCAAATAGCATGACCTTACACAGAAATAGGCCAACTGGGCTCATGAAGACAGAAATTTCTTTACCTTGGTTGGTCAAGGTAACTTGACAATATCCTTTCAGCAAATCAATCTTGCTAATAAAGACTAAGCTCCCCACTTTGTCAATACAATCCTCAAGTCATTGGATTGGATAAGAACCTGTTTTAGTTACTGCATTGACTTTCACATTCATTGCACTACTTGGGGAAAAATTTACATCCTTTGATACCATTATTGACTGGGCTGCCCCTGTATCACTAAGCAACACAATCAGCTTGCCTACTTCATCTGACGAACATGGGGACACCTTACTGCTGATCGCAAAACTTGAATAACCTTCAGGGACCTGACTTAATTCATTAGCACACAGAGGAGCACATCTCTGTTTACTATTCAACATCGAAAAAGATACTGGCTCATCAGCAGCACTAGCTATTGGGACATCCTTTTCAGAACAGGCTTTCGGTAAACCTATCACAGCTACCGGTTTGCTCTTTAACTTCCAGAATTCTGATTTTATATACCCTCTTTTATTAAAATAAATAACATGTTGGTCCTTTTGACACAACCCTAATCTCTTAACTATCTTTTTTGCCACTCTGAGTATTGCCTATATCCTCTCTTTTACCCTTTCTCTCACTAAAACCAAATATCTTGTCATTATTCCGCTCTCCTATTTTTCTAATTTCCCTGAAAGTTTCCAAACTGGGGTGTGCAACTACTGCTTTTGTGGGCCAATTCTTAATAATCAGCCTTTGCTGCGGCATTCCTTATTTTACCAACCTTATGTTCTTCCAGCTGGGACATTATTCCTGAAGGGTTACTATATTTTAATTTTTCCAGTAGGATTACTTCCCTAAGGCTTTCAAAGTCTTGTTCAATCTTCATGGACCTATACGGAGTTCCTCAGGGTAGTGTCCTAGGCCCAAACATCTTCAGCTGCTTCATCAATGACCTTCCTTCAATCATAAGGTCAGAAGTGGGGATGTTCACTGATGATTGCACAATGTTCAGCACCATTCGTGACTCCTTAGATACTGAAGCAGTCCGTGTAGAAATGCAGCAAGACCAGGACAATATCCAGGCTTGGGCTGATAAGTGGCAAGTAACATTTGCGCCACACAAGTGCCAGGCAATGACCATCTCCAACAAGAGAGAATCAAACCATTTCCCCTTGACATTCAACGGCATTACCATTGCTGAATCCCCCAGTATCAACATCCTAGGGGCTACCATTGGCCAGAAACGGAACTGGAGTATCCATATAAATACCGTGGCTACAAGAGCAGGTCCAAGGCTAGGAATCCTAAGGCGAGTAACTCACCTCCTGACTCCCCAAAGCCTGTCCACCATCTACAAGGCACCAGTCAGGAGTGTGATGGAATACTGTCCACTTGCCTGGATGGGTGCAGTTCCAACAACACTCAAGAAGCTCGACACCATCCAGGACAAAGCAGCCCGCTTGATTGGCATGCCATCTACAAACATTCACTCCCTCCACCACCAACGCACAGTGGCAGCAATGTGTACCATCTACAAGATGCATTGCAGCAATGTACCAAGGCTCCTTGGACAGCACCTTCCAAACCCGCGACCTCTACCAACTAGAAGGACAAGGGCAGCAAATACATGGGAACACCACCACCTGCAAGTTCCCCTCCAAGTCACACACCATCCTGACTTGGAACTATATCGGCGTTTCTTCACTGTCGCTGGGTCAAAATCCTGGAACTTCCTTCCTAACAGCACTGTTGGTACACCTACCGCAAATGGACTGCAGTGGTTCAAGAAGGCAGCTCACCACCACCTTCTCAAGGGCAATTAGGGATGTGCAATAAATGCTGGCCTGGCCAGCGACGCCCACATCCCATGAATGAATAAAAAAAAATACTATCAATCAAATATAATTTCCTTCTCTCTTACAAATTCCATAAATGTCTGCCCCTGTTTTTTAAATTCCTGAATTTTTGCCTGTAAGCCTCTGGTACCAACTCATAAGCATTGAGAACTGCAGTTGTAACCATTTCATAATCACTTGTTCCTCCAAAAATGTTGAATATACCTCTAATGCTTTTCCCACTAATGCACTTTGCATTAAAATTGTTCTACTTTCTTTCGGCCATTGCAGCTGCGTAGTAATTTTTTGAAAGGACACAAAACAAATTTGAGCTCCTTCCCCACTGAATTTAGGCACTAAGCAAATATTCCTTGCCAAATCAAAACCCAAAATTCAATCAACTTAATCCCCAAACCTTCCTGTCACTCATTGTCTATGGAATCTAAGTTTGTCTTGTCCAGTTCAAATTTCCTGGCTTCTCTTTCTTTTTGTAACTCTCTTTTTCTTTCTCTTCCTTTTCTCTTTTGAATTCAATTTTTTTCAGTTCCAGTTGAATTTGTCTGTCTTTTTCCATTTCTTCTCTTTCAAATTTCAGTTGCCTCATTTGTAACTGAATTCTAGCTAATTCAATCTGAGCTACCAGGATCACCTTTTTCTTTGTCAAGGTTAAAATGTTGAGCCAACAGTTCAACAATTTCTGCCTTTTTGGCTTTTGATTTTAAACTAATCCCCACTTGCTGTGCTACAGCCATTAACACATCCACTGTTAACTGTTAACTGTGTTAAATCACTGGGTGGGAATGGGAGTTGTGAGGAGGATGCAGAGAAGCTCCAGTGTGATTTGGACAGATTGAGTGAGTGGGCAAATACATGGCAGATGCACTATAACGTGGATAAATGTGAGGTTATCCACTTAGGTAGCAAAAACAGAAAGGCAGATTATTATCTGAATGGCGATAGATTGGGAAAGGGGGAGGTGCTGCAAGACCTGGGTGTCCTTGTGCACCAGTCGCTGAAAGTAAGCATGCAGGTGCAGCAGGCAGTTAAGAAAGCAAATGATATGTTGGCCTTCATAGCGAAACAATTTGAGTACAGGAGCAAGGATGTCTTGCTGTAATTATACAAGGCCTTGGTGAGACTACATCTGGAGTATTGTGTGCAGTTTTGGTCTCCTTATCTGAGGAAGGATGTTCTTGCTATGGAGGGAGTGCAGCAAAGGTTCACCAGACTGATTCCTGGGATGGCAGGACTGACATATGAAGAGAGATTGGGTTGATTAGTCATAGAGTGATACAGCACTGAAACAGGCTCTTCAGCCCACCAAGTCTGTGCTGACCATCAACTACCCATTTATACTAATCCTACATTAATCCCATATTCCCAGCAAATCTTCCCTCAATTTTCCTACCACCTACCTACACTAGGGGCAATTTACAATGGCCAATTTACCTATCAACCTGCAAGTCTTTGGCTGTGGGAGGAAACCAGAGCACCCAGCAGAAACCCACATGGTCATAGGGAGAACTTGCAAACTCCGCACAGACAGTACCCAGAACTGAACCCAGGTCGCTAGAGCTGTGAGGCTGTGGTGCTAACTGCTGTGCCACCGTAGGCTTGATTAGGCTTGTATTTGCTAGAGTTTAAAAGAATGAAAGGGGATCTCATAGAAACCTACAAAATTCTAACAGGACTGGACAGACTAGATGCAGGAAGGATGTTCCCGATGGCGACAGAGTCCAGGACCAGGAGTCACAGTCTAAGGATAAGGGGCAAACCATTTAGGACTGAGATGAGGAAGGATTTCTTCATCTACCACAGAAAGCAGTAGAGCCAATTCATTAAATATATTCAAGAAAGAGTTAAATATAGTTCTTAGGGCTAAAGGGATCAAGGGATACAGGGAGAAAGCGGGAACAGGGTACTGAGTTTGGATGATCAGCCATGATTGTATTGAATGGCGGTGCAGGCTCGAAGGGCCAAGTGGCCTACTCCTGCTCCTATTTTTCTATGTTTCTATTGCGAGTTAAGCCTTCTTTATCCACATAGGCTTGAGCATTAAAAGTAGACATGCTGAATTTTCTTTATGAGTATAGCAAAAAGTAATTGTGAAATCTTGTTTGATTAAATTCTAGCAACTTCCAATGAACCCATTTTACAGCCTTTGAATTCGTATTCTGAATGAGCCCCTATTTTTACGACCTTAGTGAGACCATTTGCATTAAAACATGAGATATGAACTCCCCAGACCAATTTAAAGAAATATATGACAAGATTTCACGTTTTAAGACTTTATTATAACAACTAAACTAAAAGAAATCCTCACTAACTAAATAGTACTTTGTAAGTAGCTGATACCCCAAATTACAGAGAAAGGTATTTTCTTCACTTCTTAAAACACTTGAGAACCTCATAGCACACTGATATGTTACATAGTCCTCCTTGATGGTGAAATCTTTGCAGTTAGAAGTCCCAAAACCCTCCAGTTGCAATGGGTTGGATCTACCAGACCTTCTCAAAGGCAATGTCTAGAAGTCTGGCTACAGCAGAGCCACCTGGGCTTTCCATTGTTTTCAGCTGTTCACAGTGGCATTTACATTTACATTCTCAGAGTTACAGACTCCTTGTTTACGTTCTGGAAGTCTGGGAGGGTGAAACCTATTGTTCTTCATGTGTTTTATACCCCTGCAGTCTCTGCTTTTCAAAAAGGTCTTCAGTCTGGGTTCTTTGTTGTCCTGGTAACCAAGATCCCTGTCTTGTCTTTAAGCAGAGTTGATGGGAGGTCACCTGACATCTCTGACTCCATCTTAAACAACATTAAAAATCATAATCATGCTGCAAGGTCCATTGTTCAAAACAACACAGATTTAAGATAATTAGCAAAAGTACCAGTATTGTTCTGGTAAGAAGTCTGACTCTAACACAATGGAATCTTCAAACTAGATTAAAATATCAATCAGATGAACTTTTCATTTCTTGGTGGTTGCTTTTGTATATGGTTAGTGTGGGCATGGGAGGCATGACAATTCCAGACAATTCCAACTCTACCCATTCCTGGAATATTATATTGATGTATGTCTTGCTTTTCCTCACTCCAAGTTCCAGCCCCCCCATCACTCCTGTGCTCGCTGACCTACTTTGGCTCCCGTTGAAGCAATATCTCGATTTAAAAATTCTCATCCTTGTTTTCAAATCCCTCCCTATCTCTGTCATTTCCTCTAGCCTCACAACCCTCCAAGATATCTGAGCTCCTTTAATCCTGTCCTCTTGTGCATCCCTGACTTTAATTGCTCCACCATTAGTGGCTGCACCTTCAGTTGCTTAGGCCCTAAGCTCTGGAATTCCACACCGTCCCCCACCCCGACACTTCTCTGCCTTTCTACCTCGCTTTCCTCCTTTATGATACTCCTTAAAACCTACCTCTTTGACAAAGCTTTACGTCATCGGACCTAATATCTCCTTTTGTAGCGCCTGTAAAGTATCTTGGGACATTTCATTATATTCAAGGTGCTATATACATATAAGTTGTTGTTGTTTAATGTTAAAACTACAATCCCTTTTTTGAACTAATTTCTAAAATATCGCTTTGTGGGGGTGAGAGAGAAACATGATAAGTGGCTCATAATATCAACTAATTTGATCACAATGGGAGTCAGCATAGCCCTCCCGAACACAAATTGTGGCTGTCTCACTGTATAAACCAATTTATGTGATCATTGTGATGCATTTAGTTTTCTGGTTAAACATTATGAATCCACATTACACCCTCAGACCTACAGAACTTCCATCTTGCTTCTTCGCATAAATTGTGGTTGTCTCACTGTATAATCATCTTTATCGATATATGAAAATGCCACACCACTACAATATAAAAAAAGTGCAGACATCAAACTGTTCTGACTTAAGAACATAACATCAGAAATACGAGCATGTGCAATCCATATAGCCCCTAGAGCCTGCTCGGTCATTCAATAAGACATGGATATCTTCCACCTCAACTCCACTTCCCTGCCGTATCTCCATATCCTTTGATTCCTGTAGCATCCATAAATCTATTGCTCTCAGTCTTGAATATACACATTGACTGAGTATCCACAGCCCTCTGGGGTAGAGAATTCAAAAGATCCACAACCCTGAGTGAAGAAATCTCTCCTCACCTCAGTCCTAACTAGGTGACCCCCTTATTCTGAGACAGTGACCCCTAGTTTTAATCTCTCCAGCCAGGGGAAACAGTTTCTCAGCATCCACCCTGCTGTGCGCTATAAGAATTTCATAGGTTTCAATGAGATCACTTCTCATTCTTCTAAACTCCAGAGAATATCGGCTCATTCTACTCAATCTCTCTTCATAGGACTACTCCATAAATCAATCTAGTGAGCTGTTGTTGGCTAAAACAAGCAAATTAAAATCAGTGACTCGATTTGTAATTATATATTTAAAAGTAGAATATTTTAGATTCCTTGGCAAGGAGGCAAAATCTGTATACTGTATGCCAGCTGAGGTGTCACCAAAGCCCTATATGATTATAGCAAGACTTCCTTACACTTATACTCTAACCCCCTTGTAATAAATGCTAACAATCTATGCTGCATCTGATGAAGGATCATTGACCTGAAACATTAACCTTGTTTCTCCCTCCATGGATGCTACCTGACCTGCTGAGTATTCCTAGCATTTTCTATTTTTATACCATTTGCCTTCATAATTGCTTGCTATATATGTTAAATTCCTGTGATTCAAGGAGACCCAAGTCCTTCTGATTCCCAACATTTACTAGTCTTTCACCTTTAAAAAATATTCTACTTTCAATTCTTCTGACCAAAATTGACAATTTCACATTTCCTCACTTTACATTCCATCTACCAACTTCTTGTCCAAACACTTAACCTTTCTATATCCCATTGCAGCTTCTTTGTGCCCTCCACACAGTTTACTTTCCCACCTAACTTTGTATCATCAGCAAACTTGGATTTATTAAACCTGGTTTCCTCATCTAAGTAAATGATATAGATTGTAAATAGCTGAGGTTCATCCTCACAGTGGCGCAGTGGTTAGCACCGCAGCCTCACAGCTCCAGCGACCTGGGTTCAATTCTGGGTACTGCCTGTGTGGAGTTTGCAAGTTCTCCCTGTGTCTGCGTGGGTTTCCTCCGGGTGCTCCAGTTTCCTCCCACAGCCAAAAGACTTGCAGGTTGATAGGTAAATTGGCCATTATAAACTGCCCCTAGTATAGGTAGGTGGTAGGGGAATATAGGGACAGGTGAGGATGTGGTAGGAATATGGGATTAGTGTAGGATTAGTATAAATGGGTGGTTAATGGTCAGCACAGACTCGGTGGGCTGAAGGGCCTGTCTCAGTGCTGTATCTATAAATCTAAATCTAAAATCATGCAGCACCCCAGTAGTTAAAGTTTGTCAATAGGAAAATGACCCATTTATTTTGACTTTCTGTTTTCCGTTCATTAACAAATTCTCAATCAAAGCTAATATATTACCTCCAATCCCATGAGCCCTAAACTTGTGTAACAACCTCTTGCTTAGCACCTCATCAAATGCTTTCTGAAAATCCCAATATACTACATGCACTAGTTCCCTCTTATTTAGCCTGCTATTTACACCCTCAAAAACTCTAATAGGTTTGCCAAACACTGGGCTGGATTTTGTTCCCAGCACGACGTTGGAGGGCGGAAAATTGGAGTGGCAGCGGCTGCCACGGAACCCAACGCCGGCATTGTCGGGCCTGATCTTCCCGGCGGTGCGGAAACTCCATGGCGGCTCCTCTGCCACTCTGCGATGGGACCCGAGTTAGCATATTTAAATTACAACTTTGCATGAATTAAAATGTAAACCGCAGTGATTTTATATCAATTCCCGATGCTCAGCGCAACGAGCAGCACTCATGCACCTTCACTTTCCTGTCCGGGGAAAGCTGGTGCCACCGAGGTGGGGAAAGGTGAACTCTGCACTCTGATGGGTCGGGGGAGAAGGGGTGAACTCTGCACTCTGATGGGTCGGGGGAGAAGGGGTGAACTCTGCACTCTGATGGGTCGGGGGAGAAGGGGTGAACTCTGCACTCTGATGGGTCGGGGGAGAAGGGGTGAACTCTGCACTCTGATGGGTCGGGGGAGAAGGGGTGAACTCTGCACTCTGATGGGTCGGGGGAGAAGGGGTGAACTCTGCACTCTGATGGGTCGGTGGGGGGGAAGGGTTGAATTCTGCATTTTGATGGGTTGGGGGGAAGGGGTGAGCTCTGCACTCTGTTGGGTATGTGGGAAGGGGTAAACTCTGCCATTTAAAATGGCGCCAGCACCAGCTCCTTCAACAGGTGACGCCGTGAATGGCATTGCTGAGACTGTCCCCACCATGTGATTGGGGGGAGCAGTCACTGTGAATTTGTAAAATGGCTGCCCGCCACATAATGGCGTTGGCACAGGTCCCGTGGGGAACGGCCACCATGTTCCTCTCCTGCCGCCACTCCTGGTTGACTCTGTCTAACCATATTATGATTTTCTAAATGCCCTGTTATCATGTTGCTAATAATAGATTCTAGCATTTTCCCTACAACTGATGCCAGACTAACTGGCCTATTGTTCCCTGTTTTCTTTCTCCCTCCCTTTAACAGGGTTATACTTACCACCTCACAATCCATGAGCACTGATTTAGAACTTAAGGAATTCTAGGAGCTCAAAACCAATGCATCCACTATCTCTGCGGTCACCTCTTTTAAAACCCTAGGATGTAGGCCATTAGGTCCTGGGTATTTATCGGTTTTTAGTCCCATTAATTTCTCCAGTACTTTTTGCTTTACTAACATTTATAACTTCAAGGTCCTCAGGCTTATTAGATCTTGGTTTCCCAATATTTCAGTTAAAATTTTTGTGTCTTCTATTATGAAGACAGATACAAAATATTTATTTAACATCTCTACCATTCCTTATTCACCTTTATAATTTCTCCTGTCTGCCCCGAAGGGACCCATGCTAATTTTTGATAAGCTCTCCCTTTTTATATTCTTGTAGAAGCTCTTACAATCTGTTTTTATATTTCTTGCTAGTTTACTCTCATTTCTATTTTCTCCGTCTTTATCAATTTCTTGGTCATTGTTTGCTGATTTTTGAAACTCTCTCAATCCTCAGGCATGCTACTCTTTCTGGCAATGCTGAAAGCCTCATTTAATTGAAAACTCTCCTTACTTTATTTCGCATACACCCGCATGCATAGTTGCATAACATGCTGGTACAGTAACACCCATTGCTAGCAGGCCATGGGCTAGAGCCCTCAGTGCTATTTAAGCTTTATTTACTGTGCCACTGTAGGAGATAAGAAGTGGAGCCTAGACGCCACTCCACAGGGAAAGAGAAACAATGTCATGGGGGTCTCACAGTGGGCTGCTTTGGAATTCCTTTATGTAGCTGGATTTGGAGAAACATTAGTGGAGGCCATGAGTAAAGAGATTGTTAGCCTCGAAGCCCTTAGGATTAGGAATCCAAATCAATGCATGGCTACATAGCTATGCAGCAGCCTAAGAAGTACCACACAGGCCTTGCTCTTTGCGGCCACGCAAAATATTTTAAAAGAGCACGCACTGGAAAAAATGAGCTGCACAATACAACTAAATTTTAAAGGGTACATTGGCTAGAGCTTTTCAGCACCAACGTGTGGTGTAGCCCACTCGTGGGACACAGGGAAGGAATGAATGCAGCAATGGGTTACAGCAATCAAACCGGGATGGGACAGGACAATTGTTGAAAGCATCATTAAACACCAAATCCACTTGCTTGAAGATAACATTGTTATAAACTATAACCTATTCAATTGTTAGTCACTTT
Source organism: Heterodontus francisci (assembly GCF_036365525.1). Taxonomy (NCBI): domain Eukaryota; kingdom Metazoa; phylum Chordata; class Chondrichthyes; order Heterodontiformes; family Heterodontidae; genus Heterodontus; species Heterodontus francisci. The sequence goes on from NC_090387.1 coordinate 48,245,766, forward strand.
GATGCTCATAATCAGAACCAATTTGCTAATGCCACCTAAATAATACTACTGCCTGTATACGAAAACATTTTTGAATTTGCGCTGTTTCAGCAGCCCTTCCTATCCTTTATGAACAGTTGGAACCTGACAAGCTATCCCTTTAACAGATGGATTTCATTACATCATTTGATACTGCTCAAGCAAGGAATGTTCTTAAATATCTTGGAACTCAAATGTAGTTACTTCGGTGACCCGTAAAAGACTAAGGTCTCAAATTTTGGCTTCACAGCACTTGTAATTTTGGCACTAAGGGTGCTGCTTTGGGTGCAAAATGGCATCCACATTGCATGTGCACACTTCTAGTGTGGCCTATGCTGAATGCCATTTTGCTGAATGTGTTAGCATCGGCATGAGGAGCAAGCACCAGATGTATGTAGAGTAGGCGGATCGTGGCATCAGTCAGTGTGTATTGACACCAGCAGTGCCATTTTCAACCTCAACTCTCAAGCTAATGTCCTCCCAAGCACACACAGCTGAACATGCATTCAGCAGCAGGAAGGAACCCTCACCAGCGCTATTTAAAGAGATCATTCTCTACTTTCAAGTTAGTAGCTGATTTATTTATACTGCCTCTTGCTAAGTTTGTAGAACTGCTGTGAGTTTTCCACTGTTATTTAAAGTTGGTGAAGTCTACATGGAGTGGTGTTGCACGTGGTGAAGGCTTTGATTCTGACTTCAAGGGTTCTGCTCAGACTACTTGCGCCCAGTTATGGGTGCTATAGTTTTCATCTCCCTTGGTCTGCAGCAGGAGTAGAGGCAACACAGAGGACAAGCTACTCAGAGAAGCAGGGGGGTGGGGGTGGGGTGGTGAGTGGGGTGGTGAGGGCTCTCAACAGGAGGCTTTACCTACCCAGAGTCTTCAGGGAGCAATTCGTTTACCTCAACCTCAGCAAGGAACAGTGTGTGTGAAGTTTCCATTTTATGAAGGAGGTGCTCACTGAAATCTGCCACTTCTTGCAGGCAGACCTCAGAACAGGGCAAGGACAGTCTGGTCATGCCAGATTTCTTCCAGGCTGGGGCAGGCACCATCTCTAACATCTCCCAGTTTGCTGACCACTACCATATAAGGGAGGTCACTGACACCCTTTATGCCAGGAGAGGGGAGTACATGCATTCTCAGTTGCTGATTTTTTGGATGCTATTTAGGCTGTAAACTAAACTGTAAACCAGAAGATTTTCTTATCCCAATGCCTTGCATAGACTTAACAGACATAAGAATGTCTTTGTTTTACTTAATAAAGTACTTCTGCCAGAATTCATCATGCATTCATTAGAATGCAGTGGGGTTCTAAAATCACTTACTTCTATTCCTATATCTAAACAAATACGTCAAGCATAACTTAAAAGTTTTTAACCAACAAACATTGAGTGCACTTTGTGTATTGAATTGGTAACTTTCAAAATTTACTGCAACTTCTACCCATAACATTTGCAAAGCTTCTCTGTGTTTTCTGAACATTTTTACAACAAAAAATTGCATTTATGGATCATCTCCAATGTAAAGAAATGTCCAAGGAAGTGGACACTGAGCCAGGAAGGGAGCAATCCTGAGGGGTGTTTGGAAGCTTGGTTGAAGAGATGTGTTTTGGAAATATTTTTAAAGATGAAGAGCTTTAGGGAGGCAGCTGCAGAAAGTAGGATTGAGGCAGTTGAAGGCAGTTCCATCAATGGGGCACAGTGAGGCAGGTGGGGGTGGGGGTTGGGGTAATGCCATTTGCACAAAAGGCCAGAATCAGAGGAACAGATCATTTGTAATGGGCTGGATGAAATTTCAGTTAGGGTGGGGAAAACACATGAAGAGATTTAATTGACAAAATGAAGATTTTAAATTGAATGCATTGGAGGATGGGCAGTAAATGCAGCTCAGTGAGGTTGATGTGATGAGCAAGTAGGACAGGGTGTATCTGGCAGAGTTTTAGACAAGTTAGAATTTATGGAGGATGGGAGTCCAGCAAGTGAGCATTAGAGTAGTTGGGAATAATTTTGATTTTGTGCGATAGTATCAAACGAATGATTGTGAATCAACAGCCCATTTTACGTCTCTTACAATTTTTATTTCAATTGAAGTCAGTGTATTGGTGCTGCAATCATTCACATTTCTTTATAGCCAAAGTGGTGACATGGTCCACAAAGCATGGAAGTTCTCCGAGGTGCAGTTTGTATACAGAATTTACTTTCCTTCAACAAGCTAAATCAGCATTTACTGCTGTCACCAGAGATATCAGCAGATGCTGCTTATCTAAGTTGTTGAAATAAAGATGAGGTGATACAGAATAGAGCAATTACCCACTTATTTTAGCAACTTAACAAACGGCTGTCACACTTTATACTAAAAATAAAGCTCAGCTAGGAACCTACCAATGACAGAATATTTTACACTATTATTTACAATCAGGTTCTATTCATCAAAACAGGTAAATTCTGCACAAATTGTCACTTATTGGCCTCAAAGCTGTATTTTAGTGCCATTTTTAAATGAGTATAAAGTTCTGCTAGACCTCAGACCACTGTTCTTACTATCTTTAATTTTTCCCAGTTTTTGTTTTATGCCCTAACTCTCCTCAATTTGTTGATCAATATGACGTGCTATATAGGTGCTAGCAGTTCTCCAATATTTCATTTAAATGAGTATTCATCATGTGTGAGTTTTCACAGGCTACTTGATGGTGTAGTAGCATCATAAATGCGATGTTGTCTTCATCCACATGCACTCAACCACAGCAGCAGCTTGCATTTGTATATTTAAACTAAAAATATTGCTAATGCTAGATATCTGAAATTAAAACAGAAAATGCTGGAAATACCTAGCAGGTCAGGCAGCATATGTGGAGAGAGAAAAGTTTGCATTTTAGGTTGATGATCTTGCATGCATAGTGCCTTTAAAGCAGTAAAACATCTCATGGCCTTTCACAGGAACATGATCAGACAACATTTGATGTCGAGACATATAAGGAGATGTTAGGACAAGTTACCAAAAGAAAGAAATTAGGAGCAGGAAGCCTGGCTTAGGGTCCCCTCCCTAACTCAATTTTAAACACCAACTACTTGATCTGCGGTGTTGTTCACAGACAAAAATATTTTTCTGTCTGAAATTCATTCTCTGTCTATACGTTACTCTTCTTCTTTATAACAGTCATACACCTTCACTGTCAGCTACCAAACTCAGAATTAACATCCTTTCTTCCTTTTTCTGTAAGTCTGTCTTTCCCTCTGTCGCTTCTCTCTATGTCCTCTAACTGTCTCCGATATGGATCCTATTGGTGTTTCTTTACTGAATTTGTGTCTTTCACCATTTTTAGATGGCGGTGTAAAATAAGAGCCATAGTATAATTGATTGGAAATAAAAATCTGGGTCAGGTATGTAATGGCGGAGACTGGTTGGGGCCAGGCTGTCGGGCAGGTGCTGCAACACACAACAGTGAGATAAACAGAGTGCGTTGGAGCCATTGCTCGGAGGAAGCAGAGGTTATGGGTTCTGGAATCAGGGTAATTGATCTGGCTTGGAAACTGTGACCCTGCAGGAACTGGTGGCTTTGGGACATGTGGAAGAGAAGGAAACTGGGAACGTGAGCCTGACCAGGAGGTCTGGGACTGTAGAATTTAAGCTTGAGACAGGGAGGGAGTGAGTCTAAGAGCTAAAGGAAGCAGGTTGGGCCTAGAACTTGAAATCAGCAGCAGGAAGCACAGCTGGGCTAGAGGTGCAATGGTGGCACAAAGAGATTGTACAGCAGGATCCAAAGCTGGACTGGAGAGAGAATACAGCAAAGTTCCAGGTAGAATGCTGAAGTAGTAAGGGAGCAGATTGAGGCAGGAGTTCCAATATAGAAAGAATGTGGGGAAGGGGCAGGTTTTGTGATGTTAATCTATTTGCATTTGAGGGTCCAGGAAGCATTCCAGTTCACAACATAGTTGGGCTGCTACGGATCTGTAGTGTAAGCTTTTGGAGTGTCTACAGATTCAGTGAGTATGTGATCTAGCAGATTTCCAGAGCACTGATCCTGCTGCTTTTCCACTTTGATACTTAGAAGCCACAGGAGCTCTTCTTCTTTGGCCTCCTTGTCTCGGAAGACAATGGGTAAGCGCCTGGAGGTGGTCAGTGGTTTGTGGAGCAGCGCCTGGAGTGGCTATAAAGGCCAATTCTAGAGTGACAGGCTCTTCCACAGGTGCTGCAGAAAAATTCGATTGTCGGGGCTGTTACACAGTTGGCTCTCCCCTTGCGCTTTTGTCTTTTTTCCTGCCAACTGCTAAGTCTCTTCGACTCGCCACACTTTAGCCCCGCCTTAATGACTGCCCGCCAGCTCTGGCGAACGCTGGCAACTGACTCCCACGACTTGTGATCAATGTCACAGGACTTCATGTCACGTTTGCAGACGTCTTTGAAGCGGAGACATGGACGGCCGGTGGGTCTGATACCAGTGGCGAGCTCGCTGTACAATGTATCTTTGGGGATCCTGCCATCTTCCATGCGGCTCACATGGCCAAGCCATCTCAAGCGCCGCTGACTCAGTAGTGTGTATAAGCTGGGGATGTTGGTCGCCTCGAGGACTTCTGTGTTGGAGATACGGTCTTGCCACCTGATGCCAAGTATTCTCCGGAGGCAGCGAAGATGGAATGAATTGAGACGTCGCTCTTGGCTGACATACATTGTCCAGGCCTCGCTGCCATAGAGCAAGGTACTGAGGACACAGGCTTGATACACTCGGGCCTTTGTGTTCCGTGTCAGTGCACCATTTTCCCACACTCTCTTGGCCAGTCTGGACATGGCAGTGGAAGCCAGTGCTTAGCAAATCAGTTCATCTGCTGGTCATGAAGTTCGCCAAACCTCTCAACCCATTAAAACTTATGATCCCAATCTGGAGCTGAAGCACTGAGACAGGCTTCAGTGGAGGGAAGGCTTAAAGCTCTTAGGGCAGGCTAGGGAGGGATGGAATGAAATAGAGCTGGAGTTCTCGAGGGCAGGCTTAGAAAGAAGTAGTTGCACTGCAAGTGCAGTGGGACATGAATGTGTTACAATATTTCTTCACTAGAATAGTAAAAGAGTGTGGCAGCAATGGTTAGTTAAACAATCACATCAATGAGATGCATTCATACATCTTAGCAATACTATCAGGGTTCCTCTCTCCCAGCTACCTTAGGGGCGAATAGCTGTCATTCACCAGCAGTACATCTGCTAAAGTGAAGTAATTTCAACTGTGTCTGTGAATGCTTTTGGGAAGGATCTGTCAGGCAGGATGACTTATATGGCATCCTTTCATAGGTCATCCTCTTCTTCAAAGCACATCAACTTGGACGACTCCCATTGGGAAACCTGTTAGTGGTAGTATGGTGCTCAGGCTAAAAAATAATAATAAACAACTGAAGGAAACTTAGAGCCAGCAGAAAATAAACAAAGTAACTTATAAATTGGCCTTTAAACACTTAACTTTCCTTTCAGTGGAATCTACATGAAAATCCATCTGAGCAGCCAATCCCTAGCAACTATGGTTGCCAGATTACTTCAATGAGTTACGTGCTAATGTTACACTTGTGTTTAAGAAGGGAGATAGAATATCTCCAGGGAATTATAGACCAGTCAGATTAATATCGGTAGTAAGAAAAATAATGGAATCCCTACTAAAGGGAAAAATAGAACATCTAGAAACCAAGAATATAATAATGAATAGTCAACATAAATTGTAAAAGGGCAAGTCTTGCTTGACCAACCTCACCTGTCAGCGGTCAAAAAGTCACAGAGAAAATAGAAAGGGTAATGCAGTAGAGGAAATATACAGATTTTCAAAAGGCCTTTGGTAAGGTAACACATAATAAACAAATGAATATGGTTACAGCATGTGGAGTCAGGGCACAATTAACAGAATGGATAGCTAGCTGGTTGAAAGGCAGAAAGCAGATAGTAGGGGTAAAGGGTAGTTATTCAGAGTGGCAGAAGGTGGGTTGTGGAAATCAAAATAGATCAGTGCTGGGAGCACTTTTATTCACAATTTACATTAATGATTTAGACATTGGAATCAAAAACACAACTTCTAAAATTTGTAGACCACACAAAATTGGGAGAGGTAGTCAACACTACAAGAGCATAGCAGTTATTTTACCAAACTAGTAATCCAGAGGCCTAGACTAATGATCCAGAGACATTAATTTAAATCCCATGATGGCAGCTGGGAAATTTAAATTCAGTTAATTAAATAAATCTGGAATAAAAAGCTAGTATCATTAATAGTGACCATGAAACAACTGGATTGTTGTAAAAACCTATCTGGTTCACTGATATCCTTTAGGGAAGGAAATCTGCCGACCTTACCCGGTTAGGCTCATACATGATTCCAGTGCACAATAATGTAGTTGGCTCTTAACAGTCCACTGAAATGGCCTTGCAAGTCACTCAGTTCTATTAAACCTCTATGAAAAGTCTAAAAAGAATTAAACTGGATGGACCAACCAGCACTGGACGCAACAAAGGTACACCCAATCCAGTCAGTCCTGTAAAGTCCTCCTCAGCAACATCTGGGGAATTCTGCCAAAATTGGGAGAGCTGTCCCACAGACCAGTTAAGCAACAGTTTGACATAGCCATGCTCACAGAATCATATCTTTCAGCCAATATCCCAGACTTCTCCATCATCATCCCCAGGTATGTCCAACTCACCAGAGGTGGCGGTAGCACTGTGGTATACAGTTAGAAGCAAGTGATTCTGCGAGTCCTCAACATTGACTCCGGATCCCATGAAGTCTCATTTTAAATATAGGCAATGAAACCTCCTGCTGATAACCACTTACTGCCCTCTCTCACACTGACAACAATCTCCATCATATTGTGTGGCACAACCACTGTGCTATATGGGATAGTTTCAGAACAGATCTAGCAGGTCAAAACTGGTCATCTAATGGGCACTGTGGGCCATCAGCAACAGCAGAATTGTATCCCATCAGAATTTGTAATCTCATGGCCTGACATATCACTTATTGTTACCATTACCATCAAGCAAGGGATCAACTGTGATTAATTGAGGAGTGTAGAAGAGCATTGCCAGGAGCAGCATCAGGCATACCTAAAACAGAGGTGCCAACCTGGTGAAGCTTCAACAAAGGACTACATGCAAGCTAGACACTGGAAGCAGCATGCTATAGATAGAGCTAAGCAATCCCACAACCAATGGATCAGATCAAAGTTCTGTAATCTTGCCATATCCAGTTGAGAACACTTACAGGAGGAGGAGCCTCCATGAACAATCCCTTCCTCAGTGATGGCAGAGACCATCATGTGAGTACAAAAGACAAGGCTGAAGAGTTTTCAATCATCTTCAGCCAGAAGTGTTCAGTGAATGATCCATCTCAGCCTCTTCCTGAGGTCCCCGCCATCATAGATTCCAGTCTTCAGACAACTTGATTCACTCCACGCCATATCAAGAAATAACTGAACACACTGGATTTAGCAAAGGCTATGGGCCTTGACAACATCCCAGCTACAGTGCTGAAGATATGTGCGCCAGAACTAGTCAAACTCTAGCTAAGCTGTTCCAGTACAGCTACAACACTGGCAGCTACCTGACAAAGTGGAAAATTGCCCAGGTATGTCCTGTTCACAAAAAGCAAGGCAAATCAAATACAGCCAGTTACCTCCCCATTAGTCTACTCTCCATCATCAGCAAAGTGATGGAAGGTGTTGTTGACAGTGCTATCAAGTGGCACTTACTCACCAATAACCTGCTCACGAATGCTCAGTTTAGGTTCTGCTAGGAACACTGGGCTCCAGCTCTTAGTTCAAACATGAATTAAACAACTGGATTCCAGTGATTAGGTGAGAGTGACTACCCTTAACATCAAGGCAGCATTTGACAAAGTGTGGCATCAAGGAACCCTGGTACAATTGAAGTCAATGGAAATTGTAATGAGTTCTTATATGTTGTCTGATGCAACATAAATGAGATGTGTGGAGTCCAGTTATGCTGAAGATCTCAAACATGTTTATTACTGCTCAGTATTATATACAGTACAGAGCTAACTATTTACAGAACCTTACTCTATGTGCTACAGTTGCAGAGTGATTCTGGCCTGGGGTCACATGACTGCATTCTGGTACTTGGCTTATTAGCATACAAAGATCTTAAAGGGACTCACTCTTAAAGGTAATCATACAACAGGAATCACAGGGGTAAACACTGCACTGGCTGGAGTCATACCTAGCATAAGGGAAGATGGTTGTAGCTGTTGGCAGCCAATCATCTCAGCCCCAGGACATTGCTACAGGCATTGCTCCTTTCTTCCTGGAGCAAAGGAGATTGAGGGGAGATTTGATAGAGGTGCTTAAGATTATGACAGGCTTAGACAGGTCTGACAAGGAACAACTGTTCCCATTAAATGATGGTACAAAGAACTAGGGGACACAAATTTAAAGTTCTGGGCAAGAGATGCGGGGGAATGGAGGGGCATGGACTCGATGGGCCAAATGGCCTCCTTCTATGCCATAAATGACTCTAGGACATTATCCTAGGACCAACCATCTTTAGCTGCATTATCAATGACCTTTCCTCCAACATAAGGTCAGATATGGGGATGTTTGCTGATGATTGCACAATGGTTAGTCCCATTCGCAACTCCTCAGATAATGAGGCAGTCAGTGATTGCATGCAGCAAGATCTGGACAACATTCAGGTTTGGGCTGATAAGTGGCAAGTAACATTCATGTCACGTAAGTGCCAGACAATGACCATCTCCAACAAGAGAGAATCTAACCACCTCACTTTGACGTTCAATGGTATTACCATTGCTGAATCCCCCACCATCAACATCCTGGGCATCAGCATTGACGAGAAACTTAAATAGTGTGACTACAAGAGATTATAGGTTGGTAATTCTATGGTGAGTAACTAACCTCCTGACTCCCTAAGTCTTTTCACCATCTTCAAGGCACAAGTCAAGAGTGTGATGGAACATGCTCCGTTTGCTGGGATGAGTGCAGCTTCAACAACACTCAAGAAACTGAACATTCAGACTGGACACCATCCAGGACAAAACAGCCCACTTGATTAAAAGCCCATCTCCACCTTAAGCATTCACTCCCTCTCACCAGTGCAATATGGATACAGCATGTACCATCTACAAGTTGCACTGCAGCAATTCGCCAAGGCTTCTTTGACAGCACCTTCCAAACCCACTGCCACCTAGAAGAACAAGGGTAACAAGTGCATGAGAGAACCACCACCACCAAGTTCCTCTCCAAGTCAACACAATCCTGACTTAGAAATATATCACTGTTCCTTCATCGTTTCTGGGTCAAAGTTCTGGAACTCCCTACCTAACCACACTGTGGGCTGCAGCGGTTCAAGGTGGCATCTTACTGCCACTTCTCAAGGGCAATTAGGGATACTAAATACTAGCCCACATCTGATGAACGAATTAAAACAAAAAACACTGACAAGGACAACAACAAATTACAAGACACCATTAATAAACTTGCAGATTGGACATAAAATTGACAAATGGATTTCAACATAGATAAATGTGAGGTATTATATTTTGTGAAGAAAGATAAGGAGATCAAATTTTACTTGGAACTTAAGAATCTAAATCAATGAGAGGAGAAAAGAGATCTGGGATTACAAAAGCACAAATTGCTAAAAATTGCAACTCAGGTGAATAAGGCCTTAACAAAAGTAAACCAAGCACTTGAGGTTATTTCTAGAGGGATATTATTGAAAAGTAGAGAAGTTATGCTAAACTTGTACAGAACCTTGATTGGACCATACTTGGGGTACAATGTGCAATTCTGGTTGCTATATTATTAAAAGGTTTATAGAGGCACTGAAGAGGGTGCAAAAATGTTTCACAAGGATGATACGAGTACTACGAAGTCATAGAAGCATAGAAAATAGGAGCAGGAGTAGGCCATTCAGCCTTTCGGGCCTGCTCCGCCATTCAAAAAAGATCATGACTGATCGTCTAATTCAGTACCCTGTTCCCGCTTTCTCCCCATATCCCTTGATCTCTTTGGCATTAAGAAATATATCTATCTCCTTTTGAATATATTTAATGACTTGGCCTCTACTGCCTTCTGTGGTAGAGAATTCCACAGGTTCACCATCCCCTGAGTGAAGAAATTTCTCCTCATCTCAGTTCTAAATAGCATACCCCGTATCCTGAGACTGTGACCCCTGGTTCTGGACTCCCCAGCCATTGGGAACATCCTCTCTGCATCTAGCTTGTCTAGTCCTGTTAGGATTTTATAGGTTTCTATGAGATCCCCACTCATTCTTCTAAACTCTAGTGAATATAGGCCTAGTAGACCCAATCTCTCCTCATCTGTCAATCCTGCCATCCCAGGAATCAGCCTAGTAAATCTTCTTCGCACTCCCTCCATGGCAAGAACACCTTCCTCAGATAAGGAGAAGAAAACTGCACACAATACTCCAGATGTGATCTCACTAAGACCATAGACATATGGATGAAAATGGAATAGTGTAGGTCAGATGGTTTCACAGGTCGGCGCAACATCGAGGGCCGAAGGGCCTGTACTGCGCTGTAATGTTCTAATTCTAATTCTGTATAACAGCAGTAAGACATCCTTGCTCCTGTACTCAAATCCTCTTGCAATGAAGGCCAACATACCATTCGCTTTCCTAAATGCCTGCTGCACCTGAATGCTTGCTTTCAGCAACTGGTGTACAAGGACACCCAGGTCTCATTACACCTCCCTCTTTCCCAGTCTATCACCATTCAGATAATAATCTGCCTTTCTGTTTTTACAACCAAAATGGATAACCTCATATTTATCCACATTATACTGCATCTACCATGTAATTGCCCACTCACCCAACTTGTTCAAATCACATTGGAGCCTCTTTGCATCCTCCTCACAGCTCACATTCCTCCCCAGCTTTGTGTCATCTGCAAACTTGGAAATGTTACATTTAGTTCCCTCATCCAAGTCATTAATATATATTGTGAATAGCTGGTCACTGCCTTCCACATGGAAAAAGACACGTTTATTCCTACTCTCTGTTTCCTGTCTGTCAACCAATTCTCAATCTATGCCAGTATATTACTCCCAATCCCATATGCTTTAATTTTGTACACTAACCTCTTATGTGGGACCTTAGAAAAAGCCTTCTGAAAATCCAAATACACAACATCCACTGGTTCTCCCTTATCTATTCTACTAGTTACATCCTCAAAAAAACTCCAGTAGATTTGTTAAGCATGATTTCCCTTTTGTAAACCTATGTTGACTTTGTCCAATCCTGTTTATGCTTTCCAGGTGTTCTACTATCACATCCTTTATAATAGATTGTAGCATTTTCCCACTACTGATGTAAGGCTAACTGGTCTGTAATTCCCTGTTTTTTCTCTCCCACCTTTTTTAAATAGTGGGGTTACATTTTCCACCCTCCAATCTGTAGCAACTGCTCCAAAGTCTATAGAATTTTGGAAGATGACCACCAATACATCCAAGGCCACTTCCTTTAGTACTCTGGGATGTAGATTATCAGGCCCTGGGGATTTGTCAGCCTTTAACCCCATTAATTAAGTAATTAAGTCCTTCCTATCAGGAATCGATGAACTGGCTGGGTCTCTTTTCTCTTGAGGAGAGGGATGAGGGGTTACCTAATAGAGATCTTTAAAATTATGAAATGTTTTGAGACAGAGACAGAGTTTCCACTTGTGGGGACGAGCAAAACGAGAGGCCATCAATATAAGATAATCAGGAAGAAATTCAATAGGAAATTCAGAAGAAACTTCTTTAGCCAGAGAGTACTGAGAATGTGGAACTTACTACCACAGAGTGTAATATTACTTGTCCTTTGGTGTGCAATCTGTTGTTAAGAGTCACAGGACTATAAGTAATATCCAAAATAAATGTGGGGGTTTATTATAACTGAACTGGAACATATAAACACAGAGTTACAGCATGAGCTCATCTACACACGTCTTATTATCTTGGGCTCCACCCACAACTCCCGGTCATGTGTGGCTTGACATCACTTCCTCTGATGATCTGCACTTGCAGAACTTAAGGTGTTCCTATCTGAAGGTAGTCCCTTCCTACAGACGTCCCACAACACAAGGGAGGAGTTGAGGTCAATAGCGTAGATACATTTAAGGGTAAGCTAGATACGCATATGAGGGAGAAGGGAATAAACAATTATTTTGATAAAGTTAGTTGAGGAAGGATGGCAGGAGGTGTGAATGGAGCATGAATGCCGGCACGGACTGGTTGGGTTGAATGACCTGTTTCTGTGCTGTGTATTCTATGTAATTTGGTGTCCTACATTCCTACCTGTCAGGAAATGGCATGAAGAATGTTCCTGCTGCCTTTTTTCTATGCTAATGAAGCTCTTAACTGTTTCAGAACAGAGCATCAGAAGCCAACCCCAGACCCAGCTATGTTGAAAATAGATGGAGATCAGGCAGAACCTGTCACTGCTGAATCTAACACTCCATTACATCCCATCTGTACTCGGTTTTGGGCCATAATGGAGTTGAAAATGCAGGCAAGGAGGAACTGGAATGGTTTGCTTCCCTTCAGTTCAATGTCATGCTTCCCTTCCCAATAATGTAATTTTAGGTAGAAGCAAATCACTGCTTTTCTTGTCAGTTTGGTCACCTCTAAGACAATACAGAATAGTATTTAGTACATGTACAAGGTTCAAAAGGCATGCTTGCTCATATACATCTGGAATTTCAGTCAAGCACACATGGAGCTGCATTTTTTGGGTTGGGTCATGATCCTGACATTGGCTTCAATTCCGGCTCAGGAATCCGGAAGTGGTCATAGCAGGATGTCACTCGTGATCTTCTTAGAGGTAGCCAATTAAGAAGCTTCCTCCAGGAGTCCCACACAATAAAGGACAGTGGGTGGACCAGTGAAGTGGGAGGACCAATCAGAGGGTCCTCTGTAATGCCTGGCCGGCAACCCCACCAGGAGAGCTGGTGCTGCTGAGACAGGGGAGACTTCGAGGGCATCTCAAAATGGAGGTGCTTTCTGCAGTATTGTGAAAAATTAAAAATTCCTCATGGCCACAGCTGTCAGGCCTTCAGTATGGAGAGCCGTGGCCATGACTGTGGCCATCGCAACCCAGCTGGGGTATGGAATGGTGGCATCAAAGGCCCCCACCCCCCACCTGCCCTGCTGACGGGAGGCCATCTCTAGTTCAATTCCAGGATCCAGCCTCAGCAGAGGGCCCAGCCACCATCGAGAAGATCCCAGTGGCATCTCTTCTCCAGTTGGCCCAATAATGGGTCTAAATAGCTCGCTTCTGCCTCGTTCACCCTGCCCCCGACAAGATTGCTCCAAGGTGAAAATGAGTTTGGTAGCCAATCCAACGCACTCTTAATTTTGCTCCCAACTCTGCCTCCTAACCTATAGGATTTAAACTAGAATGGGGATGGGAACCTGAGCAGGGAGACTGAGCAGGGAGATGAGGAGGAGGAAACCAGGATAGAAAGGAAAGACAGGAAACAAATGCAAAAGTGGAAGGCATAGAAATCAAGGGCAAGAAACAAATAGGGCCATAGTGCGAAATAATGCTAAGATGGCTAAGAATATTAAAAAGACAAGCCTAAAGGCATTGTGTCTCAATGCATGGAGTACTCGCAATAAGGTAGGTGAATTAACCGCGCAAATAGATGTAAATGGATACGATATAGTTGCGATTACGGAGACATGGCTGCAGGGTGACCAAGGATGGGAACTGAACATCCCGGGGTATTCAATATTTAGGAAGGACAGGCAAAAAAGGAACGGAGGAGGAGTAGCGTTGTTAGTAAAAGAGGAAATCAATACAATAGTGAGGAAGGATATTAGCTCAGAAAATCCTGATGTGGCAGCTGTATGGGTTGAGCTAAGAAACACCAAGGGGCAGAAAACATTGGTGGGGGTTGTATATAGACCCCCAAACAGCAGTGGTGATTTAGAGAATGGCATTGAACAAAAAATTAGAGATGCATGCAATGAGGGTGCAACTGTAATTATGGGTGACTTTAATCTGCATATAGATTGGACAAACAAAATTAGCAATAATACTGTAGAGGAGGAATTCCTGGAGTGCGCACATGATGGTTTTTTTGGACCAATACGTTGAGGAACCAACTAGAGAACAGGTCATCCTAGACTGGGTATTGTGTAATGAGAAAGGATTAGTTAACAATCTTGTTGTGTGGGGTTTCTTGGGGAAGAGCGACCAGAACATGATAGAATTCTTCATGAATTTGGAGAGTGAGAGAGTTGATTCTGAGACTAGAGTCCTGAATCTAAATAAAGGAAACTATGAAGGTATGAGGCGCGAGTTGGCTATGATAGATTGGGGAACATTACTTAAAGAGTTGACAGTGGATAGGCAATGACTAGCATTTGAAGAGTGCATGGATGAATTACAACAATTGTTCATTCCTGTCTGGCACAAAAATAAAACAGGAAGGGTGGCTCAACCGTGGCTTACAAAAGAAATTAGGGATAGTATTAGATCAAATGAGGAGAAATATAAAATGGCCAGAACAAGCAGCAAACCTGAAGATTGGGAGCAGTTTAGAATCCAGCAAAGGAGGACAAAGGGATTGATTAAGAAGGGGAAAATAGAGTATGAGAGTAAGCTTGCAGAGAACGTAAAAACTGGCTGTAAAAGCTTCTATAGATATGTGAAGAGAAAAGAGATAGTGAACACAAATGTGGGTCCCTTACAGTCAGAAACGGGGGAATTTATAATGGGGAACAAAGAAATGGCAGACCAATTAAATACATACTTGGGTTCTGTCTTCACAAAGGAGGACACAAATTACCTCCCAGAAATGTTGGGGAACGTAGGATCTAGTGAGAAGGAGGAACTGTATGAAATCAGTATTAGTAAGGAAATGGCGTTAGGGAAATTGATGGGATTGAGGACCGATAAATCCCCAGGGCCTGCTAATCTACATCCCAGAGCACTTAAAGAAGTGGCCATTGAAATAGTCGATGCATTACTGGTCATTTTTCAAAATTCTAAAGACTCTGGAACAGTTCTAACGGATTGGAGGGTAGCTAATGTAACCCCATTATTTAAAAAGGAGGTAGAGAGAAAATAGGGAATTATAGACCGGTTAGCCTGACATCAGTAGTGGGGAAAATGCTAGAGTCCATTTTAAAAGATGTAATAGCAGAGTACTTGGAAAACAATGACAGGATTGGACAAAGTCAGTATGGATTTACAAAAGGGAAATCATGCTTGACAAATCTACTGGAATTGTTTGAAGCTGTAACTAGTAGAACAGATAAGGGAGAACCAGTGGATGTGGTGTATTTGGACCTTCAGAAGGCTTTCGATAAGGTCCCACATAAGAGATTAGCGTGCAAAATTAAAGCACATGGGATTGGGGGTAAGGTACTGACATGGATAGAGAACTGGTTGGCAGACAGGAAACAAAGAGTAGGAATAAACGGTTCTTTTTCCGAGTGGCAGGCAGTGACTAGTGGGGTACTGCAGTTATCAGTGCTTGGGCCCCAGCTATTCACAATATCTAGTAATGATATAGATGAGGGAATTAAATGTAATATATCCAAGTCTGCAGATGACAAAATGTTGGGTGGGAGTGTGAGCTGTGAGGAGGATGCAGAGAAGCCCCAGTGTGATTTGGACAGGTTGAGTGAGTGGGCAAATAAATGGCAGATGCAGTATAACGTGGATAAATGTGAGGTTATTCACTAACGTGGCAAAAACAGAAAGGCAGATTATTATCTGAACGGTGATAGATTGTGAAAGGGGGAGGTGCAGCAAGACCTGGGTGTCCTTGTGCACCAGTCGCTGAAAGCAAGCATGCAGGTGCAGCAGGCAGTTAAGAAGGCAAATGGTATGTTAGGCTTCATAGCAAGAGGATTTGGGTACAGGAGCAAGAATGTCTTGCTGCACTTATACAAGGCTTTGGTGAGACCACATCTGGAGTACTGTGTGCAGTTTTGGTCTCCTTATCTGAGGAACGATGTTCTTGCTCTGGAGGGAGTGCAGTGGAGGTTCACCAGACTGATTTCTGGGATGGCAGGACTGACTTATGAGGAGAGATTGGGTTGATTAGGCTTGTATTCGCTAGAGTTTGGAAGAATGAGAGGGAATCTCATAGAAACCTACAAAATTCTAACAGGACTGGACAGACTAGATGCAGGTAGGATGGTCCCGATGGCGGGGGAGTCCAGGACGAGGGGTCACAATCTAAGGATAAGGGGTAAGCCATTTAGGACTGAGATGAGGAGGGACTTCTTCACCCAGAGAGTGGTGAACCTGTGGAATTCTCCACCACAGAAAGCAGTTGAGGCCAATTCATTAAGTATATTCAACAAAGAGTTAGATATAGTTCTTCGGGCTAAAGGAATCAAGGCATACGGGGAGAAAGCGGGAACAGGGTACTGAGTTTGGACGATCAGACATGTATTGAATGGCGGTGCAGGCTCAAAGGGCCGAATGGCCTACTCCTGCTCCTATTTTCTATGTTTCTATGTTTCTAACCCACCTCAGGGACTGGGAAAATTCTGCCCATGGTATCTAAAGCACCAGGGAACAATGTTGGTAAATCATAACATTAATGCATGCTTGTGTGTGATTTCATATGCTGAGCAATGAAGCAGAGCTCAGTGTTGCTACAAATCTGAGGTGGAGCGGGGAGTGTAAAGAAAAGTTCATTTTGTGCTGTAATTGTAACAATATGTCTATTTAATGCTGTTGCAAATGTAATGGGAATCTATGTGTGGAGCCAGAGGAAATGGGTAAGGTGCTAAATCAGTATTCACCAAAGAGAAGGACTTGGTAGATGATGAGCATAGGGAAGGGAATGCAGATAGTCTCAGTCATCTCATTATCAAAAAGGAGGAGGTGTTGGGTGTCTTGCAAAGCATTAAGGTAGATAAGTCCCCAGGGCCTGATGGGATCTACCCCAGAATACTGTGGGAGGCAAGGGAAGAAATTGCTGGGGCCTTGACAGAAATCTTTGCATCCTCATTGGCTACAGGTGAGGTCCCAGAGGACTGGAGAATAGCCAATGTTGTGCCTTTGTTTAAGAAGGGTGGCAAGGATAATCCAGGAAATTATAGGCCGGTGAGCCTTACGTCAGTGGTAGGGAAACTATTAGAGAGGATTACTCGGGACAGGATTTACTCCCATTTGGAAACAAACGAACTTATTAGCGAGAGACAGCATGGTTTTGTGAAGGGGAGGTCGTGTCTTACTAATTTGATTGAGTTTTTTGAGGAAGTTACGAAGATGATTGATGAAGGAAGGGCAATGGATGTTATCTATATGGACTTTAATAAAGCCTTTGACAAGGTCCCGCATGGCAGACTGGTACAAAAGGTGAAGTCACACGGAATCAGAGGTGAGCTGGCAAGATGGATACAGAACTGGCTCGCTCATAGAAGACAGAGGGTATCAGTGGAAGGGTGTTTTTCTGAATGGAGGAATGTGACTAGTGGTGTTCCGCAGGGATCAGTGCTGGGACCTTTGCTGTTTGTAGTATATATAAATGATTTGGAGGAAAATGTAGCTGGTCTGATTAGTAAGTTTGCGGATGACACAAAGGTTGGTGGAGTTGCGGACTGTGATGAGGATTGTCAGAGGATACAGCAGGATATAGATCGGTTGGAGACTTGGGCGGAGAAATGGCAGATGGAGTTTAATCCAGACAAATGTGAGGTAATGCATTTTGGAAGGTCTAATGCAGGTGGGAGGTATACAGTAAATGGCAGAACCCTTAGGAGTATTGACAGATCTGGGCGTACAGGTCCACAGGTCACTGAAAGTGGCAACACAGGTGGATAAGGTAGTCAAGAAGGCATACGGCATGCTTGCCTTCAACGGTCGGGGCATAGAGTATCAAAATTGGCAAGTCATGTTGCAGCTGTACAGAACCTTAGTTAGGCCACACTTAGAATATTGCGTGCAATTCTGGTCGCCACACTATCAGAAGGACGTGGAGGCTTTGGAGAGGGTACAGAGGAGGTTTACCAGGATGTTGCCTGGTCTGGAGGGCATTAGCTATGAGGAGAGGTTGGAAAAACTCGGATTGTTTTCACTGGAATGACAGAGGTGGAGGGGCGACATGATAGAGGTTTACAAAGTTATGAGCGGCATGGACAGAGTGGATAGTCAGAAGCTTTTTCCCAGGGTGGATGAGTCAGTTACTAGGGGACATAGGTTTAAGGTGAGAGGGGCAAAGTTTAGAGGGGATGTGCGAGGCAAGTTTTTTACACAGAGGGTGGTGTGCCTGGAACTTGCTGCCAGGGGAGGTGGTGGAAGCAGATACGATAGCGACGTTTAAGAGACATCTTGACAAATACATGAACAGGAGGGGAATAGAGGGATATGGGCCCCGGAAGTGCAGAAGGTGTTAGTTTAGGCAGGCATCAAGATCGGCGCAGGCTTGGAGGGCCGAATGGCCTGTTCCTGTGCTGTACTGTTCTTTGTTCTTTGTAATAGAACTGTGTCTTTCAGTTCTTGGAGTCTATCTATTATGGTTAATGTTGGCATCCAAAACATTTCAGCACAGAAGCCAGTCCCTGGCAGGTGACATCCGATAGCAAATTAAACAACTAAAGCTGTATCTGCTTTAGCTGACAGCTAGTAGCATCTTCTGTATATTGTGCCAAACTGTGTAAGAGATGAATTTGTAACTTAATAAACAGACTTCAAAATGTACACATTTGGACATGATACATTGCATTTCTCAGCAATGGTTTGCGTAGGAATTGTACTATGAATGCATCAACAGCTGCACATTCCTTAGTCAGCCTGTGCATCACCTGATGGTTAAATCCAGTACAAAATGGAAGGGCCATTACAACTCCTGTGAGATTTTCTATGGTGAAGTAGCAATTGATCTATCCTCTTAGTATTTACAATTTAATTTCTATTGCACATTTGCTCCTCAACTACTTTGCTCTTCAAATTAGTTGGTTGTGCATTTTAACAGCTGAAAATATTGTAAGTGCAGCAGGTTACATTTTTTTGTATCAATGTTGGATATATTACAGTGGTAGTAGGAATCAGTACACATCACAAAGAAGATAGAAAAGTCACACATTTGAGTTTAGCAGCTCATGTATCTCTGCAGGAATATGATCCCATGTATTACAGAGCTGCTCTGCTCTCAAATAATCTCCCAGTCATACTGGTTTGATCCTTAATTATATTTCTTACAACCCTTGTGAAATGCCATTACATCATAACCATCTGAAATGTTTATTTTTGTGACACACCCATTAACTTCCTAATTGAAAACAGTGTGAACGAAAACACAACTTCCTATTTAGGTAAATGGAAATGAAACTCTGTTGCATAAGCCATATTAAATTGACAATTAAATTTTCTTTGCTGCTCTTTACAGCAAGAAAGTTATCTTCTATAAGCATAGCTTTTCCTGTTTAATTTCCGTACAGCGTGGAAAATATGTTCACGTAAAGTCAAGATTTAAGAAGAACATTTAAACATTGTGCAAAAGGAATACCCAAGACACTTTGAAATTGACCAAGTTCATTGGGATCCCCTTGGGTTTGTTGAAGATGCCAACTAAGCATCGAGAGCCAGTGAATATACACGCAGGCCCAGAAACAGGTCCAGAAACTTCATCACCTCCCAACAGCAAGTAATCTGAAGTGAAGCTGATGTTTATGGTGGAAACCAGTAGGATGGTTTTGGTCTTGGCAATGTTAAGCTAGGGATGTTTTGGTTCATCCACAACTTAATATTGAACAGTTATAGCATTAAGAAATATTAACAGATGCTGCCTGATCTGCTGAGTGTTTCCAGCCTTTTCATTTCACTCTCTGCCGCCATTCTCCTCCCTCTCTGTATGTGGAGACAGACAGGGACAAGGATCTATGCCTGATTGCATTCCAATTTCTCAAGTGCAAAGTGTTTACTGAAGTCAAGAGTTGTTGCATACTTTCAAATGACCCTCTCATCCTTTAAATAGTTTGGACCTGAAAACACAGGGCTACAGAATATTCTCAACTGTCAGATTCAAGCTATTTAAATAAAGTGTAGACAACACATTTATAATTTAAACTGCAGTTTTGAGCACTGGTAATATTTTGAGAAGTTTGAATTGCGAGAAAATGTAATACAGTTTTAACAACTGTTACTGAATTACAGGGTGCATAGGCCGTAAGGGACATGCCCTGAATTCTGGAGCATTGATCTTGTTTACATGTCCAAACATCCCATGTTACCAGGGTTACCAGTGTGTTTGGACAGGTGCCCAGTGTTGTAACATTTAATGAAACACTGCCCTCTATTGATTCAGGAGAAGTCGTACATGTCTTTATTAGGAAGGGGGTTTCCCAATGGCTGAATGAAAAAAAATCTGCATTTATATAGCACTTTTCATGACCACCGGACATCTCAAAGTGCTTTACAGCCAATGAAGTACTTTAGAAGTGTGAAACATAAACAGAAAATGCTGGAAACACTCAGCAGGAAAGAGAAACAGAGGTAACGTTTCAGGTCTATGTGACCTTTCATCAGAACTGGCAAAAATGAGAAATGTAATAGGTTTTGAGCGTGTAAGTGCGGAGGGATAAGAAGAACAAAAGGGAAGTTGTGTGATAGAGAGCAGGGCAGGAAACATTAAATAACAAAAGGTTTCATGGTATAAAATCAGCATCTGCAGTATTTTGCTTTCGTACTTTTAGAAATGTAGTCACTGCTGTAATGTAGGAAATGATTAACAATGTTTGGAAACTTGATTTTTTTTTACCCTCGAAGCATTTTATTATAATCCCAACAGTGAAAGAATAAAGCCATAAAAACAACAGCATTCAATTTTTTACATGACTTATCATTTCCTTATATGTGAACTTTCCATCCAAATATTAGAAATGATTTTTGTGTATTGGGTGATTATATATTCTGTTAATGTATTTACAGCTAAAATACACTAATAAAGCTATTTTGCTGTGTGAACTATTGAGAGTTTTCTGCCAGGAATCAAAAAACTTTTATTTACAATGTTCCTCTTCATCACATCCTCCTGAGCTGTCACTGTGGTAAGAAGGCTGGTGGGTGTTGGCTCACATTTTCATGAGCAGCTGGGGTTTTTGAAAAGTGACTCAAAAAAATGTCTCATTTCAGTACCTCCCTACCACTCTGTATTGTGCTTGATCCCCTGGCTGAGGTCAATAGCTTCAATGCTTGAATGGTATTTTCAGTGACTAGTAGCATTTATCAGGCACACAGTCAGATTGACGCACAGTCTCTCCCTCTCGGGGCTTCTTCAGCTTTATATTTTTAATTTCTTTTGTATAAGCATTGCAAGATTCTAGGGGCAGCTGAAATGTATGACAATGCATTACCAAAATGGGTCCATGTGTGCAGGTTTTTCTGTGGATGAAAATACACCAATCCCAATATTTCTAACTTGTTTCTATCTTCACATTGTTTTCCTCCTGGTTACTCCTGGCTGTTTGGTCCTTTTATTCCTGTCTAATTTTCTCCATTGGTTGCTCCTCAATTGTTTCTTTCACTCCACTGCTCTGTTCTTTACTTTTATTTACCTCATTTTCAAGTCCCTGCTGCCTTCAGATTCTGAGGTGATAACAGATGGTGAGAATTTATTCGGATTCCGATTGCTGGCTCTAATTCTCAGTTCTGGAATCTTCATTGAATAGTACCCCTAGTGATTCTTAGTCCAATTGATTTTCATGCAAGTCCTTGTTCAACAAAATCAGTGCCCATAACTCTTTCCTCTCAGCAAGTGTCAGGGAATGCTACTGAGAAATGGAATTTTCCTAGTTACAGCCATCCCTGCAAAGTGAAATTTTGTTATGGGAATACAAAAGGTTGATGGGGTTGGAAGAAGGGCAGAAGTATAAAACAAAAAAACTGCATTTACTGGAAACCTAAAATAGAAATTGCTGGAGACAGTCAGTATCTGTGGGGAGAGCCGACAAATTGATCTTTCAGGGGCATATGCTTTATCAGAACTGTTTTCGCGTATGCTGTTTAATTCTCTGCCACTTCTCTTCCAGGACTGCCTGCCATGAAGAAGTTTAGTTCTTCTCTTCAATGTGATTTTCACTTGCCTATTTTACCCTGTTCACTTTGTTATGACCAGGTGCGAAGGAGGTCAAAGGGTCTCTTTCAGCCTTCACCTGGTCTTAATGTAACGGGGCTTAATTTTAAACACACTGTGTTTTTAGCTCCGCCTTGGTGAATCCTTGTTCACCGCTTTCCAATTGTAAGGCAAAGAAACCAGCACAAACAAGCTTTGTCAGGTTTAAAGAAGAAAAGTTGAAATTTATTAAATTCTAATTCGGTTAATGCCTATGGATACAGAACACGCCCACGCAGGCATGCAGAAAAGAGAAGAAAAATAAAGTGGAAAAGTTTGAGGCAGTATCTGAAGAGTTGTTGTTACAGTTCTTCAAGCTCACTGTAGACGCCTTGATTGTAGGTACATCTTGCTTTTCATTGGGTCCCAGTATTCTTCTTAAACCTTGTTCGCTGTAGGAGACTTTTCTCTCTTGGGGTTCATGTGTCTTCAGTGGATTCAGAGGCTTGTGAGAAAGAGATGGGAGCAGACAGGAGAGAGATCTTCTCAGTCCAGGAGCAAACAGACTTCTCTGCTTAAACTGGTTGTACACATTCAAAAAACTCAGGTTG
The DNA here is from genome assembly GCF_036365525.1 of Heterodontus francisci. Classification (NCBI taxonomy): domain Eukaryota; kingdom Metazoa; phylum Chordata; class Chondrichthyes; order Heterodontiformes; family Heterodontidae; genus Heterodontus; species Heterodontus francisci. The sequence continues at coordinate 48,268,414 of NC_090387.1, forward strand.
CCCAGCAGGTTAGTCATGTGACTAGCTGGATTGAACATGTCCATTTGTGTATTTGGCAATCCTAGCCATCAACCTGGAATGCGAGCTCCCCCACCTTCAACGTCTGGTGATCAAAAGTCCATTGTGGGTTGAATGTCAGGGAATGGCTGCTCTGTCCTTCCAAACATTGTCTGTTAATATGCAAATATCTTTTCCAGCCACAGCTCATCTGCTTAACAAGTCCTTTCTTAACTCCAGTAACAGTTTAAAATCAATGTTCATAACAAAATTAATGTGCCTCATTCTTGGCAGGCAGCATGACAAATTTCATTGATAACTTTTTCTGAACTACTGCCATTTCATGATGTCTGAACAGTTGGTCAGTGGCATTATTGATCAATGGGCGATTATCATAGCTGGTAGTTGGTAGGAGTGCGGGAAACTTGACAAACCATGGGTGATGGTAGGCAACATTCAGTAAACAGGTTATTGAAGTAGCAGCAAACTAAATTTCAAACATCCAGAAAATCTTAAAACAAACAACTTAACGTCCTGTAATTATTTCTGCAGGCCCAATATCAATTACTTTTATAGGGACTAAAAGGTAAATACACAGGCAAGTACTGGGCAGCTATTTACTGCATGGGTGGAGACTTATGAGTCTAGTCTAGTCCAGACACTCATAAAATGTCTTTAAACCTTCAAGTTAATTACTTCAAAGTTGCACACTTATCATTTTTAAAACTCATAATTAGAGAAATTCCTAAGAATAAAACTCAGCAGACTCTTTATTCAACAAGTCTGATAACCTTTGACTTGTTACTTTCACTATCTGTACGATTATAAAGGTCCTATAGCAAGGCTAGAGGGCAGAAGCATCTCGTAATGTTATTGAAGCAATTGAACCACATCTTCACCATAGACTAAACATAAGCAAAAGACACTGGAACAGTTTGAAGAAATAATGCTGGGCTTGTACATACCCAAGTCCAGCAAACTCAGACTAAACAAGCGTTACCCAAAATAGATTAACAAACAATTTTTTTTTAAATGAAATAAAGAGGGAAATAACCTCTACAAATCCTGCAGGGAGAAAGAAATCACTGAAATGAACATAAGGTCATTCAAAAACATGTTACAGGATGATGAGAGGCAAGAGAGACCTAGAAAACAATATAGCTGCTGAGACAAAACATAAGTGAAAAAATCTTTCAATACCACAATAGGAAGCAGAGTCAGATGTTAGCTGTGGCTCAGTTGGTACCATACTTGCCTCTGTAATTGAAGATTGTGTGTTCAAATCCCATTCTAGGATTTCAGCACAAAAATCTAGGCAACATTTCAATGCAGTGCTGTATTTTGGATGAGATGTTAAACTGAGGCCCTTTCTTCCCTCTCAAGTGGATATAGAAAATCCGATGGCACTGTTTTGAAGAACAGCAGGGAAGTTACCCCCACCCCCACCACGCCGTTGTCCTGGCCAATATTTATCCTTCAATCAACATCAGAAAAACAGGTTATCTGGTCATTATCACATTGCTGTTTGTGACACTTTGCTGTGGCAAATTGGCTGCCACATTTCCTACATTACAACAGTGATTACTGTAATATTCTGGTAACTATTGACTTAGTACAGAATATATATATGAGTCTGAGGGTTAAAGTAACAGGAGTTTATTTACACATGTCTTGCATCTAAGGCTTCCACTACAATTCTCCCGCGAGGTTTTGTACAGATTACATTACATTATTTCCTGTGCTGATGCTCAAAGTCTATTTACATATTATGTCCAGCTACAACCCTATATTATATTACATTACACTACATCTCCTGCCCCAAGTCTCTGACTTGTATTTTCAGATTGATAATTGCTGAGGCGTTTTCACAAGTATGTCATAATGAGTTCTTCTTTCTTTTGAAGGGATTTGAGGTTTTGAGTCTTCTAGTTCCTCTATCTGACTTTGCAGTTCTTGAGTAGAACTGTTGGATGACTCAATTTCTTCATTCAGGTTGTTTGCATTGTTTGATAATTGCAGCACCACTGGTTCATCAAACATTTGAGATGATTGGTCTTCTTGTCGATTGATAGCACACGTGATACATCTCGATATCATCTCTTCAATTTCTTTCGATATACAAGGCCACTATACTGAGTATCTTGCCCTGGTTCTACACTTTGTAATTCCCAAATGGCCTTGGGCCATTCTCTCCAAGATATCTAATCTCAATACTCTAGGGATAACTAAACTCTCATTGTAGATCAGTAAGTCATCAACAATGCTTAGATGACCCCTCTGTTCATTATATTGTCTTCAAACAAGGTTATGTGGCATATACCCTGGTCAACAATTCAAGCAATATTCCCTGATTTTCACACATACTTCATCTGTTTTCTGTGCATTCCTGACTTCACTCAGTTTCTGAGCTGTAGCAGGTAAAGTTGTTGTCGTCGTCAAAGCAAAAACTTCTACTTCTTCAAGAAGCAATATAACCCCTTCTTCTGGTCTTGCTACCGAAATGCGTGATAAAGCGTCTTCTGTGATCTATTGTTTTCCTGGAACATATTCAGTTTTCGTGTCAAACCTCATCAGTCTTAACCTAAATCTCTGTACTCTTAGAGGTAATTTCGCAAGCTCCTTTGAGTTTAAAAGAGTAACTAGTGGTTTATGATCTGTTTTGATTTTGAAATGAAGTCCTAGGATGTTATCTAAAAAATCTTCACATGCCCAAGTTACTGCTAAAGCTTCCTTTTCTATGGCTGCGTATCTCTGCTCCATTTCAGTTAACGAACGAGAAGCAAAATATACAGGTCTGCATCTCCCATCTTTCTGGACTTGAAATAAGACTGCTCCCAATCCCTTTGATGACACATCCGCAGATATAATGGTGAATAGCTCTGGGTCGTAATAGAACCATAGAAAAATTATGGCACAGAAAAGGCCATTCAGCCCATCGTGTCCGTGCCGGCCGACAAAACTAGCCGCCCAGTTTAGTCGCACCTTCCAGCACCTGGTCCATAGCCTTGCAGGTTACAGCATTTCAGGTGCATGTCCAGGTATCTTTTAAAAGGGTTTCTGTCTCCACCATCATTCCTGGCAGTGAATTACAGACACCCACTACCCTCTGGGTGAAAAAGATTTTCCTCATGTCCCCTCTAATCCTTCTAATTGACCTCTCCACTAGGGGAAACAGGTTCTTCCTATCTTCTCTATCTCAGTCCCTCATAATCATGTACACCTCAATTAAGTCATCCCTCAGCCTCCTCTGTTCCAAGGAAAACAACCTTAGCCTATCCAATCTTTCCTCATAGCTACAACTTTTGAGCCCTGGCAACATTCTTGCAAATCTCCTCTGTACTGTCTCCAGAGCAATTATGTCCTTTCTGTAATGTGGTGACCAGAACTGTACGCAATACTGATGAAGTGTCACTGACCTGAAATGTTAACTCTGCTTCTCTCTCCACAGAGTATTTCCAACATTTCTTGTTTTTATTTCAGATTTCCAGCATGTGCAGTATTTTACTTTTATTCCAGCATTGCATCCTTGGCTTTGAATTCGATACCTCGGCCAATAAAGGAAAGCATTCCATATGCTTTCTTCACCACTCTATCTACCTGTCCTGCCACCTTCAGGGACCTGTGGACATACACTCCAAGGTCTCTCACTTCTTCTACCCCTCTCAATATGTTCCCGTTTATTGTGTATTCCCTCACTTTATTTGCCCTCCCCAAATGCATTACCTCACAATTATCTGGATTGAATTCCATTTGCCACTTTTCCACCCACTCAACCAAACCATTGATATCTTTCTGAGGTCTATGGCCATCCTCTTCACTATCAATTACACGGCCAAATTTTGTGTCATCAGCAAATTTCCCAATCATGCCTCTCACATTTAAGTCCAAATCATTAATATATACCACTAACAGCAAGGGATCCAACACTGAGCCCTGTGGAATGCCACTGGAAACAGCTTTCCATTCACAAAAACATCCGTTTTCTATTACCCTTTGTTTCCTGTGCCTGAGCTAAATCTGGATCCAACCTGCCACATTCCCCTGTATTCCATGGGCTTTCATTTTACTGACCACTCTACCTTCTCAAATGCCTTACAAAAGTCCATGTAGACCACATCCACTGCACTACCATCATCAATCATTCTTGTTACTTCCTCAAAAAACTCAATTAAGTTAGTAAGACATGAACTTCCCTTAACAAATCCATGCTGTCCATCCCTGATTAATCCGTTCCTTTCTAAGTGACAGTTTATCCTATCCCTCAGAATAGATTCTAGCAATTTACCTACCACCGAGTTCACACGGACCGGCCTATAATTATTTGGCTTATACCTCGCACCCTTTTTAAACAATGGTACAACGTTCACAGACCTCCAATCATCTGGTACCTCTCCTGTATCTAGTGAGGATTTGAAGATGATCCTCAGCACATCCACTATTTTCTCCCTGGCTTTCTTTAAGAACCTGGGATGCAATCCATCTGGCCCTGGCCACTTTCATGGATGTCAGACCCTTTCGTACTTCCTCTCTCATTTTGCTTATCGTATCTAATATTTCACACTCCTCCTCTTTAACCCTCTCCTTTGTGAAGACAGAAACAAAAAATTTGTTAAGAACCACATCTTCTGCATCCACGCAGAAGTTCTCTTGTACATCTCAGATAGGCTCCACCCTTTCCTGTGCTAACGCTTCTGCTGATACTAGATTTTTCTTGATTTTTTCAAAGGATTCTTGTTGGGCTTCTTTCCAACACCAAACATTATCATTTCTCAATAATTATCCTAATGGCTAATTGATCACGGCTAAATTCGATAGAAATTTCCCCACTTGAATCACCATTCCATAAACCTCTAAAGTTTGGTAATATTTTTAGGCTTCGTGAAGTCCTTTATTGCCTTTGTCTTTTGTGGATCTGCTTTAATACCGGACCCATGAGGCTAACCAAGGAAGTTAAGGTTGTTTAAGATTAAAAGAAAAGGCCTATAAAGTTGCTAGAAATAGTAGTAAACCTGAGGATTGGGAGGATTTTAGAATACAGCAAAGGAGGACCAAGAAACTGATAAAGAAAGGAAAAATAGAATATGAATGTAAATTAGCAAAAAACATAAAAACGGACTGTAAAAGCTTCTATAGGTACATAAAAAGGAAACGTTTGGCTAAGACAAATGTGGGTCCATTACAAGAAGAGTCAGGAGAATTTGTAATGGGGAATAGAGAAATAGCTAAATGATTACTTTGTGTCTGTCTTTACTGAGGAAGATACAAGAAATCTCCCAGAATTAGAGATCCAAGTGATTAGGGAGAATGAGGAACTGAAGGAAATTAGTATTCGTAAGAAGATTGTATTGGAGAAATTAATGGGGCTGAAGGTTGATAAGTCCCCAGGACCTGATATTCTACATCTCAGAGTGTTGAAAGAGATAGCTGTAGAGATAGTGGATGCATTGATGATCATCTTCCAAAATTCTATAGATTCTGGAGCAGTTCCTGCAGATTGGAAAGTCACAAATGCCACCCTACTATTTAAGAAGGGGGGGAGAGAGAGAAAACAGGGAATTACAGACCTCTTAGCCTTACATCAGTCATTGGGAAAATGTTAGATTCTATTCTAAAGGATGTGATAAATGGACACTTGGATAATAATGATCTGATTAGGCATAGTCAATGTAGATTTATGAATGGGAAATCATGTTTGACGAACCTGTTGGAGTTTTTTGAGGAAGCTATTAACAGAATTGATAAAGGGGAGTCGGTAGACGTAGTATACTTGGATTTTCAGAAGGCTTTTGATAAAGTCCCCCACAGGAGGTTGGTTAGCAAAATTAAAGCACATGGGATAGGAGATAATATGCTGGCATGGATTAAGGATCGGTTAACAGGCAGAAAACAGAGAGTAGGAATAAAGGGATCATTCTCGCGTTGGCAGGCTGTGACTAGTGGGGTACCGCAGTGATCAGTGCTTGAGCCCCAGCTGTTTCCAATATATATCAATGATTTGGATGTGGGGACCAAATGTAGTATTTCCAAGTTTGCTGATGACACAAAACTAGATGGGAATGTGTGTTGTAAGGAAGATGCAAAGCGGCTTCAAGGGGATTTGGACAGACTTAGTGAGTGGGCAGGAATGTGGCAGATGGAATATAATGCGGAAAAATGTGAGGTTATCCATTTTGGTAGGAGGAATAGATGCGCAGAGTATTTCTTAAATGGTAAGAGATTAGAAAGTGTAGATGTACAAAGGGACCTGGGCGTCCTCGTCAATAAGTCACTGAAAGCTAACATGCAGGTGCAGCAAGCAATTAGGAAGGCTAATGGTATGTTAGCTTTTATTGCAAGAGGATTTGAGTACAGGAGTAGTGAAGTCGTTCTTCAATTGTATAGACCCTTGGTTAGACCACACCTGGAGTACTGTGTGCATTTTGGTCTCCTTACCTTAGGAAGGATATTATTGCCATAGAGGGAGTGCAACGAAGGTTCACCAGACCAGGAGACACAATTTCAAAATAAGGGGGAAGCCACTTAGGACAGAAATGAGGAAAAATTTCTTTACTCAGAGGGTGATGAATCTTTGGAATTCTCTACTCCAGAGGCTGTGGAAGCTCAGTCATTGAGTATGTTTAAAGTAGAGATTGACAGATTTCTAAATACCAATGATATAAAGGGATATGGGGATAATGTGGGAAAATGGCATTGAAGTGGATGATCAGCCATGATCGTATTGAATGGTGGAGCAGGCTTGATGGGTTGAATGGCCTACTCCTGTTCCTATGTTGCTATAAAAAATCTTACCATTGGCTGTGAAAAAAACATTTCTTGTTCAATATGAGTCCTGATTCTTCTAATCTCTGTAGCCCTGCTCTCACTCTTATATCCTGTTCCTTCTGATTGGCTCTATGAATTAAGACGTTGTCCATATGGCAACTGATCCCATCTAATCTTCCAGGATCCTGGACAACGTCCTTTGAAAGATCTTCAGTGCTGATGTAATTCTGAATGGCAACCTGTTAAAACAGAATGTTCCAAATGGTGTTATGAAAGTTGTTAAGAGCTTATGATTCCTCATCCAATGGTAACTGCTAAAAATCTGCTGTTCATGTCCAATTTGGTAAAAATTGAGCTTTTCCTTAGCTTTGGCAAACTCTCATCTACTGATGACATTGTATGTATTTCTCCTTCCACTGCCCTGTTCAGTTGTCAGAGGTCAATACAAATCCGAATGGCCCCATTAGGTTTCTTCACTGGAACCATACCTGAGCACCATCCTGTATGTTTTGTTACAGGTGAAAGAACTCCTTGTCTTCCCAGTAATTCAATCTTTTTTTTAAAACTTTCTCCAGGAGTGGATGTGGAAGTTTGCTAGGTGGGAACAAAAACACTGGGTGGAATTTTATGCAGCTCGCTGTGGTTGATTTGCTGGCATGCAGGGCGACATAATTAGGCCGGAGGTATTTTTAAGTCGTTGGTGGGTTTGCAGCATTCCGGGGTTCCCCTAGCACAGTGGCGGATTGCAGATTTGCATTCATTTACATGCCGTGAATACTCATTACCCTCCGCATGGTTAGGATTTAGTCCTACCTGCTAGATTAACTGAACAGCGAGTGATATTCCTGTGCTACCCAGTTCACGAATGTTTTCACGTTGAGGGCAACAGTCAGATTTGTGCAGTTGAGTCTCAGGACTTTGCTTTTCTCTCTTTAACTGAGCCTCTAAACTAACGCCAGCATTGGAATGGATGTTTGCCTGCAGGCTCGGCACCAGCAAGGGTGAATCGTCTCAGAGATTGGTGGCAATGGCATGGGCGGGGGAGGGGGGGGAGGAGCTACACGGAGGAGCAGGAGAGGGTAGTCCTGGAGGGAAGGGTCGGATCTCGGATGCAGGGAGGAGCAGGGGAAGGTAGTCGGGCAGGACAGATTGGGGTCTCGGGTGCATGGAGGCGCCGGGAAAGGAGGGCAGTGTCCGGGATGTGTAGTGGCTGATTTTGATGATAAGGCTGGTTATGTGCAGTTGCAGAGGGTGGCGAGTTGATGTGTTCCTGTTAGAAAACTGATAGTCATGAAAGGCCTAAAAGGAGGGAGGATCGCTGTCAGTGTCAGAGTCCTATGTTTCCACATCAGGGTACTGGCTGGCAGAAGGTACGGTCACAGTCACAGGGGGCAACTGTATATGGTGGGGGGGAAGGTCGAGACTTAGGGCTGAGTATTCGAGGGCATCATGGGAAGGAGCTTGGGAATCTGAAACTATATCAGGGTGGACTTTTGGAGGTTCAAGGGTGAGAGTCAGCAGTTGGATGGTGACGGGAGTAGTGACAGGGGGGAGGGATGGGATGTGTAAATTGATGATGAGCTGGTCCACGGTAATGGGGGGAGGTTCTATGGGTAACAGGGGAAGGGTGAAGGTTAAGTTGGGTGGGTCAAGGGTGATGGGTACAAGCTGGAAGGTGGCAGGAGAAGGTTGGAAGGTGGGAAAACTTGCCTGGTATCATAGACGCAACTTTTTCTGGAAGAAGAATACAATCCACGTGTCCAATCAAGGAATGCAAGTCGATTGAAAGGAGACAAATGATGGTGGGTGGGATCTCCTGCTGCATACAAATATAAGCCACAAATAAGGCTCATGACTTTCATGGTTCTGCTGAATAGCAGAAGGACAGTTTTACAACACGTTTCTCATCTCAACAGTTGAAAAGCTACAAAGACATGAGTCTCATACATGTAATTTGTCCTCTAACATGCAAACAATTGCAGAGGGAGAGGCTGAGGAGGGATCTTGATGGATTAATGGATGATGCCTCAACAGGAGCATCAGGCAGCACAAGAGGGTGAGGTTGTTCAGAATGAAGCCATCCAGGAAAGGCATTACCAAAGATGGGTGCTGGTGTGTGATCGCATCCTCAGGACAAGGACACATTGCCTTCAGATGTCAGAGAGACAATGCCAGAGAAGCATGAGGATGTGACTTGCAATGGTGGCAGAAATGTGTATGATTCTTCAGCATTACCTGCAGTCAATTGTTTTCGTTGGGAACCCCATGCCACTTAGCCTTAAGGTTACTATTGCACTCAATTTCTTTGCTACCAGGGATCAATGGGTGACATATGTGGCATCTCACAGTCTGCTACCCACAGGTGCAGCAAAGAGGTGGCCAATGCCCTTTTTTGACGTGCCGATGATTTAATCTATTTAACTGTAGACGAGGACAGCCAGGCAGCAGAGTCTGCAGCCTTCGACATCATCGCTGACTTCCCTAGAGTGCAAGAGGTGATGGACTATACTCATGTGGCTATTAGAGCTTCCCGGGACCAGCCTGCTGTCTTGGTTAATCACAAAGGCATCCACTCTTTAAACATGCAACTGGTTTGTGACCACAGGAGAAGAATCATGCATGTTTGCACACGTTTCCCAGGGAGCTGTCATGATTCCTACATTTTGGGGAACTCCCAGCTGCCAGCAGTTTTCGAGGAAACAGCTGAAGTGGACAGATAGATCCTGGGTGACAAGGGTTAGCCACCTTGTACATAGTTGATGAAAGCATTACGTCATCTCCAAAGCGCTGCTGAAGAGAGGTACAATGTTGTTCACGTATCCACCAGAGTCATAATTGAGTACGCCATTGGCATGCTGAAAATGCAGTCATGTTGCCTTGACCGGTCTGGAGGGGCTCTTCAGTACGCACCACAGAGGGTATCACGAATAATCGTTGTCTGGTGTGCCTTGCACAACCTTGCAATTCGACGCAGCAACATTCTGCAGGTGGAGGAACAGGAGGAACACCAGTTCTCCTCAGATGAGGATGACTATGAAGGAGAGGAGGAGGATAACAATGACAATGATGCCATCATTGATATAAGGGCCATGGAGAGACATACAAGGGACATCAGGGAGACCCTAATTTATGCACGTTTCAGCCAACAATAAGTCATATCATCAAGAAATATTGGGAGGAGAAACATAACAATTCCTCATAGAAATTCCCTTTTGTATGAGGTCTTATTCATCTCTACAATCTTAACAAAGCATTGCTGCACTTTCATGTGGTTGGCATTTGAAATCACCTATGAATCACAATCAATGTGACTACACACCACTGCAAGCAGCGTTAAGTTATGATCGCAGAAAACAAAAGTAAGGCATGACAGTATTGGAAAACGTCATTAATCATCAATAGGAAAGCAACCATCATTGAAGATTGAAGGCTAAAATTCCAATGAGATATTGACATTGGACATTTCCTGAAATGCTTTGCAAGCATCATTGCGCCCCTGTCATAGACCTCCAAAAAACTTCTTTTTATCTGTCTGTAACCAAGCAAAACATCACCGAGAGTGGATCAAATTTTGCAAGAAATAAAAATGTTTTAATACATCTTTGCAATGGTGAACATTTCTACATCACCCATGCCACCTTCATGCTCAGAACTGTTTTAAGTTTCTTTTCCTGCCACTACGGCTAGGTGCTAGCCCAACATTAGCAGCTGAGTTGGAGGCAATCTGCTCAGTGTGCTGCCCCGTTGCTGTGGATGACCGTGGCAGGCGTCCTCTGGAGGAAGGAGGTCTTGATGGCTCCATCTTACTGGGGGTCTGCAGCAATGGTGCTTGAGTATCCCCTGTGTGCTAACCTGCTGGAGATAAGGGGGTCAATGTTGGGGGGGAGGACGAGACGCCGCTTACCCTGAGAGGAAGGCCCTGGGGCAGCTGGCACACGCTCCTCTATCTGTGTGCATGATGGCACCTGTTTGTCTCCTTGAGGGCAAGGAGCACCTGGAGGGAGGGCCAGGTTCCACAACCCCCTCTCGCTTGCACTCTGCTGCATGGAGCCCACAGCAACAGTGATGGAGTGCAGGTCAGATCGCATATGGCTCGAGTGGTCAACCAGACTCGTCACGGAGCTCGCCAAACTCTCGACTGTGGAAGCCATACGCTCAAATACCTGGACATAGCAGACGTCATGGCTTGCATGGACTCCTCCATGGCACATGCAAAGTCACACATGACCTCAGGCATCTCCAACATATTTTCCACATGGCTTTGCTGCACATCCAGCAGACTTCTCATAGAAACAAACAGGATCATCATGAGCGTGGGGTTGAGCAGCAGTCCTCCGATTGTAAGGGGACCCAGCTGGCACATGCTCGTTCAGCTGCTGGGATGTGTCTGTGTTGTGCACACTGGCTTGTGACCCAGATTCTAACCTTAAACCCCCCGTGGACCATGTGGATGTATCTGCGCAGGCGGAGGTGGAAGAAGAGGCAGGTGTTGGTGCACCCACTGGGGCACTGGCTTCTTTTTCCCATGAGGAGGATTCTGGGGTCATGTGGCATTCTGCGACTCGAGTGCGGGCACCTGCAGTGGCGACACAAACAGAGGCACTTTAAGCATCTGCTGCACATGAGTTCACACAACTTCCTTCTTTTTTCACATATGGCTGCAAGAGCAGAGATGACATTTCATCCTTACACCTTGTGGCTCCTGCCTTGCCATCTCCACTTGACCTGCCTCCCTCCACTCTCACAATCTCTGACACCTCCTCCTCAGCCATGGTCAGCAAGCAGCCTGATGTCAGGGACCCCTCTTCCCATCTTAGCACGCTCACCCTGGTTGTGGCTTTGTTTATCCTGCAACAGACAGTGCTGATTTAATGACATGGCAAATGATGCATCACAACCATTGCGTATATGCATCAACATCACATCATTGGCTTTCGCACGACACACCCAATCACATAAACAATGCCAATTTTCATCATTTAGTGAATGGCACCAAGGCTGTTCACACATTCAACTGCATTCCTTGTGTACCCTCTGCCTTTAAGACACAGAGCCCTGAAAGAAATCGATGGAGCAGCCTCACCAGAATCACTTACCCTCACTGATCTGAGCAAGTCATTGATTCGCTTGCGGCACTGCACCCATATTCTAAGAGTTACACCATGCTTCTAGATCTCCTCTGTTACCTCCATCCAGGCCACCTTGGTGAGGCAATAGGGTCTTCGGACTCCATCTGCGGGGAAGGGGACGTTCCATCTTTCCCTGATGCCCTGGAGGAGAACATGCAGGGAGGCTTCACTGAACCGTGGGATGGGTCACTGCCTTCTGGCTGACAGTTGATTCACTTTGGCTGCAGGGAAAATAAATGATATGAAGTTGGTGATGAGTTTCGCAAAATAAGGATGGCAAAAACATTTTGACTTAAATGAAAGCTTCAACTAAGTTATTCTGAAGATACTTACATGAAAGGAAGGCTGCTGATCCTTCAGGCTGCAAGCACAATACGTTTTCTATCTGTAACGATCGTGGTGCTTGGGGTAGTGATGGCGGTTTCCACCAATGAAAGGCCGCCCCTGCCGCATGATCCCATGTGTTCCCTGTGCCCATCACCGCATGGCTCATTTAAATACAAAATTGCATGGGAAACGGGATTTGCGGCGGGAGCGGAAGTTACGACAACTTCAAGTCCTGCCTTCGGGAACACTGCAGCACTCACGAGATTCCACCCACTGGCTCTGCTTCCTTTCTCAGAGTGATGTGGAATGCCCTTTTCTAACTTCTTCAATCCTCTGAATAATTTTGGAAATTCAGTACTAAAATCTCTGGGCTGCTCTTCTTTACATTTGAGCTCTTCTACTCTACATATTAGTTGTAAGTCTATGCCTTTCTGCTGAGGAGTGAACAACTTTGATTTTTAATCACATATAAAGTCTCAGGAATTTCTTTTCCCCAGTAACTCAATGATGTTTTCAACTCTCCTATTGCCTTCAACTCGATGCCTCCAGGTCCATATAACTTTTTACCTGTTGGTTTAAGACTTCTTTTTCAGCCACGGTTCCTTGTCTGATAAAACTGAAACTGCTGCTCCAGAATCCAGTTTAAAGTTGGTCTTGTTTCCTTCCACAAGAATTTCTGTTGTCCAGCAATTCTCACTGGTTCCCTGGATCTCTCCTAAAAAGGGTATTTCCACACTTTGGACATCCTGTACTTAGTTACCTTTTTGCTCTCTTGAGATTTTTCCTTATTTGTCAGCAGCCCTAGTTTTTCACTGCGACACACTGACTGGAAGTGTCCCTTTTTTCTACACAAGAAACACTCATTTAGTTTCTAAATTTAGTCATTTAGAAGGGAAATTGTAAGGGTTCAGGTGCTGCATGTTCCTGGAAAGGTGAAGAGTAGGACCAACAGGTCAAGGGAACTTTGGATGTCAAGGGATATAGAGGATTGGATAAGGAAAAGAAAGGTGGCATATGACAGATTCAGTACGCTGAAAACAGCAGAGGCCCTAGAAGAGTATAGAAAGTGTAGGGGAGTACTTAAAACATTAATTAGGAGAGCGAAAAGGGGGCATGAAAAATCACTGGCAGACAAGATAAAGGAAAATCCCAAGGCGTTTTATAAGTATGTTAGGGCAAGAGGATAACCAGGGGAAAAGTGGGGCCCATTAGGGATCATAGAGGCAATCTGTGTGTGGAGCCGGAGGACATGGGGAGGTTTTGAATGATTACTTTTCATCTGTGTTCACTATGGAGAGGAAAGATGTAGGTGTAATGATCAGGGAAGGGGATTGTATTATACTTGATCAAATTAGCATTGAAAAGGAGGAAGTATTAGCTGTATTAGCAGGCTTGAAGGTGGATAAATCCCCAGACCCATATGAGATGTATCCCAGGCTGCTATGTGAGGCAAGGGAGGAGATAACGGGGGCTCTGACACAAATTTTCAGATCCTCTCTGGCCACAGGAGAGGTACCAGAGGATTGGAGGACAGCAAATGTGGTCCCATTATTCAAGAAGGGTAGCAGGGATAAACCAGGTAATTACAGGCCGGTGAGTCTAACATTAGTGGAAGGGAAATTACTGAGAGACAGGATTAATCTCTACTTGAGAGGCAGGGGTTAATCAGGGATAGTCAGCATGGCTTTGTCAGGGGGAGATCATGTCTAACAAATTTGATTGAATTTTTTGAGGAGGTGACTAAGTGTGCAGATGAGGGTAAAGCAGTTGATGTAGTCTACATGGGCTTCAGTAAGGCTTTTGATAAGGTCCCACATGGGAGATTGGTTAAGAAAGTAAAGGCCCATGGGATCCAGGGTAATTTGGCAAATTGGATTCAAAATTGGCTTAGTGGCAGGCAGTAGAGGGTGATGTTAGAGGGTTGTTTCTGCGAGTGGAAGCCTGCGACCAGTGGCGTACCGCAGGGATCGGTGCTGGGGCCCTTACTGTTTGTAGTGTACATTAATGATTTAGATGTGAATATAGGAGGTATGATCAGTAAGTTCGCAGACGACACGAAAATTGGTGGTGTCGTAAATAGTGTGGAGGAAAGCCTTAGACTACAGGATGATATAGATGGGCTGGTAAGATGGGTGGAGCAGTGGCAAATGGAGTTTAATCCTGAGAAGTGTGAGGTGTTGCACTTCGGGAGGTCTAACAAGGCAACGGAATATACAATGGATGGTAGGACCCTAGGAAGTACAGAGGGTCAGAGGGATCTGGGGTGCTTGTCCATAGATCACTGAAGGCAGCAGCACAGGTAGATAAGGTGGTTAGGAAGGCATACGGGTTACTTGCCTTTATTAGCCGAGGCATAGAATATAAGAGCAAGGGGGTTATGATGGAACTGTATAAAATGCTGGTTAGGCCACAGTTGGAGTACTGTGTACAGTTCTGGTCACCACACTATAGGAAGGATGTGATTGCAATGGAGAGGGTGCAGAGGAGATACACCAGGATGTTGCCTGGGCTGGAGCATTTCAGTTATGAAGACAGACTAGATAGAATGGGATTATTTTCCTTGGAGCGAAGAAGGCTGAGGGGGGACCTGATTGAGGTATACAAAATTATGAGGGGCATTGATAGGATAGATAGGAAGAAACCTTTTCCCTTAGCGGAGAGGTCAATAACTAGGGGGCATAGATTTAAGGTAAGGGGCAGGAGGTTTAGAGGGGAGTTGAGGAGGAATCTTTTCACCCAGAGGGTGGTTGGAATCTGGAACACACTGCCTGAAGGGGTGGTAGAGGCAGGAACACTGACGACATTCAAGAAATATTTAGATGAGCACTTGAAATGCCATAACATACAAGGCTATGGGCCAAGTGCGGGGAAATGGGATTAGTTAGGACGGGTGCTTGATGGTCGGCGTAGGCGCGTTGCACCAAAGGGCCTGTTTCTGTGCTGTAAAACTCTATGACTCTGCTTCTCTGGCTGGGCAGTTTTCCCGCCTGTGCCTCTCTTGCCCACACCCCCAATACAATTACTTGCTACTGCCACTGGCCTTTTCTACCATTTTCTCCTTCATTTTTCTAATGAATTCAATTAAATCTGATAACCTTGAGATCGAACTCACTCTGTCCCCTCGAAACACAGGACAGTTAAACTTCCTAACCTCTGCTTGTCTGCTCAATTGAATGGCGTTCGATAATGTTAAATCATTCATCGACTGTAGATAATCAGATAGGGCATCGTCTAATATTGCAGTCCTGCCACATCCAGTCATGAATGGTGGTGGACAATTCAACAACTAACTGGAGGAGGTGGCTCCACAAATATCCCCATCCTCAAAGATGGGGGAGCCCAGCACATCAGTGCAAAAGACAAGGCTAAAGCATTTGCAACAATCTTCAGTCAGAAGTGCCGAATTGATGATCCATCGCTGCCTCCTCCTGAAGTCCCCAGCATCACAGATGTCAGTCTTCAGCCAATTCGATTCACTCCGTGTGATATCAAGAAATGACTGAAGGCACTGGATACTGCAAAGGCTATGGGCCCTGACAACATTCTGGCAATAGTACTGAAGACCTGTGCTCCAGAACTTGCCGCGCCCCTAGCCTAGCTGTTCCAGTACAGCAACAACACTGCCATCTACCCGGCAATGTGGAAAATTGCCCAGGTATGTTATGTACGTAAAAAGCAGGACAAGTCCAACCCAGCCAATTACCACCCCATCAGTCTACTCTCAATATTAAGTAAAATGATGGAAGGTGTCATCGACAGTGCCATCACACGGCACTTGCTTAGCAATAACCTGCTCACTGACGCTCAGTTTGGGTTCCACCAGGGCCACTCAGATCTCATTACAGCTTTGGTTCAAACATGGACAAAAGAGCTGAACTCAAGAGGTGAGGTGAGAGAGACTGCCCTTGACATCAAGGCAGGATTTGACTGAGAATTACATCAAGGAGCCGTAGAAAAATTGAAGTCAATGGGAATCGGGTGAAAACTCTTCGCTGGTTGGAATCATACCTAGCGCAAAGGAAGATGGTTGTGGTTGTTGGAGATCAATCATCTCAGCTCCAGGAGTTCCTCAGGGTAGTGTCCTAGGCCCAACCATCTTCAGTTGCTTCATTAATGACCTTCCTTCAATCATAAAGTCAGAAGTGGGGATATTCGCTGATGATTACACAATGTTCAGCGCCATTGGCATCTCCTCAGATACAGAAGCAGTCCATGTAGAAATGCAGCAAGACCTGGACAATATCCAGGCTTGGGCTGATGAGTGGCAAGTAACATTCGTGCCACACAAGTGTCAGGCAATGACCATGTCCAACAAGAGAGAATCTAACCATCTCCCCTTGACATTCAGTGGCATTACGATCACTGACTCCCCCACTATCAACATCCTGGGGGCTTACCATTGATCAGAAACTGAACTGGAGTAGCCATATAAATACCTTGGCTACAATAGCAGGTCAGAAGCTATGAATCCTGCAGCGAGTAACTCACCTCCTGACTCCCCAAATCCTGTCCATCATCTACAAGGCACAAGTCAGGAGTGTGATGGGATACTCTCCACTTGCCTGGATGGGTGCAGCTCCAACAACACTCAAGAAGGTCGCTACCATCCAGGACAAAGTAGCCTACTTGATTGGCACCCCATCTACAAACATTCACTCCCTCCCCCACCGAAGCACAGTGGCAGCAGTGTGTACCATCTATAAGATGCACTGCAGCAATGCACCAAGGCACCTTCCAAACTCGCAACCTCTATCACCTATGAACATATGAATTAGGAGCAGGAGTAGGCCACTCGGCCCTTCGAACCTGCTCCGCCATTCAGTAAGTGCATGGCTGAACTGATTCTATCATTCTATTAGCTTTCCTACTTACATGCTGTACCTACGTACTAACCTTTTGCGATTCATGCACTTGGACATCCATATCCCTCTGCATCTCAGAGCTCTGCAATCTCTCACTGTTTAGATAATATGCTTCTTTTTTACTCTTCCTGCCAAAGTGGACAGTTTCACATTTTCCCACATTATACTCCATTTGCCAGGCCTTTGCCCATTCATTTAACCTATCTATATCCCTTTGTAGCCCCCTTATGTCCTCTTCACAAGTTACTTTCCTACCTATCTTTGTGTCATCAGCAAATTTAGCAACCATACCTTCGGTCCCTTCATCTAAGTCATTTATATAAATTGTAAAAAGTTGAGGCCCCAGCACTGATCCCTGTGGCACACCACACGTTACATCTTGCCAACCAGAAAATGACCCAATTTTGCCTACTCCCTGTTTCCTGTTAGCTAACCAATCTTCTATCCATGCCAAAATGTTACATCCTACACCATGAGCTTTTATTTTCTGCAATAACCTTTGATGTGACACCTTATCAAATGCCTTCTGGAAATCTAAGTACAATACATCCACCAGTTCCCCTTTATCCACAGCACATGTAACACCCTCAAATAAATTGGTTAAACATGATTTTCCTTTCACAAAACCATGTTGACTCTGCCTGATTACCTTGAATTATTCTAAATGTCTTGCTATACTGTCTTTAATAATAGCTTCTCACATTTTCCCTAAGACAGATGTTAAGTTAACTAGCCTGTAGTTTCCTGCTTTCTGTCTCCCTCCCTTTTTGAATAAAGGAGTTACATTCGCTAATTTCCAATCCAACGGAACCTTCCCTGAATCTAGGGAATTTTGGAAAATTAAAACTAACGCATCAACTATCTCACTAGCCACTTCTTTTAACACCCTAGGATGAAGTCCATCAGGACCTGGGGACTTGTCAGCCCACAGCTCCAACAATTTGTTCAGTACCACTTCCCTGGTGATTGCAATTTTCTTGAATTCCTCCCTCCCTTCCATTTCCTGACTAACAGCTAATACTGGGATGTTACTCGTATCCTCAATAGTGAAGACTGATGCAAAATATCTGTTCAATTCATCTGCCATCTCCTTATTATCCATTATTAATTCTCCAGACTCACTTTCTATGGGACCAACTTTGTTAACTCTTTTCTTTTTAAAATATCTTTAGAAACTCTTACTATCTGTCTTTATATTTCCAGCTAGCTTTCTCTCGTACTCTAATTTTACCTTCTTTATCAATCTTTTAGTCATTCTTTGCTGTTTTTTATATTCTGTCCAATCTTCTGACCTGCCTCCCATCTTTGCGCAATTATAGCATTTTCTTTAAGTTTGATACTGTCTTTAACTGTTTTAGTTAACCACAGATGGTGGGTCCCACCCTTGAATTTTTCTTTCTTGTTGAAATGTATCTGCTTTGTGTATTCTGAAATATCCCCTTAAATGTCTGCCACGGCATCTCTATTGACCTATCCCTTAACCAGATTTGCCAGTTCACTTTAGCTAGCTCTGCTTTCATGCCCTCATAATTTAAGTTTAAAATACTAGTTTAGTTTAGTTTAGTTTAGAGATACAGCACTGAAACAGGCCCTTCGGCCCACCGAGTCTGTGCCGACCATCAACCAACCACCCATTTATACTAATCCTACACTAATTCCATATTCCTACCACATCCCCACCTGTCCCTAGATTTCCCTACCACCTACCTATACTAGGGGCAATTGCTAATGGCCAATTCACCTATCAACCTGCAAGTCTTTGGCATGTGAGAGGAAACCGGAACACCCGGAGGAAACCCACGCAGACGCAGAGAGAACTTGCAAACTCCACACAGGCAGTACGCAGAATTGAACCCGGGTTGCTGGAGCTGTGAGGCTGCGGTGCTAACCACTGCGCCACTGTGCCGCCCCTAGTCTTGGGCCCACTCTTCTCTCCCTGAAACTGAACATAAAATTCAATCATATTATGATCACAGCTACCTAGGGATGCCTTAACTATAAGGTCATTAATTAATCCTATCTCATTGCACAATACCAGGTCTAGTATAGCCTGCTCTCCAGTTGGCTCCAGAACGTATTGTTCCAAGAAATTATCCCGTAAACATTCTATGTACTCCTCATCTAGGCTACCTTTGCCCATCTGATTTTTCAGAACAAGGGCTGCAGATGCATGGGAGCACCACCACCGGCAAGTTCCCCTCCAAGCCACAAATCCCATAACTTCCTTCCTAACAGCACTGTGGGTATACCTACCCCACATAGACTGCAGTGGTTCAAGAACGCAGCTCACCACCACCTTCTCAATGGCAATTAGGGATGAGCAATAATGAGCTGGCCAGCGAAGCCCACATCCCAAGAATGAATTAAAAAAACCTTGACTACAATCCTGTCCCTAATCAGCTTTTCCTGTGAGCCGCCGTATTTGCAGTCCTCTGCGATTTTATACGAGTCGTTAATAAACAAATCAATACTCTCCCCTTTCTGTTGGGCACACTTATTAAATTTGGCGTGCTCCTATTTCATCCATGCCTCGGCTTAGTTCGGTCCAACTACACTCTTGAAGTTTTCTGGCAGAGGCAAAGACATTTCCATTTGTTGCTTTCTACAGTTTTTCATTTGTTATAATTGCTTTTCCGCGACCACCAAGAGAGAATCTGATCATCTCCCCTTGACATTCAATGGCATTATGATTGCCGAATCCCCCACTATCAACATCCTGGGTGTTACCATTGACTAGAAACTGAACTGGAGCAGCCAGATAAATACCGTGGCTATACAAGAGCAGGTCAGAGGCTAGAAATCCTGCGGCGAGTAACTCACCTCCTGATTCCCCAAAGCCTGTCCACCATCAACAAGGCATAAGTCAGGAGTGTGATGGAATACTCTCCACTTGCCTGGATGACAACACTCAAGAAGCTCGAGACCATCCAGGACAGAGCAGTCCGCTTGATTGGCACACCATCCACAAACATTTACTCCCTCCACCACCGACGTTCAGTGGCAGCAATGTTGTACCATCTATAAGATGCACTGCAGCAATGCACCTTCCAAACCCACGACCTCTACCATCTAGAAAGACAGCACTGTGGTTGTACCTACCCCACATGGACTGCAGTGATTCAAGAAGGCAGCACACCACCACCTTCTCAAGGGCAATTAGGGATGGGCAATAAATGCTGGCCTAGCCAGTGATGCCCACATCCCTTGAATGAATAAAACAAAATTCGGTTAACCATTGATTTAGTACAGACTATATATATATATATTATATATATATATATATATAATACCATCTATAAGATGTATATATATATACACTAGTCTGAGGGTTAAAGTACCAAGAGTTTATTTACACACGTCTTGCATTTAAGGCTTCCACTACAACTCTCCCATGATGCTCTGTACAGATTACATTACATTACTTTCTATGATGATGCCCCCAGTCTATTTATATATTTTGCCCCATAAGAACACGATATAACATTATACTACAACTACTGGTGGAATTTTGTACCGACGGCAGCAGTCCCGGTGCCCGGTTTAAAATGTGGGGGAACCATGTCTCGGCCATTTGGAGCCTCCCCACAGCACGATTGTATAGAGCCAGGCCAATTAACAGTGTGGCACCAGGATCCCCGGCACTGACATCCCGCCTCCAAGAGCTTCCGGCCAATCACAGGGCCGGCAGCTCAGTAGTATCGACAGCACCACTGGGAACAGTGGCCACTGCTGATTACTGCAGAAGCCTTGGATCCAGGCCCAGACCTGGACCACAGGTTAGAGATACAGTGTCACCAGAGCCAGTCCGGCAGGCCTCGGCAAGGGTGGCGGGGAGGGTGGGCATTGAGTAAGGGAGGAGGGGTCCAAGGAGGTGGTTTGTTTGATGGCAGGGCCTCCGTGGGCCGCAGATTGCCCATTGAGGAGGGCCCACCACCCCCACCCCCCCCAAGCCAGCAGGCAGGTCACCTCATTTTACTGGGTGATCTCCCCTTGTGACAGGGGAAGAGGCCCTTAAGTGGCTGGTAATTGGCCTCTGGGCAGAAAGGCTTTCTTAGGCCTATCCCACCCCTGACAAAATTACCTTGCGATGGGAAAGCGACAGGCCCTCCACCCCCCGTCTCCCGTCGTAATTCTATGGGCCCCCTGCCTCCTAGCCTGTCTCCAGGGGGCCCATTTCAAAAGTACTTCATTGACTGTAAAGCACGTTGGGATGTCCAGTGGTCATGAAAGACAATATATAAATGCAAGTATATTTTTTCTTTTTGACTGCCAGAATAGAGGTGAGAGCATTAAAATGTGCCAATGAGGTTGAGCACAAGGGAAAACATGGATTCAGCAATGGCTATGGGCCCCCAACAACATCCCAGCAGTAGTATTGAATACTTGGCTCCCTAACTAGCCGTGCCGATAGCCAAACTGTTCCAGTACAGCTACAACACTGGCGTCTACCCAACAATGTGCAAAATTACCCATGTATATCCTGTCTACGAAAAGCGGGACAAATCCAATCCAGCAAAATACCACCTCATCAGTCTGCTCTCAATCATCAGCCAAGTGAATGGAAGGTTTCAGTGATAGT
This sequence comes from Heterodontus francisci, assembly GCF_036365525.1. Classification (NCBI taxonomy): domain Eukaryota; kingdom Metazoa; phylum Chordata; class Chondrichthyes; order Heterodontiformes; family Heterodontidae; genus Heterodontus; species Heterodontus francisci. Next base: position 48,290,070 of record NC_090387.1, read on the forward strand.
GTTATCAAGCGGCACTTACACACAATAACCTGCTCACCAATGTTCTGTTTGAGTTCCGCCAGGGCCACTAGGCTCCTGATCTCATTACAGCCTTGGTCCAAACATGGATGAAAGAGCTGAATTCAGGAGGCGAGGTGAGAGTGACTGCCCTTGACATCAAGGCAGCATTTGACTGACTGTGGTATCAAGGAGGCCTAGCAAAATTGAAGCCAATGAGAATCAGGGGGAAAATTCTCCACTGGCTGGAGTTATATGTAATACAAATGAAGATGGTTGTGGTTGTTGGAGGCCAAACATCTCAACCCAGGACATTGTTGCTGGAGTTCCTCAGAGTAGTGTCCTAGGCCCAACCATTTTCAGATGCTTCATCAATGGCATTCCCTCCATCATAAGGTCAGGAGTGGGGATGTTTGCTGATGATTGCACAGTATTCTGTACCATTCAAGACTCCTCAGGTACTGAAGCAGGCCCTGTCCACATGCAGCAATACCTGGACAACATTCAGGCTTGGGCTGATAAGTAGCAAGTAGCATTTGCGCAACATAAGTGCCAGGCAATGACCATCTCCAACAAAAGAGAATCTAACCATCTCCCCTTGAGGGTCAATGGCATTAAGATCGCTGAATCCTGCACCATCAACTTCCTAGGGCGTACCATTGACCAGAAACCGAACTGGACCAGCCGTATAAATACTGTGGCTCCAAGAGCAGGTCAGAAGCTGGAATTCTGTGACGAGTAACTCACCTCCTGACTCCCCAAAGCCTCTCCACCATCTACAAGGCACAAGTCAGGAGTGTGATGGAATACTCTCCACTTGCCTGGATGGGTGTAACTCCAACAACACTCAAGAAGCTCGACATCATCCAGGACAAAGCAGCCCACTTGATCAGCACCCCATCCACCACCTTTAATATTCACTCCCTTCATTACCAGCACACAGTGGCAGCAATGTGTAATTTTGTGTATCGTTGTCAGTGTAGCTTGAATGTTGTTTACAGACGTCTCGGAGTCTTTGTATGGCTAAATAGTAACCCGTTTATTTTATATACATAACTATTTACACTGTCATTAAGTCTGTCCAGCTAACACCTGTCATGATGCTTCTGGCTTCTTCCAAGCCTTATACCCATGTGACTATTACATGATCATCACTACAATGGAAGGGGTTACTCCCACTGTCTCAAACATTAACCCTTTCAGACCCTTAAGCATCTCCCACCAAGTCTTTGTCACCCTGTGTTTAAAGGGTGCCGCCTGAATAAAATTCAGCCCTTGATCTTTTTTCAATAGTTGTTTTAATGGTTCTGTTACTTGTGCCAAATTGGGTAAAAATTTTGTCAACTAATTCACAATTCCAAGGAATCTTTGGAGATGTTGGACTGAAGTTGGCATTGGGAATTCACTAATGGCTCTTGTCTTTTGCAGGTCTGTCATTATGCCCTTGCTACTTACAATATGTTCCAAGAAACAAATAGACGTTTTCAAGAATTCACACTTACCATTAAGTGTCAGCTCTTCTTCTTGAAGATCTTAAAACCACTTTTGCTCTCCGATCATGTTCTTCCCTTGGACGTTGTCCATGTAACATATCACCCCTTTGAGGCCTTGCAGAATGTTGGACGAGGGCCTTTGGAAGATTTCAGGTGCAGATGTAATACTGAATGGTAAATTATTGAAGCAAAATCTTCTGAGTGGTGTGATAAATGTTGTGAATAATCTTGACTTCTCGTCCAACGAAACCTACCAAAAGCGTCGAGTTTAGTGAACATTATGCTTTTGGATAGCTTTGCCAGGCTGTCATCTACTGAAAACATAGGATAGATTTCTCATGCCACGGCTTTGTTAAGCTGCGTTAAGTCCACACAGATATGAAGAGTACCATTTGGTTTCAGAACTGGAACCATAGACAATCCACCACTCTGTTGGTTTTGTGATAGGAGAAATTACTCCTATTCTGCTCATCTCTTCCAGCTGATTTTGTACTTGGTTCATCAACGGTTGTGGTATCTTTCTTGGTGTAAGGATACATCTGGCATCTTTTAGCGAAGGTCTATACACTGTTTTCAGCCTTCCTAGACCTGAAAATAGCTTTAGAAAGTTGCTTGAAAGTGACTGTTGGACTCTGGCTGTTTGATTTCATCCACATTTTTGATTAAATGTAGGTCAAAGCATGCTTTTCTGCTTAACAGAGAAAATTCTTGTTTTATTTTTAGAACGTATAGGGTTTCCATTATCTGTCTTCCCCTATATTGAAGTGTAGATAGTAGCTTTTCCTTTACTTTCAGTTCAATCCCTCCTGGACCATGTAACTGAATGTCAGTGGGTTGCAAGCAATGTGTCGACAACCACAGCTCTTGGTCTGACAGAACTGTGAAACTTGCACCTGTATCCAATTTGAAATTAGTAATCTGTCCATTGACATAAATGTCTGCTGTCCAGAATGCCTGATTGGGGTTACTAATTTCACAGGATCACAGAATTGTTACAGTGCAGAAGGAGGCCATTCAGCCCATCGTGTCCGCACTGGCTCTCCAAAAGAGCAATTCACTTAGTGCCATTCCCTCCTCGCCTACTCCCCATAACCCTGTATATTCTTCGTTTTCATCTCACCGTTAAATTCACTTTTGAATGCTTTAATTGAACCTGCCTCCGCCACACTCTCAGGCAGTGCATTCCAGACCTTAACCACTTGCTGCGTGAAAATGTTTTTCCTCATGTCACTTTTGCTTCTCTTACCAAATACTTTAAATCTGTGCTCTCTCATTCTCAATTCTTTCACAAGTGGGAACAGTTTCTCTCTATCTACTCTGTCCAGAGCCCTCATAATTTTGAATACCTCTATCAAATCACCTCTCAGCCTTCTCTTCTCCAAGGAAAACAGTCCTAATTTCTCCAATCTATCTTCATAATTGAAGTTCCTCATCCCTGGAACCATTCTCGTGAATCCTTTCTGTACTCTCACCAATGCCCTCACATCTTTCCTAAAGTGTGGTACCCAGAACTGGACTCAATACTCCAGCTGAGGCCAAAATGGTGTCTTATATAAGTTCAACATAACTTCCTTGCTTTGTACTCTATGCCCCTATTAATAAAGCCCAGGATACTGTCTGCTTTGTTAACTGCTCTCTCAACCTATCCTGCCATCTTCAATGACTTATGCACATATACACCCAGGTCCCTCTGCTCTTGCACCCCTCTTTAGAATTGTACCCTTTATTTTATATTGTCTCACCACGTTCTTCTTACTGTCATGCTGGGCTCCCATCTGCAAAGAATGAGGCATAGTAATTTCGTCATATGGACATTAAATTGGGCGGCACAGTGGCGCGGTGGTTAGCACCGCAGCCTCACAGCTCCAGCGACCCGGGTTCAATTCTGGGTACTGCCGGTGTGGAGTTTGAAAGTTCTCCCTGTGGCCTCGTGGGTTTTCGCTGGGTGCTCCGGTTTCCTCCCACAGCCAAAGACTTGCAGGTTGATAGGTAAATTGGCCATTATAAATTGCCCCTAGTATAGGTAGGGACAGGTGGGGATGTGGTAGGAATATGGGATTAGTGTAGGATTAGTATAAATGGGTGGTTGATGGTCAGCACAGACTCGGTGGGCCGAAGGGCCTGTTTCAGTTCTGTATCTCTAAAAAAAATTTAAAATTGTTGCTGGGAAGAAGAGAAGGCCTGTTACAAGGACTGCCAGACTTGGATGGAGGACATTTGCATACCAATAGGGATAAGAGAGGTTACTTCCCTTATCCAATTTAACTCTCAATGGACTTTAAGCACCAGATATTGATGGTGAGGGAACTCAAATTTCAGGATGATTGCTGGGATAGCTGAATCCACAAACAGACATGGTCAGACCAGCTGGTCACGTGACTAGCCTGCTTGGCAACCTGGTTTTTCTGAATTGTACAAACAGTTTGTACTTAGAAAGACTGTTTGCTCCTGGACTGAGAAGATCTCTCTTATCTGCCCTCATCTCTTCCTCACAAGCCTCTGAATCCACTGAAGACACATGAACCCCAAGAGAGAAAAGTCTCCTACAGCGAACAAGGTTTAAGAATAATACTGGGCCCCAACGAAAAACAAGATCGACCTACAATCAAGGACTCTGCAGTGAACTCGAAGAACCATAACAAAAACTCTTCAGATATTGCCTCAGACTTTTCCACTTTATTTTTCTTCTGCTCTTTTCTGTCTTTATTTGCATGTGTGTATTGCATAAGCATGCTAGCGATGGCATGTCGTGTATCTGAAGGCGTCAACTGAATTAGAGTTGAAGTTCAAGTTTAATAAATTTCAACATTTCTTCTTTAAACCTAAGAAAACCTGTTTGTACAGGTGTCTTTGCTTATAATTGGAAAGTGGTGAACAAGGATTCACCAAGAGGGAGCTAAAACATGGTGTTTTAAAAATTAAACCCTGTTACGGTAAAACCAGGTGAAGGCTGAGAGGGGCCCCTAGACGCCTTTCTCAACTGGTCGTAACACTACTAAAATGAATCACTTCACATTTCTCTGCACTGAACTTCATCTGCCACCTATCCGTCCATTCCATCAACTTGTCTATGTTCTTTTGCAGTTCTATACTATCCTCCATACAGTTCACAATGCTACGGGTCAAGTGCTGGAAAATGGGATTAGAATAGTTAGGTGCTTGATGGCCGGTACAGACACGATGGGCCGAAGGGCCTGTTTCTGTTCTGTATAACTCTATTACTCTATGTGCAAACTTTGAAATTGTGCTCTGTACACCAAGGTCTGGATGATTAATATATATCAAGAGAAGCAAGGGTCCCACCACGGATCCCTGGGGGACTCCACTACAAAAATTCCTCCAGCCTGAAAAACATCCATTAACCACTATTCTTTGTTTCCTGTCACTCGGCCAATTCTGTAACCATTTTAGAATTTTTAGAACATTACAGCGCAGTACAGGCCCTTCGGCCCTCGATGTTGCGCCGACCTGTGAAACCATCTGACCTACACTATTCCATTTTCATCCATGTGTCTATCCAATGTCCACTTAAATGCCCTTAAAGTTGGCGAATCTACTACTGCTGCAGGCAGGGCGTTCTACGCCCTTACTACTCTCTGAGTAAAGAAACTACCTCTCACATCTGTCCGATATCTATCACCCCTCAACTTGAAGCTATGTCCCCTCGTGTTTGCCATCACCATCCGACGAAAAAGACGCTCACTATCCACCCTATCTAACCCTTTGATTATCTTATATGTCTCTATTAAGTCACCTCTCCTCCTCCTTCTCTCCAACGAAAACAACCTCAAGTCCCTCAGCCTTTCCTCGTAAGACCTTCCCTCCATACCAGGCAACATCCTAGTAAATCTCCTCTGCACCCTTTCCATAGCTTCCACATCCTTCCTATAATGCGATGACCAGAACTGCACGCAATACTCCAGGTGCGGTCTCACCAGAGTTTTGTACAGCTGCAGCATGACCTCGTGGCTCCGAAACTCGACCCCCCTACTAATAAAAGCTAACACACCATATGCCTTCTTAACAGCCCTATTAACCTGGTTAGCAACCCTCAGGGATTTATGCACCTGGACACCAAGATCTCTCTGTTCATCTACAGTACCAAGAATCCTCCCATTAGCCCAGTACTCTGCATTCCTGTTACTCCTTCCAAAGTGAATCACCTCACACTTTTCCGCATTAAACTCCATTTGCCATCTCTCAGCCCAGCTCTGCAGCCTATCTATGTCTCTCTGTACCCGACAACATCCTTCGGCACTATCCACAACTCCACCGACCTTAGTGTCATCTGCAAATTTACTAACCCACCCTTCTACACCCTCTTCCAGGTCATTTATAAAAATGACAAACAGCAGTGGCCCCAAAACAGATCCTTGCGGTACACCACTAGTAACTAAACTCCAGGATGAACATTTGCCATCAACCACCACCCTCTGTCTTCTTTCAGCTAGCCAATTTCTGATCCAAAGCTCTAAATCACCTTCAACCCCATACTTCCGTATTTTCTGCAATAGCCTACCGTGGGGAACCTTATCAAACGCCTTACTGAAATCCATATACACCACATCCACTGCTTTACCCTCATCCACCTGTTTGGTCACCTTCTCGAAAAACTCAATAAGGTTTGTGAGGCACGACCTACCCGTCACAAAACCGTGCTGACTATCTCTAATGTACTTATTCTTTTCAAGATGATTATAAATCCTGTCTCTTATAACCTTTTCCAACATTTTACCCACAACCGAAGTAAGGCTCACAGGTCTATAATTACCAGGGCTGTCTCTACTCCCCTTCTTGAACAAGGGGACAACATTTGCAATCCTCCAGTCTTCCGGCACTATTCCTGTCAACAATGACGACATAAAGATCAAGGACAAAGGCTCTGCAATCTCCTCCCTAGCTTCCCAGAGAATCCTAGGATAAATCCCATCTGGCCCAGGGGACTTATCTATTTTCACACTTTCCAAAATTGCTAACACCTCCTCCTTGTGAACCTCAATCCCATCTAGCCTCGTAGCCTGAATCTCAGTATTCTCAACAACATTTTCTTTCTCTACTGTAAATACTGACGCAAAATATTCATTTAACACTTCCCCTATCTCCTCTGATTCCACACACAACTTCCCACTACTATCCTTGATTGGCCCTAATCTAACTCTAGTCATTCTTTTATTCCTGATATACCTATAGAAAGCCTTAGGGTTTTCCCTGATCCGATCCACCAATGACTTCTCGTGTCCTCTCCTTGCTCTTCTTAGCTCTCCCTTTAGATCCTTCCTGGCTAGCTTGTAGCTCTCAAGCGCCCTAACTGAGCCTTCACGTCTCATCCTAACATAAGCCTTCTTCTTCCTCTTGACAAGCGCTTCAACTTCTTTAGTAAACCACGGCTCCCTCGCACGACAACTTCCTCCCTGCCTCACAGGTACATACTTATCAAGGACACGCAGTAGCTGCTCCTTGAATAAGCTCCACATTTCGATTGTTCCCATCCCCTGCAGTTTCCCATGTTGCTACTGTCCCTTTTATTCCATAAGATATAACTTTGCTCATAAGTCTGTTGTGTGGCACTGTATCAAACGCTTTTTGAAAGTCCATGTTTTTTTTTTTTTCTTTTTCTTTTGGGCCTCCTTATCTCGAGAGACAATGGATACGCGCCTGGAGGTGGTCAGTGGTTTGTGAAGCAGCGCCTGGAGTGGCTATAAAGGCCAATTCTGGAGTGACAGGCTCTTCCACAGGTGCTGCAGAGAAATTTGTTTGTTGGGGCTGTTGCACAGTTGGCTCTCCCCTTGCGCCTCTGTCTTTTTTCCTGCCAACTACTAAGTCTCTTCGACTCGCCACAATTTAGCCCTGTCTTTATGGCTGCCCGCCAGCTCTGGCGAATGCTGGCAACTGACTCCCACGACTTGTGATCAATGTCACACGATTTCATGTCGCGTTTGCAGACGTCTTTATAACGGAGACATGGACGGCCGGTGGGTCTGATACCAGTGGCGAGCTCGCTGTACAATGTGTCTTTGGGGATCCTGCCATCTTCCATGCGGCTCACATGGCCAAGCCATCTCAAGCGCCGCTGACTCAGTAGTGTGTATAAGCTGGGGGTGTTGGCCGCTTCAAGGACTTCTGTGTTGGAGATATAGTCCTGCCACCTGATGCCAATTATTCTCCGAAGGCAGCGAAGATGGAATGAATTGAGACGTCGCTCTTGGCTGGCATACGTTGTCCAGGCCTCGCTGCCGTAGAGCAAGGTACTGAGGACACAGGCCTGATACACTCGGACTTTTGTGTTCCGTGTCAGTGCGCCATTTTCCCACACTCTCTTGGCCAGTCTGGACATAGCAGTGGAAGCCTTACCCATGCGCTTGTTGATTTCTGCATCTAGAGACAGGTTACTGGTGATAGTTGAGCCTAGGTAGGTGAACTCTTGAACCACTTCCAGAGCGTGGTCGCCAATATTGATGGATGGAGCATTTCTGACATCCTGCCCCATGATGTTCGTTTTCTTGAGGCTGATGGTTAGGCCAAATTCATTGCAGGCAGACGCAAACCTGTCGATGAGACTCTGCAGGCATTCTTCAGTGTGAGATGTTAAAGCAGCATCGTCAGCAAAGAGGAGTTCTCTGATGAGGACTTTCCGTACTTTGGACTTCGCTCTTAGACGGGCAAGGTTGAACAACCTGCCCCCTGATCTTGTGTGGAGGAAAATTCCTTCTTCAGAGGATTTGAACGCATGTGAAAGCAGCAGGGAGAAGAAAATCCCAAAAAGTGTGGGTGCGAGAACACAGCCCTGTTTCACACCACTCAGGATAGGAAAGGGCTCTGATGAGGAGCCACCATGTTGAATTGTGCCTTTCATATTGTCATGGAATGAGGTGATGATACTTAGTAGCTTTGGTGGACATCCGATCTTTTCTAGTAGTCTGAAAGTCCATGTACACCACATTAACTGCATTGCCGTCATCGACCCTCTCTGTTACCTCCTCAAAAAACTCCAGCAAGTTAGTTAAACATGATTTTCCCTTAAGAAATCCATGCTGGCTTTCTTTAATTAATCCACATTTGTCCATGTGACTATTAATTTTGTCCCGAATTATTCTTTCTAGATGTTTCCCCACCACCGAAGTTAAACTGACTGGCCTGTAGCTCCTAGGATTACCTTTACACTTTTTTTTGAACAAGGGTGTAACATTTGCAATTCTCCAGTCCTCTGGCACCACCCCTAAGTCTAAGGAAGACTGAAGAATTATGGCCAGTGCCTCCGTGATTTCCTCCCTCACTTTCCTCAGTATCCTTGGATGCATCTCATCTGGTCCTGGTGTTTTATCCACTTTAAGTACAGACGGCAGATCCAATATTTCCTCTTTATCAATTTTAAACCCCTCTTGTGTCTGAATTCCCTCTTCCTTCACCATTGCCTGGGCTACATCTTCTTCCTTGGTAAAGACAGATGCAAAGTATTCATTTAATATTCATTTAATATCTCAGCTATGTCCACTGCCTGAATGTGTAAATCCCCTTTTTGCTGTAGAAATTTTTCCTGAACACAATCTAGGAACTCTTGCCCCTCACTGCCCTTTACACTACTACTATCCCAGTCTATGTTTGGATAATTAAAGTCTTCCATTATAATTACCCTATAATTTCTGCATCTCTCTCTAAATTCCTTGCAAATTTGTTCTTCCATGTCCTTCCCACTAGCTGGTGGCCTATAGACAACACTGAGCAATGTAACTGCACCATTTTTGTTCCTTAGCTCTTGCCAAATTGATTCTGTCCTCGACCCCTCTGGGACATCCTTTTTCTCCAGCACTGCAATGCTCTCCTTAATCAATAGAATTAGAATTAGAATTAGAATTAGAATATTACAGCGCAGTACAGGCCCTTCGGCCCTCGATGTTGCGCCGATCATCTGACCTACACTATTCCATTTACATCCATATGTCTATCCAATGACCACTTAAATGCCCTTAAAGTTGGCGAGTCTACTACTGTTGCAGGCAGGGCGTTCCACGCCCCTACTACTCTCTGCGTAAAGAAACTACCTCTGACATCTGTCCTATATCTTTCACCCCTCAACTTAAAGCTATGTCCCCTCGTGTTTGCCATCCTCATCCGAGGAAAAAGACTCTCACTATCCACCCTATCTAACCCTCTGATTATCTTGTATGTCTCTATTAAGTCACCTCTCCTCCTCCTTCTCTCTAACGAAAACAACCCCAAGTCCCTCAGCCTTTCCTCGTAAGACCTTCCTTCCATACCAGGCAACATCCTAGTAAATCTCCTCTGCACCCTTTCCAAAGCTTCGACATCCTTCCTATAATGCGGTGACCAGAACTGCACGCAATACTCCAGGTGCGGCCTCACCAGAGTTTTGTACAGCTGCATCATGACCCCGTGGCTCTGAAACTCGATCCCCCTACTAATAAAGGCTAACACACCATATGCCTTCTTAACAGCCCTATTAACCTGGGTAGCAACTTTCAGGGATTTATGTACCTGGATACCAAGATCTCTCTGCTCATCTACACTACCAAGAATCTTCCCATTAGCCCAGTACTCTGCATTGCTGTTACTCCTTCCAAAGTGAATCACCTCACACTTCTCCGCATTAAACTCCATTTGCCATCTCTCAGCCCAGCTCTGCAGCCTATCTATGTCCCTCTGTACCCTACAACACCCTTCGACACTATCCACAACTCCACCGACCTTCGTGTCATCCGCAAATTTACTAACCCACCCTTCTACACCCTCATCCAGGTCGTTTATAAAAATGACAAACAGCAGTGGCCCCAAAACAGAACCTTGCGGTACACCACTAGTAACTAAACTCCAGGATGAACATTTGCCATCAACCACCACCCTCTGTCTTCTTTCAGCTAGCCAATTTCTGATCCAAAGCTCTAAATCACCTTCAACCCCATACTTGCGTATTTTCTGCAATAGCCTACCGTGGGGAACCTTATCAAACGCCTTACTGAAATCCATATACACCACATCCACGGCTTTACCCTCATCCACCTGTTTGGTCACCTTCTCGAAAAACTCAATAAGGTTTGTGAGGCACGACCTACCTTTCACAAAACCGTGCTGACTATCGCAAATGAACTTATTCTTTTCAAGATGATTATAAATCCTGTCTCTTATAACCTTTTCCAACATTTTACCCACAACCGAAGTAAGGCTCACAGGTCTATAATTACCAGGGCTGTCTCTACTCCCCTTCTTGAACAAGGGGACAACATTTGCTATCCTCCAGTCCTCCGGCACTACTCCTGTCGACAATGACGACTTGAAGATCAACAACAACGGCTCTGCAATCTCCTCCCTGGCTTCCCAGAGAATCCTAGGATAAATCCCATCTGGCCCAGGGGACTTATCTATTTTCACTCTTTCCAAAATTGCTAACACCTCCTCCTTGTGAATCTCAATCCCATCTAGCCTAGTAGGCTGTATCTCAGTAATCTCCTCGGCAACATTTTCTTTCTCTACTGTAAATACTGACGAAAAATATTCATTTAACGCTTCCCCTATCTCCTCTGATTCCGCACACAACTTCCCACTACTATCCTTGATTGGCCCTGTTCTAACTCTTATCATTCGTTTATTCCTGATATACCTATAGAAAGCCTTAGGGTTTTCTTTGATCCTATCCGCCAATGACTTCTCGTGTCCTCTCCTTGCTCTTCTTAGCCCTCCCTTTAGATCCTTCCTGGCTAGCTTGTAACTCTCAAGCGCCCTAACTGAGCCTTCACGTCTCATCCTAACATAAGCCGCCCTCTTCCTCTTGACAAGCGCTTCAACTTCTTGAGTAAACCACGGCTCCCTTGCTCGACAACTTCCTCCCTGCCTGACAGGTACATACTTATCAATACTGCCACCCCTCCTCTTTTTTTCCCTTTTCTATCTTTCCTGAACACCTTGTATCCAGGAATATTCAATACCCAGTCTTGCCCTTCTTTGAGCCAGGTCTCTGTTATAGCCACAACATCATATTTCCACATGTCAATCTGCGCCTGTAACTCACCAATCTTATTAACAATGTTCTGTGCATTCACATACATGTACATTAACCCTGATTTAGACTTTATTACTTTCTCCCTTACTCTGACCCCACGGAAGTCTCATGGTTTGTCTTCGAATGGAAGTGGTTCCACTTCATTCACAGCACTATGTGTGAAGGCTTTTTGCTTGGCATTACTGTGAGAAGAGGTCTTGCTCTGGCACATCCTTCCAAAATAGCCTGTCTTATTGGAATTAAAGCACTCAGCTTGATTAGCAGGACACTCACAGTTCATGTCTGTGGTTCTTTGTGGCTCTGCAGTGCTGGCAGGGTTTCACGGCATTTTGCATCTTCCCCCGAGTGTACCTTCTTACCTGTAGAGTGCTCTTCCGTCCTGAGCTTCAGGAACTGTACTGTCATCGGATTCTTTTTGATTCAAGGCTTCTCTTTAGTCCGCAGGTTTGCTCTATTTTGTCTTCTGACCTCTGCCTGTCGCACCATCTGAATTGCTTTCTCCAGAGTGAGGTCCTCTTTTGACTGTAAGAGATCTGATAAAGACTTGTCAGCAATTCCCACTACTATTCAGACCCTGATCAACTCAGATTTTGGTTCTGCATAGTCACATCCCTCAGCCAATCTATACCAATCGTTAATGAAAGCATCCATTGATTCACCCAGCTTCTGGACTCTTTGATTAAACTTTGGTCTTTCCAGAATCTTATTACTTCTTATATTAGAGTATTTTTTGAAAGCTTGTAACACATCATCAAACTTGTCTGAAGCTTCATTGCTATCGTGCCTTATGATTATGTCATCTGCAATTGCACCCATGGAGTATAAAAGAGTATTAACTTGATCAGTCTTTGATTTAGTGTGTAGCTGAGAAACTATTCTAAATTTTAGAAATCTTTTTCTCCACATTTACCAATTCTCTGTCTGATTGGGTCCTTCCCAATTTTGGAAGCTTTCGGGCATTGTGTATTTCAATCCATTTTTTCCTAACTCTTTAGGATGCCTCTTTTTTTAAAAGAAATTTACTTTGCTTTAATGGAGGTGTTCCTGCTCTTTTTGGAGGTTTCCCGCTCTTTTCAGGTGTTCCTGTGCTTTTCCTCCACGTCTGCTCGAGTAATGGCCACTGACTCCAGACTTGCCCTAGCAAGGAATCGACTTTTTTCTTCCCCGTCTTGCCTACCCAGTGTGCTGTTAAACAATAAATGCACCCTTTTCCAAAGATTTCTCACCCAATCCCCAACCATCGCTCGGAACTGTGATTAGCAGCCCGATCACTGGACCTGGATTCTGCTCGCAGACCACCATGCTTCTGTGGTGCAGCCTGAATGCCTGCATGGCGGTCTCACTGACTGTCCATGTCTTCCTTTGGCTATGGAATAGCACTGGAGCTCTTCGCAGTCTGCCTTCAAGATCTGCCGTCTTCTTGGCGCTACTGTGCAAGGTGCGGTCTTTTAATAATTCTGGGTGTTTTCACCGTTGCCACCATGTTGCGTTTTGTTGTTAGCATAGTTCAAGCATTGTTTACAGATGACTTGGAGTCTTTCTATAGCTAAATAGTAACTTGTTTATTTTATATACGTAACAATTTACACTCTCATTAAACCTGTCCAACGGACACCTCTCATGATGCTTCGAGATTCATCCAAGCCTTATACACATATGATTATTACATCATCATCACTACAGTGGTATTACTGTCTCAAACATTAATCTTCTCAGACCCTTATACTACACGTACCATATGCAAGGTGCACTGTAGCAACTCGCCAAGCCTCCTTTGACAACCTCTTCCAAACTTGCGACCTCTACCACCTAGAAGGATAAAGGCAGCAGACATATCGAAACACCCCCACCTGCTAGTTCCCCTCCAAGTCACACATCATCTTGACTTGGAACTATATTGCCGTTCCTTCACTGTTGCTGGGTCAAAGACCGGGAATTCCCTTCCTAACAGCACTGTGGGCATACCTACACCACATGACTGCTGCGGTTCAAGAAGGCGGCTCACCAAGTCCTTCTCATAGGAACATAGGAAGGAACATAGGAAGATAGGAACAGGAGTAGGCCATTCAGCCCCTCGAGCCTGTCCGCCATTCAATGAGATCATGGCTGATCCACTGCCTAACTCCATATACCTGCCTTTGGCCCATATCCCTTAATAACAGTGGCGCAGCCTCACAGCTCCAGCGACCCGGGTTCAATTCTGGGTACTGCCTGTGTGGAGTTTGCAAGTTCTCCCTGTGTCTGCGTGGGTTTCCTCCGGGTGCTCCGGTTTCCTCCCACATGCCAAAGACTTGCAGGTTGATAGGTAAATTGGCCATTAGCAATTGTCCCTAGTATAGGTAGGTGGTACGGAAATATAGGGGGACAGGTGGGGATGTGGTAGGAATATGGAATTAGTGTAGGATTAGTATAAATGGGTGGTTGATGGTCAGCACAGACTCGGTGGGCCGAAGGGCCTGTTTCAGTGCTGTATCTCTAAACTAAACTAAACTTAACAAAAATCTATCTATCCCAGATTTAAAATTAACAACTGTTCTAGCTTCAACTGCTGTTTGTGGGAGAGAGTTCCAAACCTCTACCACCTTTTGTGTGAAGAAGTGCTTCCTAACATCTCTCCTGAATGGTCTGGTCCTAATTTTTAGACTATGCTCCCTAGTTTTAGAATCTCCAACCAGTGGAAATAGTTTATCTTTATCTAGCCTGTCTTTTCCTGTTAATATCTTGAAGACTTCAATCAGATCACCCCATAACCTTCTAAATTCTAGCGAAAACAGGCCTAATTTGTGTAAAAGCAAAATACTGCGGATGCTGGAAATCTGAAGTAAAAACAAGAAATGCTGGAAATACTCAGCAGGTCTGGCAGCATCTGTGGAGAGAGAAGCAGAGTTAACGTTTCAGGTGAGTGACCCTTCTTCAGAACTAGCAAATATTAGAAATGTAAAAGGTTATAAGCAAGTAAAGCGGGGGTGGGACAAGAGATAACAAAGGAGAAGGTGTAAATAGGACAAGGTCACAGAATAGCTGACCAGAAGGTCGTGGAGCAAAGGCAAACAATATGTCCATGGTGTGTTGAAAGTCAAAGCATTAGTACAGATAGGGTGTTAACGGAGTGATTTTTATTTCTGTGTTTATTTTATTTTATTTCATCTTAGTTTGTTCACTTTGCTTACCCACTGTTTTTTTTATCATGTTTGTACTTGCGGCTGTTCAATTTTCAGTCCGTTAACACCCTACTAACGCTTTGACTTTCAACACATCATGAACATATTGTTTGCCTTTGCTCCACGACCTTCTGGTCAGCTATTCTGTGACCTTGTCCTATTTACACCTTCTCCTTTGTTATCTCTTGCCCCACCCCCGCTTTACTTGCTTATAACCTTTTACATTTCTAATATTTGCTAGTTCTGAAGAAGGGTCACTCACCTGAAACGTTAACTCTGCTTCTCTCTCCACAGATGCTGCCAGACCTGCTGAGTATTTCCAGCATTTCTTGTTTTTATTCCTAATTTGTGTAATCTCTCCTCGTAACTTAACCCCTGTAGTCCCGGTATCATTCTTGTAAACCTACATTGCACTCCCTCCAAGGCCAATATATCCTTCCTAAGGTGTGGTGCCCAGAACTGCTCACAGTACTCCAAGTGGGGTCTAACCAGGGTTTTGTACAGCTGCAGCATAACCTCTGTGTCTTTATACTCCAATCCTCTAGATATAAAGGCTAGCATTCTCTTAGGCTTTTTGATTATTTTCTGCACTTGTTCGTGGCATTTTAAAGATCTATGCACCTGAACCCCCAAGTCTCTTTGGACATCCGCTGTACTTAACCTCTTCCCATTTAGAAAGTACCCTGCTCTATCCTTTTTTGGTCCAAAATGGATAATCTCACACTTGCCCGCACTGAAATCCATCTGCCACAGTTTTGCCCACTCACCTAGTCTGTCAATATCTCCTTGCAATTTTATGCTATCATCTAGACTGTCTACAATGCCGCCTAACTTTGTATCATCAGCAAATTTGGATATATGACTTACTATGCCATCATCCAAGTCGTTAATGAATAATGTGAATAATTGAGGCCTCAACACAGATCCCTGTGGGACACCACTAGTCACATCCTGCCAATCGGAGTACTTACCCATTATCCCCACTGTCTGTCGCCTACCACTCAACCAACTTTCGAACCATGTCAATAATTTGCCCTCAACTCCATGGGCTTCTACCTTAGTTAACAGTCTCTTATGTGGGACTTTATCAATTACCTTCTGGAAGTCCATATAAATAACATCCAACGACATTCCCCTGTCCACTACCTTAGTCACCTCGTCAAAAAATTCAATGAGATTTGTCAGGCACGGCCTTCCCGTCATGAATCCATGCTGGTTGTCCCTGATTAACTGAAATTTTTCTTGGTTCTTCTGTCACCTTATCCTTGATTATAGACTCCAGCAACTTGCCCACCACAGATGTCAAGCTAACTGGTCTGTAATTTCCTTGGTTCCCCCTTTCACCCTTCTTAAAAAGTGGAGTGGCATGTGCAACTTTCCAATTCAGAGGGGCCACTCCTGAATCTAGAGAACTGTGAAAGACTATAGTTAGGGCATCTACAATGTGCTCCCCTACTTCCTTTAACACTCTCGGATGGAAACCGTCAGGTCCTGGGGATTTCTCACTCTTTAATTTCTCACTCTCTCATAGGCAATTCGGGATGGGCAACAAATACTGGCCTTGCCAGCAATGCTCACATCCCATGAACGGGCAAAAGAAAAGCCGTCCCGAGAATAACAGTACCAAAGCAAAATTCAGGACTTTGACATAAATAAGATGGCAGTCCTAGACAATCTAAAAGGGTTTACAACAAATAAATACTTGGGGATAGATGGTATTTATCTCAGAGTGCTGAAAAATTTGTAAGGCACTGACAGTCATTATGAGGGAATATTGAACACAGGGGAAATACCATTGGAAATAGCCAGGAATTAATTTGAAAGTGACCCAATACATTCATTGGGCAGGCTTTTTATGTCCTGCCATTGGCGGGAATGGAGGTGGGCGGGCGCTGAAAATCACAGCCCCGACCACCTTGCAGGTTTCCTGTCGCCAGTGAGTTTCATCAGGACGGGGAAGTCCGGCCCAGAAACCCACCCGATTTGGCAATAAGTCAATTAATTTAGTTAAGGAGATCACTGAGAGATCATTGAGGGCCAGTATGGGATTTTGGTGGGAGTGCATGGGCTGCACATTGGGCCAGAGGTAGACTAGGTGCATGAAGGCAGCAACACAGCAGGGAGCCAGCCATAGCTACCCCCTGAAATTAGGTGGGGCCAGAAAAGGGAGAACGGCTGAGAGGGGCACTCAGCCATTGGCACAAAGGTGCCATCGAGTGTGCATAGGTTGTGGGAGATTGTTCAGCATGCGCTCGGGCACTGCAGTGCTGAGGCTTCCCAATGCAGCAGAGCCTTTGGAATGCTGTCAGACAGGGTGGAATGCACTTCACCCCCTTTATTTACAGATCACAATTAATTATGCATTAGGAGAGCTGGTGAGGACACGACGGGCCGAATGGCCTCCTTCTGCGCTGTACCAATTCTATGATTCTGTAATTTTCAACCTCTCCACCAGAAACATTCTCGCCTTCTTTGACTTGCTCCTGGTGGCCACCCTGGCAATCTCCATAGCTCCCTCCTCCATGGCGGGTTACAATGTGCAGATGGGGCACTTCTCCTCCTGTCAGCGCCCTTTCTTGGGCATTATGAGGCCTTTTCTCCTGCAAGGCCAATGAAGAGTGACATAAGGCAGTGCTGGCCTCTGTGGCCAATGCCACTGGCTCATTGACATAGGAAACTGGATATATCAGTTCTGGCAAGTCCTCAGCAACACTATGGCTCTGAGCCTTGCTGAGGGGTCAGTAAGTACCCTGAGCACACATTCCTCCCACGCTCAGGAGCAGCATGCACCCTCAGGCTCCTCAGCTGGAGCGTCTGCTGGAGGTTAAATACCCAGAGGCCTGTCATCAGGGTCTGGCATTGCACTCACCTTGCCAGAGCAAATAAAGCCATTGAACCTTTGCAGGGACTGGACCCAGTTCCTCCTGACCACACTGTCTGCTTATATTCTCAGCAATATCAATCAATGCCTGCTGGAAAGATGGCCTTCTTCTCTCCCTCACTATCTCAGGGAGGACCTCCAGGTCGATATCTGTAAAATGAGTGGCAGCCCTCCCTCAGGTGCCAGCTCCCTGCCTTTCATCTTGCATCACTGCTGCTTCAATTCCCTCAGTAAAATGACAACCACAGTACCGAATGTTGCAGACTGGCACATTCCAAGGTCCAGGATTACGTGCTGAGGGACACACTAAAGCTTGGGGCAGCGGCAGCAAAGGCTCAATGGGGAAAGACCACTGTGTAAGGACCCCCCACCAAGCTGAACTGAGGGGCTGGATCCATGGAAAACCCCTCAAACTATATCGGGAAAATTTTCATTTGCTGTAAAATGTACATGGCATGAAAAATGAAATGGAAGGGTTGTGAGGCAACTCACTCCTGTATTGAAGGAAACTGACCTCCTTTGCACTGTTTGTATTTTTTGCATTGGTGCTGTTTGGAACTGTTTTGTAATGTATTTTTTTTTACAGATTTTTATGAATAAAGTATATTTTGGAAATTTTTTAAAAGCCACAATAATGGCAGGGGAAGAAACCATGGTCAGTGGCCTTTGATCCTGTTGCAGGTAGGTTTTGAGTAAAATGGCTGTAACCAATTCCAGAGCTTCAGGCCAGGGAGTGCGTAACACTGGGTGGTGGTGAAGGATAAGGAAGGAGGTGCACCAGTTGACCGTACCTTCTTCATTAAGAAAATCCTTATTGATTGCTGTGGATTCCAAGCTACGGACATCTTCTGCCTGCAGGACTTCCCCAGTAGTGGATATTTCAACGTAACTTTCAAGATCGTGGCGGGATGCATCAAGTTCCTGAAGGTGTTCAAGGAGATGGGAAATCAGGCACCGCTGTCGATCCTCACAGTGGAGCCACTCTTCACGCTGCCATCACAACGTGACTGGGTGGTGACAATTCACCTCTACAACCCCCATGTTCCTGTCGTGGATGTACTCACCTTCCTCGCCAGGTACGTCGAGGTGGCCGTCAGCAGCACTGATGTCAAGGACCCATTTGAGATTTGGACCAGCAAGCGGCAGGTCAAGGTGACCTTGAAGGTCGAATCCAACGGAGCCATCATCCATCCTCCCTCCAGCTTCGCTATCGGGGGAAGTCGAGGCTTCTTGGTCTAGGCTGGGCAGCCCAGAGTTTGTCCCACCTGTGGCAAATCTGATCACGCGGCAGTTAACTGCAGCACAGTCGTCTGCAAGAACTGCAAGAAGGAAGGCCATCAGACCAAGGACTGTAAGCAGAGTAAGTATTGCAACCTGTGCGGTGAGGCAGGCCACCTCTACAAAACCTGCCCTAAACGTTGCCTCAGTTATGCTCAGGCGGCAAGGAAAGACCAGGAGAAGGAGCGGCGAATGCGTCTGGTGCTGGGAAGGAGACAAGCAACGCTCTCCGCAGCAAGGAAAATCTACCTGAGGAGGAGAAGAAAGGGGAGGCAGCTGAAACAAGTGACCCAACACCTACCCTGCGCCCGGAAATCCCTCCTCCACAGACAGAATCAATGGAGGAGGAGGCAGCAGATGGACAAACAGGTCAGTGGCAAGTGGTACAAAGGAAAACCACAAAGAAAAAACCTTCAAAAATGGAACAGGCCACCACCCAAACCAGTGGTAAGTGGAGGCTACCGTCTGAGACAGACTACAGCAGCTCCTCTTCACTGGATGAGGAAGGGCCGGAACAACGGCACCTGCAAAAGAAGTGGCAGAACTCAAAGGAGCTGGAAGATAAAGCCCCCCACCTCCGAGGCACTGAAAGCTGTGATGGGCCCAACGCGCCCCAAACCCAAAGCGCCGAATCTAGCGACATGCCCAGTGCACCCCTGCTCTGGGAGACCGAAAGCAACGACACTGGCTTGGAGGGCCGAAGGGCCTGTTCCTGTGCTGTAATTATCTTTGTTCTTTGTTCTTTGACACGTCTGGCGCAGTTCAGCTCCGGGAAGCCGGGACCAGTGATGTTTTCGAGGAGGAACAGAGGGGAAAGACACCAAAAGCAGAGGACAGCCCAAGCCTTGCTGCCAACAAGACCCCCTGATGTCATCCCAGCGGAACAAACCCTGCATGAGAAACAAAGAGGGGTTTCTGAGCCCAACAACATGAAACAGCTTGCGTACACTATGGGTATGCAGGAACATCCCAAAGGACTGGGACTAGCAAGGACAAATGGTATGGGAAGCAACAACTAACTTAAAAATGGGTATAAAGATTGCTTCAATTAATGTGCGTAGCATTAAATCCACTACGCGATGTGTTTCAACCTTGGACTACCTCGCCAAGGTCAAAGCCGACCTACTGTTTCTGCAGGAGTGTGGAATACCACACCTCAGCAGCTGCAGGCAATGGTTGCGATGGTGGTCCCACAGGCCATCAATCTGGTCAGGGGGTAATGATTGCCGTTCCTCCGGCCTGGGTATTCTGCTACGGGGAGGTGACTTCACCATCTCCGAAGTTAAGGAGGTGGTGGGCGGTCGCCTCCTTGTAGCAGATGTAATGTACAACAATGCTCCGCTCCTGTTGACCAACGTGCATGCCCGGTTCAATGCAGCAAGCGACTGACCGTCCTCCAGCAGCACCCACTGCTGCTGGCGACGTCCAGGCCGGCCATTCTAGGCGGTGACTTCAACTGCATCATCGATGCAGCTGGACGATCCGGTAGTGACGACAGCAAACTGGACGCTACGTCCAGATTCCTAATGGAAACAGTAAAAGATGCTAAGCTGCATGATGTCTTCAGCAAACCTGCAGACGGAGTGCAGCGCAGATACACATGGTCAAGATCGGACAGGTCTGCCCATTCCAGGATTGACTTCCAGTTTGTGTCCCGAGCTGTCACAGTCAGATCCACCGACGTCAAGCCGGTGTTCTTCTCTGACCATTGCCTCTTACTGGCCGATTGTCACTTACAGGATGACCAGCAGGTTGGCAGGGTGATATGGAAGCTCAATGCTACACTGCTAACCCCAGAGAACATTGAGGAACTCAAAAGGGATTACACAGGTTGGAGAACCATGAAATCCCTCTTTGAGTCTCCAGTTCACTGGTGGGAGGCAATCAAGGAGAACCTCAAGAGGTTCTTTATCTCCAAAGGTGTTCAGAGGGTGAGAGAGAGACAGAGGGAAATGTCCCGACTCCAGAAAAGAATGCAAAATCTGCTCCAGCTGCAGTTGATGGGGGTCGAGGTCAAGGAGGACCTCCATGAGGTGAAGAGCCAGCAGGCCTCACTCTTTGCCATGGAGGCCTTCAAGATCATATTCCGGTCCAGAGTCTGCTCCGTTGAGCAGGATGAGATGTGCTCGCGTGACTTCTTCCAAAAGGTACAGAGAGAGAGCTCTGTTATCAGCAGCATGAAGGAAGAGGACGGATCGGTAACGTTTTCGCCGTCCGACATACTAAGGATCAGCAAATCCTTTTATGCTGGGCTGTACGACGTGAAGCCCATGGACAGCACGGCTTCCCAGTCCTTCCTGTCATCTATCATGGAGGTTGTAGATGACAGTATGAGGGAGAGACAGAACAAACCACTAACTCTGGATGAGCTGACAAACGCTGTCAGGTCCTTTGAGACGAGTAGAACTCCCGGAAGCGATGGCTTACTGGTTGAGTTGTATTCGACCCTGTGGTTCTGGGTCGGCCCAGACCTGCAGGAAGTATACGAGAGTATGCTTCTAGCCGGCAGCATTTCAGAATCCATGAGGAAAGGCACCATCACCCTCATCTACAAGCAGAAGGGGGAGAGGACGGAAATCAGAAATTGACGGCCCATCTCTGTCCAAGATTCTGTCCAAATTCATCGGCAGTCGGGTCAAGCTGCTCTGGAGTTGGTGATTCACTCTGACCAGACCTGCACTGTACCCGGCAGGAAGATCTCTGATAGTCTCGCGCTACTCAGGGATATGATTGCCTATCTACGGGACAGGAGAGTGGACACCTGCCTCATCAGCTTGGACCAGGAGAAGGCTTTTGACAGGATATCGCACACCTACATGATAGACTACTCTCTAAAATGGGGTTTGGGGAGGGAATCTGCAATTAGATCAAACTGCTCTACACAAACATCCAGTAGCGCAGTCTCAATCAATGGGTGGGAATCAGAAAGTTTCCCGATCCAGTCTGGAGTCAGACAGGGCTGTCCTCTCTCCCCGGTCTTGTTTGTTTGCTGTATCGAACCTTTTGCTGAGTCCATTAGGAAGGATGCAGGCATAAGAAGGGTGACAATCCCAGGCAGTGGAGGCACTCAGGTAAAAGCCTCTCTGTACAGGTACGATGTTGCCGGCTTCTGCTTGGACCCGCTGTCTGTGCGCAGACTGATGAGCATCTGCGACCAGTTCGAACTGGCCTCGGGAGCCAAAGTCAACCACGGCAAGAGTGAGGCCATGTTCTTTGGGAACTGGGCTGACTGATCCTTTGGCCCCTTCACCATCAGGTCAGACTACCTGAAGGTGCTGGGGATATGGTTTGGAAAGGCGGGGGCGTGTGCCAAAACCTGGAAGGAGCGAGTAGCCAAGGTACACCATAAACTGAGCATGTGGGAACAGCGATCTCTCTCCATTGTGGGTAAGAACCTGGTCATCAGGTGCGAGGCGCTCACGTCGTTGCTGTATGTGGTGCAAGTCTGGCCCATACTCCACTCCTGCGCTGTGGCGGTCACCCGAGCCATTTTCCACTTTATCTGGAGATCTAAAATGGACCGGGTCCGGAGGGACACGATGTTCAAACCTCTGGATAAGGGCGGGAAAAATGCACCCAAAGTTGCCCTCATCCTGATGACCACTTTCTTGTGTGGCTGCATCAAGCTGTGTGTATAGCCCCAGTACGCAGACACCAAGTCACTACGTGCTGAGGTTTTATCTCTCCCCAGTGTTACGAAGGATGGGTCTGGTCACATTGTCACGGAACACTCCAACCAGTTGAACCGTGCCATACCACCTATCCTTCATGGGAAAGTTTCTGTGGGAAACCACCTTTGACCACCAATCCATCAGGCAGTGGTCTGCACGGAATGCCCTCAAGGCCCTATGGGATAAGGAGATGGTGGACCCGGTCGGATGGTTCCCCGAGCAGACTGCCAAAGTCATTTGGCAGAATGCCTCATCACCAAAACTTTCAAACAAACAACAAGACGTAGATTGGCTGGTGGTGAGAAGGGCCCTCCCCGTCAGATCCTTCCTGCATGCCCGGAGTCTCGCTCCCTCCACATGCTGCCCTCGAGGTGGCTGCAGTGGGGAAGAGACAGTTGCCCACCTCCTTCTGGAATGTGTCTTTGTAAAGCAGGTGTGGAAAGAGATGCAGTGGTTTTTGTCGCGGTTCATCCCAAGCAGCTCTGTAACACAGGAGTCTGTGCTCGACTGGCTGTTCCCAGGGATGTACACCAAGATAAACATCAACTGCTGCTGGAGGACCATCAATTCGGTGAGAGACGCTCTTTGGTCTGCCTGAAACTTGCTGGTCTTTCAGCGAAAAGAGATGTCCATGATCGAATGTTGCAGACTGGCACATTCCAAGGTCCAGGACTATGTGCTGAGGGACGCACTAAATCTTGGGGCACCCGCTGCGAAGGCTCAATGGGGAAAGACCACTGTGTGAGGTCCTCCCACCAAAGTGAACTGAGGGGCTGGTCCCATGGGAAACCCCTTGGGCTGTATACACCAAATATGGGTTTGCTGTAAAATGTACATGGCTTGTAAAATGAAATGGAAGGGTTGTGAGGCAACTCACTCCTGTATCGAAGAAAACTGATTTCTTTTGCACTCTTTGGAATGTCAACTTGGTGCTGTTTTGAACTGTTTAGTAATGCATTTTTAAGAATTTTATGAATAAAGTACATTTTTGGGGGAAAAAAAGACAGCCACAGTAATGGCTGCCATGGTCTGTTTAGATCGGGCCACACTTGTTCAGTCCCGCCTCCATTCCTGCCCCCACAGTCACTAACTGGCCGCCCAACCCGTCCTCTAGCCAATTAACAGGCTGCCTCTGTGAAAATTGGGCCTGCGACGGGGGGGTGGGGGGGGGATCGGAACCTGGAAATGGTTCCGACATCCGTTTCCTGACCCTGGAAGGAAAATCAGGCCTCATATGTCCATATATGTTGCAGAGCGGCAATCAACAAGGCCAGCAGAATGTCGAACTAAATTAGCAAAATACTACAAGTCAGAGGAAGCAATGATCAAGCTGGTAAGACTGCACTCTGTCTAATTCTGGTTGCCAAGAAATAAGAGAAAGATTGAATCCCAGGAGGCAGCGATGAGAAGAGTCACAAGGCTGATTATTAGCGTCAGCAGCAGGGGTTATGAAGAAAGACCGGAGAGGTTTGAGGTTTTCAGCCTGAAAAGGAGGTCCCGAGAGGTGATCTTATAGAGCTAAATAAGAAAGTAAAAGGCATGGAATAGGTTAATCTGGAATACTACTTTAAAATAAACAGAGAAAGTAGGACAAGGGGCATGCTGGTCCAAATTCATAAAAGATAACTTTAGGACTGACATCAGGAGGTTCTTCGCACAGAGAGTCATCAACACTTAGATTGGACATCTGAGCAGAGGGGTGGGGGTGAAATCCCTGGAATAATTTAAGGAAGCATTAGACTCAGCAATGTGGAAGTGCAGGAAAAAGGGCTGAATATTTTTGTTAATCCTTAAATATCCTGCGAATACTACAACAAAATGTTACAAACTGGGTTGATATGACCCCAGATCCACTCACATAGGACCATTATAGCCCACTGAACGTTGTACAGCCAAACAAAAATTACATTACCTTTGCTTTGTCTATGATTCTCTATGGGAATAAAAGCTACAGAGGAGAACTGGCCAAGATCTGAGAGCAGCTCACTTGTCCCGTGTTGTCAGCTGGCGAATAGTACATAAAGAGCACACAAAACTAAGTTTGAATTTGAACCATCCAGCCTTCTATTTTGTATGATGATATACATTCATGTTAGCTCTAATAGATTTGTTGTGTATAAGAGTGAGTTGACTATGCTGGTGAGCAAGCCGTTGAAGTGCATAATAAAAAGTAACAAGGTAGAGAACCTGAAATAATGCCCCAAATTTTACCGATCAGGCAGATGACCCGACATTGGGGTTTATTCGGATCGGCGGTACACAAGGGCAGGAGGCGAGACTTCCTCTGTGATTTTATGAAGAGCCAATTAAGGGTGGCGGGAGGGTCAGAGTGCCGGCAGCTCTGATGTGCCATTTTTAAAGGCAAATGTGCAGCATTCAGGCAGGCTGCAGACACAGGCAGAAAGGAAGGGGTCTACAGCAACGGAGGCAGCGGAGGTATGGCTCCAGCAAGAGGAAGGGTCGCTCCACGATTCTGTGACACAAGCCATGGCCATCAATGCACTGGAGCAAGAAAGGAAGGAGCCTGCCCCCACATCAATTCCAGGCACAGGGAGAGTACCCTGTAGAAGTTACCGTAAGTGAGCACATAAATGCATGGACTAGCACTTGGGGTTTCACTGGGTGATAATTTGCGAAGTGCAGGAGCCTTTAATGTTTACGAGAGTTAAAGGTCTTGACATTCATGTACAATAATGCGTGTATTTATTTTTATGCAACAGTGGTCAGTGACTAGATGTGGAATCAGTTAAAAGTATGGTATGTAAAAGTGAGCGCCTCATGAGTGTCTGTATTGACAGGAGGCCTTGGCATATAGTGCTGATGGGTACAGAGAGATGGTAAGGGCCTCTTATGAAAGGTCAGCAAGTCTGGCTTTGGGAGAGGATTTCTTGGTTCAGTGGCCCTTACATGTCCTCATGTGAAGTGTCTGCTGATCAGGCACAAATCTCCCTGCCACACATGTCACTGTCCAGTGAGCTGGGACCCGTGGCACCATCTTCATCAGTTGGCATCTGCTGGAGTGCCTCAGGCTCATCCTCCTTTTCTGAGGATGAGGCTCGCTCAGTGTCTTCCTCTGGCTCCAGCGTTACTCCCCTCTAGCCCGCCATGTTGTGCAATGTGCAGCAAATTATGATGCAGGATACACATGTGGGTGTGTATTGCAGGGTTCCCCCAAATCTATCGAGAAATATAAACCTCATCTTCAAAAGGCCAATGGCTTGCTCGATGGTGGCCCTTGTAGTCATATGGTTGTACGTGTCCTCTGCCTGTGTATTGGGGTTGTATACAGGGGTCATGACTTCAGTGGATACCCCTTGACCCCCAGTATCCAGCCACAAAGCTGTTCGGGTAGCCTGAACAGTTGAGGCAATTGGGACTGTCTAAGGATGTAAAAGTTGTGACAGCATCCTGGAAACCTCACGCATACCTACATGATCCACTTATGGTGGTCGCAGATGACTTGAACATTCAGAGCGTGGAAATCCTTCCTGTTCACAAAGGCGGCTGACTGCTCTGAGGGAGTCTTCATGGCCACATGAATACATTCAATGACCTCCTGCACCTGGAGAAATGCAGCCATTGCCCGAAGCCAACTACCCTCTTGGCCTAACTGGCCTGATTGGTTGTGAACTTGATAAATTTGCAGCCCAACGGTACATGGCATCCATGACCTCCTTTATGCAGCGATGGCCCGCTGACTGAGAGACGCCACAAAGACCTCCAGACAATCCCTGGAATGAACCGCAGGCAAAAATATTGAGTGCCAACGTCACCTTTAAGGCTACAAACATTGGGTAGCTGCCACTTCCCAATGGCATCCAGTTCGTGATCCAGAAAAGCACATAGTTCCACCTCCAGCTGCCTGGAGAGACACAGTTTTCATAGAAAATGGTGCTCGGACATCTCCATGAAGCTGAGCCTCCGTTGGTACATCCTTTGAGCTGGGTAGTGCCTTCTGTGACCATGAGGTTGCACTCTTGCCCCAATGCGCTCACCTCGTTCATGTCAGGTGACTTCCTCAATCCCCTGGAGTTCCCCTGGCTGTGGCACAACTGCTCTATGTGGTTGCATCTCCATCTCTGTGCCTCTTTCCTCCTCACTGAAGGAATCAAAGTCTGAAAGCATTGGCCCCATGGCCAGATGAAGCCTCCACTGTGATGAGCCTCTGAAGAACCTTGCCCTGTCTCCAGAGACTGCTGTGGACCTGGAAGATGCCTTTCCACTAACAGTACTTCACTTTGGCCCAACCCTCTGCAGTGCCTCCAAACTTGATAGCGTCACTTCTTCAAGACACAGCCTGCAGACAGCTTCACAGAATGGCTGCCAGTTCCCTTCACAACTTGACTGCTGCTCAAATCTCACCTCCTTTGAGTAGGTGAGACTCTGAACCTTTGTGAATCCTGTGCGCCATTGGTAAAATTGGAAAAAGGTGGGAAACTCCCTGACAATTGGCTGTTTAATAACCTTAATTACATGCCCGCCTCCGATGTGTCCAGCACTGATACATCCCGCTGCCTGCATCTGATAAAAGTGTTTGGCAGTGGGAACACATCAGGGAGCCAGCCTGACGTGGGTCCACACCATTTTACAGGATCTCACGTGCACCCCCCACCCCCCCACTACCCCCGCACCCCCGCCTCCATTCTAGACACCAGGTCAGTAAAATTCTGCCCAATGCATTTTAAATGCTTTCCAATGCATGAAGCTAGATGACCTGTCCATTATATAAATATGTAAATTAAAAATGGTGCAAGTCTCTGAGGTCAGCAACAGCTACAATACTATGATAATGTATTTTATTATGTAAATATGCTCACGGTGAAAGCATCATGAGAGAAGAGGAAGTCAGTAACAATTATATCAAGATTCCTGCAGAAATGATTTTCACCAGGATTAGTTTGTTGAGATGAACAACATTAGGCAGATCGCAGGAAAGTAAACTAGCAAAAAATCAATGGTGCAAAAACAGGTCTGAATATGAGCCTTAAGGCATAGGGTGACAAGGAGATCAAATACTCAGCAGGTCTGGCATCATTTGTGGAGAGAGAAACAGAGTTAATGTTTAAGGTCTGTGACCTTTCATCAGAAAATAGGAGGCTAGGCAGAAGTGCATTGGAATAGTCAAGTGTAGAGGTAACAAAGGCATGGATGAGGGTTTAGCAACAGGCAAGGGCTGGGTTGGGCGATGTTATTGAGGTAGAAGTAGAAGCTCTTACTTTTGGAGCAGATATGTGGTCAGGAGCTCATCTCAGGATCAAATACAACACTAATGTTGTGAACCTTGCACAGGGTGAAAAAAACTGCAGTTTGTAGTAACGGAGAAATTGTAGAATTTAGAAATTACTGAAAGGGAGTGTGAGGCCAGAAGGTGTAAGATTTATTATCTACAGGGGGTATGTAGCCATGACAGCACCCCACACCCCCTCCCAAAACAATATTTGATTCTTTATATGGATTTTGAAGCTTACTGTAATTCTGCCTTTCAAGAAAAAAATCATGAAAATAAAGGCAGTTGTTGGGACTTTGTGCAATTTTTCAGGGTCCAGTTTCTTTCATTGAAAATCTAACCCCAGAAATATCTTCATCTATAAACTGAAACCTTTTACAACATCTCTATTCAATCATTTCAAGCAGCGTTCTATCTGGCTCACTGGCATATTTGTCCCTGTCTCAGACTACACTAAACTCCAGAGGCAGGCAGAGATTGACGGTAAATTGTTTTAAAATAAAAAAAAGTATTTTTAGATAGCTTCAAGAGAAATAAGAGAGAGTCTGTGTCATTTAAGCAAATCCTTAGAAGTGGGTTCTGACTAATTATCAAATAGGTGTCTTTTTCTGTTTAATTAACTTGCAGTAGAACGCAAACATTTTTTTGTTTTTAAAACACAAACATAGGCTGGAAATTACTGTTGCAAATAATGCCAAACAAATGCTGAATTGGTTCAAGTGGCATTCCTTTATCTGCTTTTTCATGGAGGCTTTAATACATTTAGAAGACATTTTTGATCTACCTTACTCCTTTGACCTTATCTAAAAGGTTTATTTCGTGCACTGAAAATAAAAATCAATACAAGCTGCAATTGAATTTTTTTTAGAAAAACTAAAGTGCATAATACATGGTCTGCAGTAACAGGCTACAAGAAGCTTAATATTGTGTTCGCAGCAGGACTGACTGTGTGTCTGCAGTCTAGGGTTTTCAATCTTATTGATTCTTAATGTCAATGCTCAAAATTTGTATGGATGGTGACTGCTCTGAAATGTATGGTCACTATATCCAAAGAAAGCAATCACCCTCACAAGCAAATAAACAAAATGAAAATAGAGTCATAGAGTTATACAGCACAGAAACAGGCCCTTTGGCCCATCGTGTCCATGCTGGCCATCAAGCACCTATCTATTCTAATCCCATTTTCCAGCACTTGGCCCGTAGCCTTGCTGCTATGGCGTTTCAAGTGCTCATCTAAATACTTCTTAAATGTTGTGAGGGTACCTGCCTCTACCACCCCTTCAGGCAGTGTGTTCCAGATTCCAACCACCCTCTGGGTGAAAAAACCTTTCCTCAAATCCCCTCTAAACCTCCTGCCCCTTGACACCTCCGCCAAAGGAAAAAGTTTCTTCCTATCTACCCTATCTATGCTCCTCATAATTTTGTATCCCTCTATCAGGAGCCTCTCAGCCTTCTTGCTCTAAGGAAAACAACCCGAACCTATCCAATCTCTCTTCATAGCCGAAATGCTCCAACCCAGGCAACATCCTGGTGAATCTCCTCTGCACCCTCTCCAGTGCAATCACGTCCTTCCTATAGTGTGTTGCCCAGAACAGTACACAGTTCTCCAGCTGTGGCCTAACGAGCGTTTTATACAGCTCCATCATAACCCCCCTGTTCTTATATTCTATGCCTTGTTTAATAAAGGCAAGTATCCCATATGCCTTCCTAACCACCTTATCTAGCTGTGCTGCTGCCTTCAGTGATCTATGGACAAGTACATCAAGGTCCCTCTGATCCTCTGTACTTCCTAGGGTCCTACCATCCATTGTATATTCCCTTGCCTTGTTAGTCCTCTCAAAATGCATCACCTCACACTTGTCAAGATTAAATTCCATCTGCAAATCTTACCAGCTCATCTTTATCATCCTGTAATCTAACGCTTTCCTCCTCACTATTTACGACACCACCAATTTTCATGTCAACTGCGAACATACTGATCATACCTTCTTTATTCATGTCTAAGGGTCCCAGCACCAATCCCTGCAGTACATCACTGGTCAAAGGCTTCCAAATCACATAAACAACCCTCGACCATCACCCTCTGCCTCCTGCCACTAAGCCAATTTTGAATCCAATTTGCCAAATTGCCCTGGATCCCATGGGCTCTTACCTTCTTGACCAATTTCCCATGCGGGACCTTATCAAAAGCCTTACTGAAGTCCATGTAGACTTCATCAACTGCTTTACCCTCATCTACACACTTAGTCACCTCCTCAAAAAATTCTATCAAGTTTGTTAGACACGATCTCCCCCTGACAAAGTCATGCTGATTGTCCCTGATTAATCCCTGCCTCTCCAAGTGGAGATTAATGCTGTCCCTCAGAATTTATTTCAATAGTTTCCTAACCACTGATGTTAGACTCACTGGCCTGTAATTACCTGGTTTATCCCTACTACCCTTCTTGAATAAATGTACCACATTCCTTGTCCTCCAGTCCGCTGGCACCTCTCCTGTGGCCAGAGAGAATTTGAAAATTTGTGTCAGAGCTCCTGCAATCACCTCCCTTGCCTCACATAGCAGCCTAAGGTATATCTCATCTGGGCCTGGGGATTTATCCACTTTTAAGCCCGCTAAAACCGCTAATACCTCCTCCCTTTCAATGCTAATTTGCTCAAGTATATCACAATCCCCTTCCCTGATTTCTATACCTACATCGTCCTTCTCCATAGTGAACACAGATGAAAAGTAATCATTTAAAACCTCACCTACATTCTCCGACTCCACACACAGATTGCCACTTTGGCCCCTAATGTGCCTTACTCTTTCCCTGGTTATCCTCTTGCCCTTAATATACTTATAAAATGCCTTGGGATTCTCCTTTATCTTGTCCACCAGTGTTTCTTCATGCCCCGTCTTCATTCTCCTAATTACTTTAAGTACTCCACTGCACTTTCTATATTCCTCTAGGGCCTCTGCTGTTTTCAGCCCTCTGAATCTGCCATTAGCCTCCTTTTTTCTCCTTATCCAATCCTCTACATCCTTTGACATCCAGGGTTCCCTGGACTTGTTGGTCCTACCCTTCACCTTTATGGGAACATGTTGGCCCTGAACCCTCACTATTTCCTTTTTGAATGATTCCCACTGGTCTGATGTAGACTTTCCTACAAGTAGCTGCTCCCAGTCCACTTTGGCCAGATCCTGTTTTATCATATTGAAATCGGCCTTCCCCCAATTCAGTACCTTTATTTCCGGTCCATCTTTGTCCTTTTCCATAACTACCTTAAATCTTACAGCGTTGTGGTCACTATCCCCGAAATGCTCCCCCACTGATACTTCTGCCACTTGTCCATAAAAGTTACAGAACACAACCATGCCCAACCCCAACTCACTTACGAATAGGACAGAAGTCTGTACAACATAGCCTAGTTAAATACTGTAGTTAAAAACCCTAACAATGGGGGTCCCAGTGCAATTCAAAAAAAAATTTTGCAAAACGCATCACCAATCTAACTCCATTTCTTATTTTATTTCCAAGCCCTGACAATATGTAGTGACTGAAGTATTCATATGAAGTTAGTTAAAGTGCGGACACTAGGAAAAGACGCCTCATCTTAAAAAAACAGTTGAAATACATTTTCATCATCAGCTTACTTAAAAACTTTACATTAAGTTTTCATGCAATTAACAGTGGCAGAAAGATCGATCTGCTTTTGACAGGCTTCACTCCCAACCTCCAATTGATCGGATTGTTCAACATGAATTACCTCTAACCCCAGTGAAAACCTGATTTTTTTTTGAGTGGGTGGGGGGAGATGCTCACAAGCTCGCATTGGCCCATAATTTGTAGTCAGCAGCGAAGCAACAGTGGTTGCCGCTGATTGCAAAGAAACCTGCGCTGAGAGATCTAACGATCTCTGTGACAAGAACTTTATCTCTTTCGACGTGTAATTGATTGTAGTGTAGTTTACTGGAGATTCATACCAATACTGGTTACTTGTCACGGTAGAATGTTATTGCTATGTAATTAGTGTGTTATATCTTGTCTTAAAATCTGATTAAACTCAACATTCCCACCATATTGGTTGCAGACAATCCTGATTGATTAGATAATTGATAACTTCAATTATCTTTAAAAGGAGCCGGCCATTTAGATCTGAGATGCGGAGAAATTTCTTCACTCAAAGGGTTGTGAATCGTTGGAATTCTCCACCAGAGAGTTGTGGCTGCTCTATGATTGAATATATTCAAGTCAGAGGTTGATAGATTTTTGGGTACTAAGGAAATTAAGGGATATGGGGATGGCGTGGGAGAATGGAGTTGAGGTAGAAGATCAGTCATGATCTTGTTGAATGGCGGAACAGGCTCAAAGGGCCAAATGACTTACTTCTGCTCCTATTTCTTATGTGTTATTGTGTTAGGTGCCTTAGAAATAGTTTGCTCTAGACATAGGCGGTTTCATAGGGCTACCTTTAGAACTAGATGATGAGGGGGAGCAGCAAAGAGGACATCACAGGGCAAGAGCAGTGCCAGAAGAGGAAGGAAGGAACAGGGCACTGCACAGTAGGCAAATCCACCACAGGTATTCAGCAAGAACATCTCCTACACTAACTTTATTGAGAAGCAATGTCAGAGGCACCTTTGCTTCACAAAAGAGGCAGTCACCAAACTGCGTCAACTTCTGCATCCAAAATTTGAGCTTCAAACTATAGCATGAAGAGCACTGCCTGTGCCAGTCAAGAATGTGGCTCTCAGCTTTTATGCCACAAGCTCCTTTTAGGCGGCAACAGGTGACAATCAGCCACATCTCATAACAGAGCACTTTGTTTCGCCAGCATGGCAGGCTTCCATTGGGTACAAGGTGCCATAGACTGCACATACGGTGCCTTGTGTTCTCAATATCACCAGCCTGACATCTTTATCAATCGAAAGGGATTCCACTCCAGCAGCATACTGCTGGCTTGCAACAGGCGGCACATCATGCCGGTCTGTACCTGCTATTCCAGCAGCAGTCATGACTCTTTCACCCTGTGATCACCAGTGTCCCTAACTGATATAGCTCTGAGACCAGCTCATCGAGCTGCACTTCACCTAAATCAGCTCTCCCATCCCCAACACACCAACCATCTTAGAAACCTACCACTTTCCTTACAACCACCATCTGAGTGCCTTCCTTCAGTCGAGAGTTATGGGTCATGCCTTCACTTTAATACAAAAATAAACATCAAGTGAGAACAAAACAAAAAATCAATTACACTGTTAGGTGATAGTTCACATAAATAATTAAGAATTACCCTTGTGTAAGTCCTTAATGCCTGTTTTACATGTTCCTTGTATTCTATGTTTGGAGAATGCAACTGTAATAGTAGAATAGTTGATAGTATGCAAGATATGAGTTGTGGGTAAGTTGAGGGTTGTAATATTTGTGATTCTGAGACCATGAGGAACAGATGGGGTAGTGATTGTGGGAGAGTGAAAGGAAGCAGGGAGGGGAGTCCTGTAAGTGCTGTGATTAATGAGGCTGTAACTAGTGCAGCCACGAGCATAGCGAAATACTATTGTCTTAAATCTTTCTGGCATTGCAGCCATGTCCTGGTTCCTTGACATTCCTATGTTTTATGATTTCTTCCCATTGATGGAGTGGATACCTGGAGGGCGCTCTGTCATCTGGGGGCAGGGGGAGGGGAAGAGAGAAACTACCTCCTGTCCACTGCCTGCACCAGGCAGTATAGAATCTTGTAACCTCCCGCTAGTTTCTTCAACCCACATCTCTACTCAGAATGCTTTTCCCTGTGTCTGCAGCCAGAATATATCACCCTTTAAGCGGCATCAGATGATCAATCTGTTATCTGCCTCGCCATTGAAATGCACTGAATGGCATGAATTTGCCATATTTGTGCAGTGGATAGGAACTAAACTCAGCACAGAAAATTAATCCAACCTAGCAGACCTCCCCTTTTGTTCTTTCCTCCCCTTCCCCTTTCCTTGCCTCTGTTTTCTTAAAACCTGTTACATCTCTAACTTTATTCACTTCTGATGAGAAGTCATCGACCTGAAGCATTAACTTTGTTTCATTATCCACAGATATGGCCTGACCTGCTGAGTATTTCAAGCATTTTCTGTTTTTAATAACAGAAAGTTAAGTTTTGTCCATTCCAGATTAGTACACTTTTAAATACATCGCAAGTATTGCTGAAACAGAGACATTTTGTTGAAGCTTTTCCTTGAAGCACTCATCAGAACAATTCGCAAGAATACCGATGTAAGGGAAAGCAATAAATTTATACTGTATGAGAAGAGAGTGCTGATTGGCTGGCAAATGGACTCTGATTTGTAGAGGCATTGTCATGGAGAATGCACCAGTTTATGGTGACTGAGAGTTAACTGCCAAGCTTTGTTTGAAATTTAAACCAGGCAGCTTGACTCTGATTGGTCAAAGCATTGCCCTGAGGAATGAACCAGCGAATGGCTGCCACTTATTCTGTTTAGCTGAAACAGGCACAATGTGTGCATGTTCTTTCTGTCAACAAAGAACAGGGCCCTGTGTATTAATATATGCAGCTTCCAGTATGCACAAATGTGCCACACCGTGAGCCCGATTATCTTGATTGACATTGTGTTAATTAGTGCCAATTAACCTCTCTGGCACTGAAAATTAACTATTACAAGTGCACAGTCTCATTCCTCCAGGTTTTAATTGTTGATTTAAAAATGTAAAATTGTAATATTTTCTTCAACTTGTCTTTTTTCTCTCAATTCAATCTTCCCCTTTATTTCTTTTGGTACCTGATTTGACGTTGAATTCACCCACTCTAATTTCCACTTCCTTCTCAGTCCTTGCACTGTCAATTTAACAATCCTTAAATCTGATTGGTTAATAATATGCACAGTTCACTCAGGTCCCAGGTGCCGTTTCCCTATCTGTGATGTTATCAGCTTGCACTTTCAGCAACTTGTGGCACAAAAAATATTAAAACCTAAAAGTGCAAAGGCAAATCCAACTAACTTTCCTTTTGTCATTTAATCTCTCCTGCCTTCCAATCTATCACAGATCTTCCCTTTTGTTCTCTCCTAGCTGAGCCCCTCTACTTGCTTAGAACCTGTTCTATCTCCTACTTTTGCCAGTTCTGATGAAAGGTCATCAACCTGAAACTGTCTCTCTCTCCACAGATGCTAACTTGCTACATATTTCCACATTTCCTGTTTTTATTTCAGATTTCCAGCATCTGCGGTATCTTGCTTTCATTAACGGCAAATACTGTTAGATGCTGTCACAGGAAATTATGTCCCATTATTTAACCCTTCCTTCTTTCACCGTTTCTCCCATTAAACAAGCCGCAAGAACGAACTTGCATTTATATAGCACTTTCCATGACATCCCAAAGCATGTCACAGCCAACTAACTACTTCGGAAGCGCAATCACTGTAGCAGATAAATCTGGCAGCCATTCTACACACAAGATAAAATGACAAAGTAACTTTTTTTGAAGTGATGTTGGTTGAGAAATAAATGGTGATTTTTCTTCTATTCAAAATTGTCATTTGATCTTTTACATTCACTGAAGGACAAGACAGGTCCTTGGTCCAATGATTCAATTGAAGCATGACACCTCTGATCTTGCAGTACTCCCACGTACTCAGATTTCTTTACATATACCAACTGACATGCTGTGTATTTTCGACACTTCCTATTTTCATTGCAGATTAGGCAGATGGGTTACTGCCTTGAAACATACTCCATTCTGTATTATGCTATATTATATGGAAAAAATAAAAACAAGTTATCTGATTATTTATGTTGTGTGCAAAATGGTTACTGTATTTTTCTGCAACAGGGATTCAACTACTGTTGAAGTGCATCAGTTGCTGATGCAAATTGTGGACCTCAAGGCAGAGACTTGTGATTTGGTATGAAGTAATGATGCAATCCGATTTAAATTAGCAATATCAAGGTTTATTTCACTATCGTATTAGTCTATTTTTGCAAATGTGCACTTCTAGTGCAAAGCCTGGTCATCTAGAAGAAAGCATGACAATCGCGTTTTCGAAGGGTCAAATCCAGATTGACCAATTCTTTTTATTCGTTCATGGGATGTGGGCATTGTGCCAAGCCCAGCATTTGTTGACCATCCCTAATTGCCCTCGAGAAGGTTGTGGTGAGCCGCCTTCTCGAACTGCTACAGTCCATCTGGTGTAGGAAAGGTGACCACATGGGACTTCTTTCAGTACCTCACATGAAATATTTACTCACCTTGCTGAAGGTCCAAGCCGTTTGTGGTAACCATTTGGGTCCTGTAAAAACACTCTTGGTAAGTAACCTACCAACTCCAGGAAAAAGCAAAAGAACATGCATTTTATCTATGACTACCTTCAGAGCCTGAACCCAGTTACTACCATAGCTTGTCGAAGAGCTATATTATTTGGATTTTTTTTTTTAAAAAGTGGGGGAAAAGCACAGGTGAATGATGATTCGAAGCTTACCAGCTTACTTGACCTTTCTTTTAAAATGATCAAGAAATTGAAACTTGCAAGCTTTCAATTTAATGCTGATGGAGAAAGTGCTGCAGGATACTTTGTTCGACAGCTGTAGTTTAAGGACGTTGGTGTAGTTCTAATTGGAACTCGAACCTTGATCAGTGCTTGAAGTAATGCTTTAGTCATGATAAATTAGTATGTTAGAAGGAATAGGAGAAAGTAATGTCATGTCATATAAGTTAGAATTATCTGCAAGAGTCAAAATCAAATTGGTTTGAAAAGAAGTTAGCATCATAGAAAAGGACAAGAACCTCCCAATTAGTAGATCGTAAGTGAACCAGGAACCAGCATCAGTTAATTAAACTCTGATCGAAGTTTGTACATCTGGGTCATCCAAGTTATAAAGTCTATGGCGAAATCCATAGTCTCAATAAATTACATTACAGTATATATTTATAAATTGCAATCACAATGTAAATTTACATATTGTATTTGAAATTGAGCCTCATTACAATTACAAATGGTTCAACGTAACCACTATTTGTAATTGATTTATTACATTTTCGATTATCTTTGCATGTGTAAATATATTTTAAAAAGCAGTAATTGCCAAACCCCTGAAGTCTATCAATTGGGTTTATGAAATATAACATTACATCCTGTCTGTGACAACTTCTCTCAATTATTTGCAGATGAGGAACAAAATAAAGGTAGAACGCCTAGCAAGGAATGAAATAAAAGTAGAACGGCTAGATTGGAAGAGGGCCAATTTCAACGCGATGAGAAGGGATCTAGCCAGGATAGAATGGAACCAACTGACAGGAGGAGCTCTATCGGAACTGTTACGGTCAAGCGAGGAGGGGTTAGATTAGATTAGATTAGATTAGAGATACAGCACTGAAACAGGCCCTTCGGCCCACCGAGTCTGTGCCGAACATCAACCACCCATTTATACTAATCCTACACTAATCCCCTATTCCTACCAAACATCCCCACCTGTCCCTATATTTTCCTACCAACTACCTATACTAGTGACAATTTATAATGGCCAATTCAAGGGCTTCCCTCTT
The DNA here is from genome assembly GCF_036365525.1 of Heterodontus francisci. Taxonomy (NCBI): domain Eukaryota; kingdom Metazoa; phylum Chordata; class Chondrichthyes; order Heterodontiformes; family Heterodontidae; genus Heterodontus; species Heterodontus francisci. The sequence continues at coordinate 48,327,315 of NC_090387.1, forward strand.
TTCTCTTGCCTTGTTAGATCACAACAGGTTTACTTCTTTCTTAAAGTGCATGTACTGGCCAATTCAGTAGGTTTTTGATTGGTTCTTGTTATGATCATAACCAGAACCAATCGGACAGGTTTTCTTGAGTTAACAAAGGGGTTAACGTTATCATATCTAAACTGAACTAATAAAAATAATAAACAATGCACCAACTTTCTTACACACAGACACACTGGAGGTTTAAACACACAAGTAAGGTTACAGAGTGCATCAAAAAAAGGTATAGTCTGTGGGGTTTGGTGATTCAGCTGACTGAATTCAGTTGTCCCAGGGCTTTTAGTTTGAAGAAGTAAATAACTGGTTCAGTGAGTTTGCCTTGCGGATGAATTTCTCCAATAGTATTTCTGGTTGTAGCTGAAGTATGCAAAGGTGGTTAATAAAGAAGCAGGATCTGAAAGCTTTCAAGCTGGAATGGAGAGGTAGAGAGAACCCCACTTAGGGTCTGTTCGTGGCAAAGTCCAGATGCTTCTCCTCGGCTGCAGCGAAAACACCAGCTTAAAGCCACAAACGGGGAAAGGGCTTATCACATGACAGTCACTCATTGATTTAAACATAGCAATTAGCAGTATTTCTTCTTCACGAGAGAACAGGTCCTTCAAACTTCCCGAGTCTTGGCTCCTGCTGGGGATTGAGTAGACATTTCGCCTCTCTCCTCTCAGTCCTTTGCAATGTAGGATACAATGTAGCAAACTAGATGATCGTCTTAAACTGAAAGGATGACTTTGCTAGCAACTTGTCTTTTAAAAATGTATTTAAAAAATTCAGATCTCCAGTCAGTGGATTAAAGAAAAATATCATTCAACAAAACACCTTGGTGTAACGGAAGAGATGCTTCACGTACAGGCTAGTTATGTTCCAACAAGGACAAAAGATAAGGGAACCAATAACAGGGCTCCTGGGATGACAAGGGAGATAGAAATTATGATGAAACAAAAATAAAAAGGGCATATGATGCATAGCAGGTGAATTCTTCAAGTGAGAACCTGGCCATATACAGTACTTTAATAGGGGAGGTGAAGGGGAAAATGAGACTGGCAAAGAGAGAATAAGTATAGAATGTCAGTCAACATAAAAGAAACCCAAAAATCTATGTGCATGTAAATAGTAAGCAGATAGTAAGAGGTAGAGTGGGGCATATTAGGGACAAAGGTAATATATGCTTAGAGATGCAGGGCAAGGCTAATTTACTTAATGAGTACTTTGTATCAATGTTCACTAAGGAAATGGAATCTGACAAAATATCAGTAGAAGCAGAGAGGGTAGAGACAATGGATAGGGTAAAAATTGGGGGGGGGGGGGGTGGTGGTAATAAAAAAGCTGGCTATGCTTAGGGTAGTCACCTGGGCAGGATGGCTTACATCGCAGGTTGCTAAAGGAAGTGGGGATGGAGATAACGCAAGGGCTTGCCATAATCTTCCCCAATATGGGGGAGGTGCCAGAGGATTGCAGTGGCAAATGTGACGCCCTTATTCAAGAAAGGATGTAAGCACAGTTCTACCAACAACAGGCCAGTTAATTTAACATTAGTGGTGGGTAGGATTTTAGAAACAATAATCGGGGGGAAAAAAAACAAAGACTTGGGAGAGGTTTGAGTTAATTAAGGATAGCCAGCATGGATTTGTAAAAAGCAGATCATGCTTGACTAATCTAATTCAATATTTTGATGAATTAACAGAGAAAGTAAGTAAACGTTTGAGAAGGTACCACATAAAAGGTTAGTTAACAAAATTGAGGGTCATGGAGTAGCAGGATCTGTGTGCAACTGGATAAAGAATTGGCTTAAGGACAGAAAACAGTGAGTCGTAGTAAATGGTTGTTGTTAAGACTGGAGGATGGTAGTCATTGGTGTTCCCTAAGGGTCAATACTGGGACCACTGCTTTTTTTGCTATATATAAATGACTTGGATCTTGGAATACAGAGTAGAATCTCAAAATCTGTTGATGACACCAGTGAGGATGATATGAACCACCTGCAATAGGACATAGATAGGCTAGCAGAATGGGCAGACAAGTGGCAGATGGAATTTAATATTGACAAGTGTGAAATTATGCATTTTGACATAAGCAATAGGGAGAAACTATACTTACGGGCACAGTTTTGAAGTGTGTGCAGGAGTGGAGGGACCTGGAGATTCATATGCATCAACCTTTTAAGGTTGCAGGACATTTTGAGAGTGGTTAGTAAAGCATATGGGATCTTGGCTTCATAAAGCTCTGGTTAGGCCCCAGCTGGAGTATTGTGTACAGTTCTGGTTGCCACACTTTAGGAAGGATGTGATGGCCCTTGAGAGGGTGCAGAGGAAACTTACCAGAATGGTTCCAGGCATTGGGGATTTTAGTTACAAGGTTAGGTTGGAAAAGCTGGCTTTATTCTCCTTAGAACAAAGGAAATTGAGGGGCGATTTAATAGAAGTGTGTAAAATTATGACAGGCATAGATAAGTTAGACAAGGAAAAACTGTTCCCATCAACTAATGATACAAGGTCTAGGGGACACAGACCGAAGGTTTTGGGCAAGAGATGCAGGGGGAATATGAGGAAGAACTTTTTTATGCAGCGGGTGGTAATGACCTGGAACTCGCTGCCCACAAGGGTGGTGGAAGCGGAGATAATCAAAGACTTCAAAAGGAAATTGGATGGCTACTTGAAGGAAATAGAGCTGCTGGCGACAAGGATCGAGCGGAAGAGTGGGACTGATTGCATAGCTCAGTGGAGAGCCAGCATGAACTTGATGGGCCAAATGGCCTCCTTCTGTGCCATAAATGACTGAGAGCAGCAACAATACAAAGACCTCAAAAGTAGCAAAGGTTGTTTCTTGGTCATGCAACATAGGATCAGTCAGCCCATATACATAGCTTTACTTGGTTTGGCTTGCGAAACAGGACCTAACCCTCAAAAATGTTGTCATACAATACTTTTGGAGTCAAAGATAATCTGGAATTTGGTTTGGTTGAATTCAGTACAGCCCTGATAAAGAGTTAACATTTTGTGCAACAATGCCCCTAAAACAGCATCTGGCAGCCCAATTAAAATACACAAAAGGAAGCACTGAATATTACCCAAGTAGGTTAGGTTTACTTGATCCATGGAGGATACAAGTTAACTTGCTGAATTGTAGAGTACAAATGTACAAGGCTGCAATAAGTCAAATTTAAAATTTAAAGTTAAGATAAAAATGTTATTGAATGCTTCAGTTTCAAATATACTTATTAAAAAATGAATGCTATCCCATGAAGCAACAGCATTGTTTTCATACAAGTTACAGAAAAAGGCTTTAAAATGTTCATTTCAGCACTTGCTTGAGTTAATAGGAAAAGCAGTGCTCAAAAATTATTGACAAACTAAGTAACAATTTTGCAATTGATGGAAGTAGTAACACTATACAAAATATTGGCTAAAGAAACCATTTATACCAGCATCCTGTTGGATGCAAATGATAAAACATTAGATCCACATATCTTTGATAATCCAATCTGCTCCAGAAAGGTAAAATGACAATCCAATTAAACATTACTCATTTTCTAAGAAGAAGAAAATACATCAAGCTGAAATGGTAATTTCTCAAGCGCTTTCAAGATGTTGTCAGTTTTCTCTTTCCCCCCTCATTTCTAGGAGCCACTGACTCCTTCCAGGGTGCAATTTAACAGCAATACCCACACTTCATTATCATATAAAGGTGGCCATTATTTACACGAGGAAACAGGCACGATCACTTAATGTAGCATAGACCAGGGATCAAACCTGTGGATTATCCTAATGGGTATGGTTCTGCTCACTGTATAAATGTGCAGAACACTTAATTTGATTGCCAGCTTTCCAATGTCCAAAGAAACTGGTTGAAAAACAAAAAGTAGCATACCAGAAAACAAAGTATTAAAGTACAAATTTAATCCAACTTTAGGTATTTCAGTAGTGATTGATTTGAAGTATTTTAAGCAATTTTGTTCAATCTTTACAGTTACAGTTTTACCAGCTAGTTTTTGTTTAACAAAATATATTCTCAAACATGTTTATAGATGGCCAACCAATGAGATTCTTTTAAAATTTACACTTGAAAATGTGAACAAAAATATATAATTTTTGTACTATTTACATGTTCTTGTAGCCAGTAATTAAATAAAATGTCACCCAGTTTATACACTGGCTTGTCTATAAATGCTCTTTCAATGAATATTCAGTATTTGCAAATCTATTGCTAAAAACCTATTTTCTAAATATACCTCTAGATCTTACACTTTACATTAACATTGAAAGGTTAATTGAAGAACTGCATCACATTTCCCCATCCTATTCTTCAAGCTACCTCCATCACAAGTCCTTAAATGAAAGCGACAAATAAAATAAACACGCTTGACTCAGCGTTACACCAGCTGTGACAGAAAGAGAACGTCGGCTGCAAGTAGATTCATCGAGATGAGTCTTGTACCAGCTCCTTCTGTCCCATAGAAATGCTCCAGCCTTTGACTGGGCAAAAACGTCAGTATGTTTGGTTCAAAGGCCAACTTCTGCCTCATCTCTAAGGCAAGCAATCATGGTGCTGTGAAGAAGGGCCTTACTCCTCCACTACCGGTCGACTGGAAGTTAGATTTGGTACACCAAAAATGACTATTTATTTTCGAACAATACAAACATTTCAACATCCATTACATGGCAATTTATTCTTGATCCAGCACCATTGCAGACAGTGCATTAGGGTCCCTCATATGTGGGTGTGCTGCTAGAATTTGATCTATTTTTTGCCTTTGGCTGAACTCCGGAAATATCTTCAACAGCTCTTGTTTTAGCTGTTCAGTTTCCTCTTTTGATCGCAAAGGGGGGATTCCAGGTTCTCTTAAGATGAATGGGAAAAAGGCAGGTTGTGCTGTAAATGGTAAATTTTGACCAAACAATACATTTGGCTTCTCTGGTAAAGCCCTAGAAAGCAAGAGAAAAATGTGAAAAAGGTGTTAATACCAAAAGAACTGCTAAAAGGACAGTTTACTATGCGATGGGTTACACCACCACATATTCAGCTGTTTCTACATGAACATGAATTTAAGCCAGTGGTTCTCAAACTCTTAGTTGAAAGACTCCTTTTCAAATGGATTAGGAATCAGAGTGCCCACCTAAACTGTAATACTATGAACTCTTGCACATTTACTATTCTGAATGCAAAATTCATCAATATCCTATTAAACAGACTTGCATGAAATCCTGCCAGGGCTGTCCAATGCAGTGAACATTGATGTGATTGGTGATGTGAAAACTTTCATCTTCCCTTCTGAAGGCAATCCTACAGGTTCAGCAACATGCCTGTTGAATACTTCATCACACTCCTTGCTCTTCCTGGACTGAGATTAAGCTGAGTAGGCTCCTTCTGAGAATGCTGGCACCGCTCCAAGCATAACTTTCCACAGCCTGCTATATGCAGCTGCTGAGTATTTCAGGGTTTTTTCCCTCCCCCGCTGCTGTTTACTGGCCTGCTTGCATTCAAACATCGCTGCCTGACATGTGGCATTTCTGCCACTGGGGCATCGCCAGTAACTTAGACATCCAACAGCGCGCACCTGCTCCGCGGCTTCGCAGCAAAGGGTCCTGTTCACATTATTTCACGAACCCCCAAGAATCTGCAGACCCCAGTTTAAATAAACATGCTTTCTTGAATGAGAACATAAATGCAAGCTAAATTTGGTAAACAACAGTGTTGTCATGCACTTTTGATTTAATTTTCCGCTAATCTTAGAATATCTGGACATATGATTTGAGCTACCATGGCAAACATTTGCAAGAAGTTCTGTCTCCTGTTTATGTTCAAAGCTTGAAATTGCTTAATTTTTTTATTCATTCACTGGGCACAGGCATCGTTATTTCCCATCTCCAACTGCTCTCGAGACGGTGGTGCTGAACTACCTTCTTTAATTGCTGCAGTCCACGTGGTGAAGGGCGTTTCAGGATTTTGACCCAGTGATGAAAGAATGACAATACATTCCCAATTCTGGATGGTACGAGACTTGGAGGGGAAATTGCAGGTGGTGGTATTCCTGTGCGCCTGCTGCCCTTGTACTTCTAGGTGGTAATGGACAAAGATTTGGGAGGTGCTGTCAAAAAAGTCTTGGTGTGTTGCTGCAGAGCATTTTTGTGATGGTACACATGCAGCCACTATGCGCCGGTGGTGGAGTGAGTGAATGTTTAAGGTGGTGGATGAGGGTGTGGATGGGGACAGGGGTGGAGACAGAGAACTACTTTTGTTAAATAAAGTATAATTACACTTCTATAGGCAAACATAGCAGCCAATTTCTACACAAGCCCCAAAAACACCAGATAACTGATGAGTTAATCTGCTTTGGTGATTTTAAAGGATGAATGTTACCAGAATACCAAGAAAACTTAGTGCTCTTCTTTGAAAAAGTGTCATGGGATTTTTTACTTTCCCTGAATAAGCTGGTGGGATTGCAGTTTAACACCTCATCTGAATGTACAGAGGAATAGGGAAAAAGAATTCCAGGAGCTCAAATTGGTCATTGCAGGACCACCACCAGTTCTATGCAGTAGCAGAATTAGGAACAGCAAGATTAGGGAGGTAAGTGTACTGTTATAGATGTTGTGCATGAGGGAAAGATTCAGAACCTTGAGGCATTGAGACCTGTTTTCAGGCAGGGGTTAACTGGATTGACAAGATGGCCTACACCTGAAGAGGGCTAGGGCCAATAGTCTCTTGGGAAGGTTAACTGCTCTGTGAAGGATTTGAACTAATATGACCTGGGAGGAAGACCAAATTATCTCAAAGGCTCCAGATCTTAAGTTTGAAAAAGAAGTTAAGCAGGTTAAAAAAAAAAATCAGGATATGGGAAAGCAATGAAAGAAAATGCTGTCATACCAAAGGGAACTCAAACTAAAGTGAATGCACATCAATACAAGGACATAAGATAAAACACTGGAGGACTAAAATAAAATCATGACATAGCAGCAAGCACGATTGCAGCTTGGTCAGGATATTTCTAGCAATTAAAGTTTCAGGATTGATTGGGAGAAAGAAAAGAGGGGTAGCAATAATATAGTACTAGATTTAAATTGAGAAGTGTCCTAAACAAAATCTCTTTGGATCGAACAAAATAACAGCAAGGAATAATTTACATTACTCAGGGCATGTGTCAGAGGAAAGAAATTTGTAGACCCCAATTAGACGGATTTGCATTAACAAAAGGCTGCGTTTGCTGCCAACGCAACCACTAGGTGGCGCTGCAGCGGCGCATGCGCAAATGCAGACTGTGCCACTAAAATGTCACAGTCTCCAACGTCAGGCAGCTGCCAGGATTAAAGATGGCGCTGCTCAAATAATCACACGATGGCAACCTAAACACATGGCAGCACAGAATGGTGGGAGGGGAGAGGAGCGAGCGGGCCGGGGAGGGGAGAGGAGCGAGCAAGCGGGCCGGGGAGGGGAGCGAACGGGCCGGGGAGGGACGGTGCGGGCAGTGGTGGGAAGGAGGAGAGCGTACCCACCACCATCAAGGTCTTCGGCCGCTCTCTCCCCGCTCCCCCCACCCTCTGCCCGCATTACGCGATGACGTCTTCTGTGCAAGCGCCGACCAGTCCTAGCAATGCGAAATGCAGTGCATGCGCAGAGGGTAGGGACCAATTTGCGCATGTGCGCAGTCGGATGATGTCAGCTGTCGGCTGCGTTGTCAATAATCACTGTTAACAAAATCAGAATTGTAGGTTTAACAATACCCAAAAACAGACTGGGATGTAGAAATATGTGCAGTGAGAAAGAAGAGGCTTTTTGCAGCATTTTCACAGCAGTTTCCTCTACCAATACTTTTTGCTGATTTGACCTGGCGCAGGGCAATAAAGGAGAATAATCAGGTGACCTAAAGTGGGAAACGTTTGGGGAAAGGGAGCACAATATATGATTAGGGTCAATGCACATGCAGAACAGGAAAAAACTTGACTAACATACTTGACTAGAATAAAGCAACATATAGGGAGGTGAAAATAGAACTTGCCTAAATAAAATGGAAGAAAAAAATTGGCAAATAGAACCACAGATCAACAAAAGGAAATTATTAGAGATGCAAAAGGCACAAACTGAAGTATATCCCAGTAAAAAAAGGGAATGGATTCAAGGCTGAGGTTTTTAAACAGATGAATACAAGCTATGTCATGAATATATTAGTAACAAAGACAGTCAAGGTTCGAGTTGGACTACTAAAAGGAGGCAAGTTTGTAGTGGAGAGCGAGAAGATGTAAAGAAATAACTTTGCTTCAGCTAATACAGAGGAGGTAAATATTCAGATCATAGAATCACCAAAAAATATATAACTAGCATTAAGTAACATCTTTCACATTTAGAACATCTAAAAGCACTTTGCAGTTAACAGTTCACTTGCTAAGTTATACAAGCTCCTGATGATCCAGTACATATCCATATCAGGGTCTAGCTTTTTTTCTGCATACTAACTGACCTGAAAATAAATAGCAAACATAGATTACAAAAATGAATGGCAACTCCATATTGGTTCAGCTGGTTGAAACATTGAGCAGCTGAGCTATGGAAAACAGGAAGGTTCCATATCCTATCCCTGGACACTGCTGACTCAATATTGTTGACAATAGAAGTACCATAACTGGAATCAGTATCTCAGGAACAAAAACGTGTTTAGTGCTCCTTCCTGAAATACATGAGCCGATGTCAGGCAAAGGCATAACTGCACCTACCATTGTTGGCACTGCTTACAATACCTAGATTCAAGCATAAAGAACTACTTCAGCAAGCTATTGGAGATTCCTAGCGCTCATGAAACTATGTTACAAGGAATCAGTATCTTCAGAAAATAATCAAAAATACAAAGAAAACTTAGTTTCCAATTAAAAGAAATCTGAATTCTGGAGAAAAGTCATAAAATAACTTGTAACCACGCTCCATAATATAAACAGTTGATAAAAGGTCTTTTTGTAAGAAGTACCTGCAAGTATCCACTTGATGCAGAAAAGCCTCTAATCTAGGTCCATGCCTCCCAAGGGGATCATCCGGTATCATGAATATGTCTCCAACAAATGTATACTGTAGTAACCTAATTCACAAATAAATAGCTTACAATTTGCCCAAACCAAAACAAATTAGTATTAAAAAAGTCACAAGTATATTTCCCAAGTAAATTTCAGGAAAATAACTTCATTTCTCCCTTCAAGATGATGTTTTTGTTCATTCTCATCAGTCAAATGAATCAGATATCAACTGTTTGCTGAAATTGGAATTCAAAAGAATAAAACTTCACTTTGTGGAAAATTATAGGACCAATGGACTCCAGCACTAATTTCTGTCTAATTAGACAATTTGTTAAATTGAGGACTCTGAATGTCACTTTATCAATGCGAATAAATATGTATATAATGCAGTTTTGGAAACGAATACTCCAAAACTTTACAATTAATGGCATATCTTTAATTATAGTACTAAAGTAAAAATTGGATGCATGAACAATGTAGGTAGTCTGTTAGGCATTTCAACAGCACAGATCTGCATTACCAGATTTTGTACCAGGTAGCAGAGCAGTCTCAAATTCAATCTGAAGTTAATCTTCCAGCATTACAGCATTCTACTGGGTTTCACCCAAATGTATGAACAATATTCCAGCTTTTATTGATCTCAATTATAAAGACAAAAAAAAAAGGTACTCGCCGATTGCTTAAATAGTTAAATGCACCATTTGGTGTGGTACTATACAAATATTAAGTTGTTGTTGTACTGACATACACAATTATGATGGTCTACATGAGTTATAGAACTTCAACCAGGCAATGATGGGTGTACTACAACTGGAACCAGTGGCCCTGGGCGAGGGAGGAAATTTTTTAAAAAAAAAGCATAGGCAGTGTTTCTGCTCTCAATTATTATCCAGTCACTCCTGCTGGAAGGTGCATTTGTATAGTCAGGTCACATGGTGGTGCTGTCTTTCATGGATACAAAGCCAATTGTATCAGCTAAGCTAAGGCACAAGAGATAAAATTCTCAATGCTATACATCAAGGTCTGGCATTTACTGAAATGCATTAACATCTTTTTAAAAAAAAATAAATGAAATGATCACTCAAATAACAGTTGTAAACAGATTGCCAATTGTAATGTAATATTTTTATTTACTTCAGTTAAATCGCTTCTAAACCAGTGTTGAAGCATAAAGATCTTTTCCATGTACAAAAATATATACCTGAACTTTTGAGCACTGAAGTAACTTCTGTTTATGAAAATTTGTCTATTAATGACTGCAAAAGTCAGTAACCTCACCAAATGTGCACTAAATTTCCTATTTCTGTACTCCTGGCATATGCTTGGAGTGCGCATCAGGAAATTACGTAACCCAGCCCATGATTTTCCACCTAGTTATTTTAAGTAGAAAATTATGCTTAATGCTATAAAGCAAGATTCATGAAGAGAGGAACTGATAACAGGAAAAGAGATGGACAGGACACCTGAGGGCACAAAGAAAATAATGGATGGGTTGGAAGGAGGTCGACAACAAGTGGGAACATAAGAAGGGGGTTGGGGTCTGATGGCTGGAAAGTGGCTAATGGCACTTGCTCCACTCAGCAAGACCGCAGCTACCCCAATCAATACCACCAGGCATTTAGCCATGTCCTCTGTTCCAAAATTACTCCCAGTCCTGCTGGGCTCCAGGACCACTTTCTGAGACTTGCATGTTAGTATTCAAATTCCTAGACCACATTTCCAGTGTTCCCTGAACTCATAATTGCTCCTAGTGCTCTAGATTGAAACTGCCTTCCTACTACCCCCAGATTCCATGATTCCTCTGAGACTCCTGATGCCAGGACTTGCCCTGACCTAAACCATACTGTTACGTTCATGTGTAGTACAGTGATTGAAAGAACTCAAATTGAAGAGCTATAAGAATGGGCTTTTCTTTTAAAAAATGGACAATAGAAAGCATTCTAAGTTAAGAGGTGTCAATTGCACCACCCTGAATCCATCAAGACACATTTTTGAATTGAATGGGTTCTTCTGAAGAAATGATGACATAAGGTAGCCACATCCTGAGCCAACATCAGTCACTACAGAGAGGAAGATCTATGTCTCCCAACAGCGGCAAGACGAGAGATCATTTTGATCTTAAAAGTAGCTCTCTGAAGAGACAAAGAGAGTGAGACACACACCCAGGACAAACATCACGATAGCCTGTCCAGCTGAGAGCTGGGAGAAAATCCAGCAAGCCAAAGAAGGTGACCTGCTGTGAGTTTTACACTTCAACTTAAGCAGCAGAGAACTAAAAGTGATCTCCAGATTGAAGATCCAGTTACCAAAGAAATCTACAAAACCCAGGCCTGCAACTTAAAGAAGAAATTGACCTCTGAGAAGATTCAACAGGTTACCGTGAACCCCGAAAATCTACTTCACTTCAAACCATTTAACTCTTTTCCTCTCTGTCTATCTCTTCTTGTGTACATGTGCTAGGGAATGCAAGTGCGGGTGTGACCATTTTGGGACTGAATATTGCTCAATAAATCGTAATCTTCTGTTTTAAAGCCACAAGAAAACCTGTTGCTGTCTGTTTATTTGAAAAATAAAAGAGATAAAAACTTTAGTAACAAAAACACTTGCTGTGGTCCATTGGGAGTTGAACAGTGGGAACCACTCACAACCCTCACCACGTGGTCATAACAATACACAAACAGCCTTTACTTCATGGTATACCTAGTACGCTGAATGGATACTGTTGAAGGAATAAGACTGCCGTATGGTTACCTGTCTTGAATTATTGCTTTCCAGGCTATAGATTCATACACAAATTCTTTCAGGTTGTCATTAGTAACAATAATCCCTCCAGTTTTCTCAGCAAGGTGCAACAAAAACCTGCAAAAAGGGGAACTGTACATCAAAATCATTTGGAAATATTAGAATAAATTATTAACTACAGTTGCGAAGTACTGGAGGTAGAAGGCACTTCAAATATACCTCAGGTTTTTCACTTCACCAATCCATATCCCAACCCATTATTACGCCTCTGATTTCATATTCTTTTGTCACCATCTTAGGCTTGAATCCCCTATGAATAAACCCATCCAAAGCTCTGATATCCTATACCACAATAAGGCTCTTCTCCCCATCTTTAAATTACTAATTACAAGCTTCTGGTCATCTGCTCCTTGGGTCATTTTGCTACATTAAAGGTGCTACATGTACTACATAGGAACAGGAGTAGCCCATTCAGCCTATTGAGCCTGCTCGGCCATTCAATACAATCATGGCTGAATTCAAGTCATTGAATTTATATGAAATGTATATCAACTGGAATTAGGGAGAGTATGAAAATGTAAGCAAAGCTCAGCAATTTACTAGCTATGGCTTAAATTGATTTTTATTTTTTTATTTAGAGATACAGCACTGAAACAGGCCCTTCGGCCCACCGAGTCTGTGCCGACCATCAACCACCCAGTTATACTCATCCTACACTTATCCCATATTCCTACCATATCCCCACCTGTCCCTATATTTCCCTACCACCTACCTATACTAGGGGCAATTTATGATGGCCAATTTACCTATCAACCTGCAAGTCTTTGGTGGTGGGAGGAAACCGGAGCACCCGGCGAAAACCCACGCAGACACAGGGAGAACTTGCAAACTCCGCACAGGCAGGACCCAGATTTGAACCCGGGTCGCTGGAGCTGTGAGGCTGCGGTGCTAACCACTGCGCCACTGTGCCGCCCTTTGATTGCATTCCTTCCATACTAATTGAATTGATTCACAAACTAGAAGTGGGTCAAGCAAAAGGTAGCACCTTATGCTGCTGCGATACTTTTTTTTGCATTCCATCACAACTTTTCTCATGCCAGTACCTAAAGGGCAGCACAATGTTGCCAGGCAGATGCAAGTTGATCTTGCAATACTTTTTCTTTGTGTTGGCTACAACTCCATTCATTACAGTGACTGCCTTTTATTACACTTAAGACATCCAACACAGGTTCCTTTTTCATCATTCAGCGGTCACTTCATTGAGACGACAATAGTCCCATCTGTTCTTTTCAAATCAATAAATACAGTACCGATGATCAAACATTACCTTTTTGAATAACCTATACCAATCTTCAGAAAGTAGTGAAAATGCTAAGATTTCTGTCTCTTCATTTACATTTCTTTCTTGCCTTCCTCTGCATTTTTGTATTTGGCTTAAATTAAATTACTTTCATACTGGTCTATTTCAATCCATTTGCTTTATGGTTTCGCATAATTTTCCACTTTATTTCCCTTACATGGATCCTTGCATTTACATTATCTCTTACTGGATTCTTCTCAACACTGCAGCGCTCACATACAAAAGAAAATACCATCTATGGCAAACTCCATTCCCCTTAATACTGGCCTGCAGACTTAATAAATGCTCAAGTTAATTGCCCAATATTGTAGGCAACAGAGTTCACGATATATAGCATTTTACTCAATGACGGAAAGAAACAAACAGTTCTTTTCAGTGGGGATCTGAATAAAAAAGTCATTTTTAAAAATGTTTACGTTGTATTTGACCCATTTTAACAATTGGAAGTCTGATATCTGAAGCAAACATTATAGTCAGTATAACTGTTAGTTCTGTACCAACATATTAAAACAGTTTTGTTACAGTTTTAAATCAGTAATAAAAAGTTCATTTGTGCAGTACTTCAATTGATTTAAACTGCATTCTAAATTCCAGAATTAAAAATTACAAACAAAAGTACATATCAAAAAATAACGGAGTACAAATAACTCATAGTTCATCAGCACTGGTCTGGAGTAATGAACACAATGAAAGTGTGCTGGATATGTATTTTTACCTGTCATCATGAGATGCAATTCTTACTCCACACACAGTTCTAGCTGGTGTGAAAGAAAGCACACCCAATTCTTCAAGTTCAGTTAAGAAATGCTGCTCTGTTTGAAAAACAAATAACGTTTATCACATTCATCTTGTAATTTCAGACTAGTACTTAAGATGCCAAGCAAAAAATGATTGCACTGAAAAACTAATGGCTTTCACAGTCCACGTTTTATCCTCTTAATTTATACACAATGATAGTTAGATATGCAGCTCTGAAAAAAAAACCCAGAGTGGAAACAAATTAAAAATGGCACATTTTCTGTATATCCCAAAAGAATTAAGAATGTCATGAGGTACTTAGAATTGCACTCATCAGCAAAACCAGAGACAACTTTTTGCCTCAAGAATGTTAGCATGCTTATTGAACTCATTATATGTAAAATACTTTGATGTTCAAGCACATAAATCCCAATGTTCTAAATGTTTAATGCAGATTTTAATTTTAGAACATACCTGTGATTTTGGTATCGCGTTTGGTTCTCCACTGAGGAACAAACACAGTTATTTTTCGGTGACCACGATTCCAAAAATATTCCACTGCAATAGCAATACCACGACAGGAAAATATTTTTTTCATTCCATGGCTATGAGAATAAAAATATAGTACGATAAACTGTAAAACGATTAAGACTTTAATGACATACTTGCATTATAAATTCTTGCAATATGAATTTAAATCAATCATGATTGCTGCACAGGACAGGGACCTGGAGATTCTCCGAATGGCAAAGCTAAATATTTACTTCAGTTTATGTATTCAAAAGGAATTTTTTCCTCATAATATTTGAATTACCTGGCCATTTGTACAGTGAAGTACAATTAAGCAATTTTAAAATCGAGTATAATATGTGCATAGAGTCAAAAAATTTACACAATTTTTGGTAGCAGGTTTGCCTGGTACTCAATATTTATCACAAAAGCTGACTTCATGGTTCGTAGTCTATGTAATGTTTCTGCAGCACAGTTTATCTGGACTTGTATTAATAGTGCATAGAAGAACTTCATTGTAAAACTTAAATTGACTGTCATAGGGAAAAGTTGAATTGCTTACACAGACCTCTTATTAATCCTACTAAATTAACAAATGAGATCACAACCTGAATTAGAAAATCACTTACCCAGAAAGATCATTTGACGTCTATCTCAAATATCATTTGTAAGCAAACTGAACTGAATTATATATATAAAAATGAAATTCAAGACAGTAACAATATTTGGCCTTTACAGAGAGATTTTAGGATATAATCTGAAGTCAATTACGTAAAATGTACAGAACAGGCCATTTAACCTAACTGAGCCATGTCTCCTTCCTTTCTACTTCATCTAACCATATCTGCATATTCAACTATTCCTTTCTCCTTCAGATATTTATCTAGCTTCCCTTTAAGTACATTTTTGTTACTCGCATCAACTACTCCATGTGGTAACAAGTTGCACATTCTAACCACCGTCTGAATAAAGACGTTTTTCTTGAATTCGTTATTGGATTTATTACTGACTATTTTAAATTGATGACTCCAAATTTTGGACACCCCCACAAGTGGAAGCATTTTCTGTGCATCTACTCTATTAAACCCCTTCATAATTTTAAAGACCTCAATTAGGTTGCCCTTCAGCGTTCTGTTTTTGAGAGGAGCGCGCCCTGGCCTGTTCGGTATTTCCTGATAGCTTCTGATATACTCCTGGTAAATCTTTTTTGCACCTTCTCCAGTGCCTCCATATCCTTTTAGTAATATGGAGACCAGAATTGTGCATAGTACTCCAAGTGTGGTCTAACCAAGTTTCTATATAAGTTTAACACAACAGCTCTTCGTTTCCATTCTATTCCTCTAGAAATGAACCCGTGCTTTGTTTTGATTTTTATGGCTGCTTTTATAGCTTTATTATATAACAAAGTTCATTTTATTCTGGAAAACAAAACTGGGCAAATAATTGATGAGATTACGAGAATTGGGAAATAGTGACCATAACACAGTTAGGATCCATGCAAAAATAGAACCAAATAATTAAGAGTCAAAGATAAAAGGTGCTGAACTAGAAAAGGCAAACGATGAGATAAAAGGAGACCTGTTGCAAAGTGGGCAAAAAAAAATCAGCATACAGGTTAACGTAAGCAGTGGAAAAAATGTGATGCAGCATAAAAAATAAATACATTTCTACATCATGAAAAGAGGATGCCAAGTGTAGAAGTCTGTGGATAAAAAGACAGATTAAAACAAAAACAAACTTGAAAGGAAGTGTAGGAGGAGGTGAAAAAGGAAATTAGAAGACCTAAGAAAAGAGAATATGAAAAAGAGTTAACAGGCAACATAAAAGGATGTTTAAAAGATAAAGAGAGGGTAGAACTACTCAGATTAGGAAGGATTCTAAAAGTGAAGAATGAAAGCATAGCACAGATATTGAATAAATATTTTCCATTGGTTTTTACAATTGATGGTGGAAGTAAGAAAGTAGTGCAATAGAGGATATGGAACAAGTAACAGAACTACAGAAAAGGTTATTTCAAGGTATTTAAAAAAAAAAAGATAAGTCACAGGTCCTGATGGCATGCCTCCTTGGCTGATAAAAGAGGGGAGATAACGGAGGCTCTGGACAAAATCTTTTCATCCTCTTTAATTATGTAAATTATGTAGTAGGATAGAAGAGTAGTCAATGCAACACTCTTATTCAAGAATGAAGAGAAGAACAAATCTGATAATTACTAAGCAGCTAGTCATCTATTTTAGACAAATTCAGAATCCAAATTTGAAATAAAATTCACAAACATTTTGAAATGTAAGGGTTAATCAAGAACAGCCAGCATAGATTTGTTAAAGGCAAGTCACCCCTGATAGATTTGTTTTGGAGGAGTGACCAATTAAAGACGATGCAGTGTATACGGAATATCTTCTGAAAACCATAAGGTGTCTTACATAAAGCTTGTTCCTTGTCCATCCACACTGCCACATTTTCTCTTACATGGTATGCTTGTTTAGGCAAATGATTTAAAGGGACATGCAGCAGCACAGGTAGAAAGTTAGCTGATGCACAGAAAAGTCTTAAGGTAAATGGGTGTTACTTGGACAGGAGGAGGAGTTGAAGTGGCGTACCCGAGGGGTCTGTGCTGGACACACTTTTATTCTTGGTATGGACTTGGGAGTAAGGAACACAATCTTGAAATCTGTGACAAAACAGAAGTTGGAAGTTGGGCAAACTGTGAAGAGGGCAGTAAACGACTACAGAAAAAAAAAGACAAGGCGAGCAGAATGGGCAGATCCATACTAATGTGGCTAAGTATCAGATAATACACTATGGTAGATAAAACAAGGAATACGACTGCACCCTTTTTGAAAAGGCACTGGAATGGATGAACAGAGACTTCTAAGATTTTAAATATACAATTCCTTGAAGCACGAGTGTAGGTAAATAACACCATAAAAAGGTCAATAGAATTTTAGGTTCTACAAATAGATGCCTACAGTAGAAGAGTAAAGTAGTAATAATGAATTTACATAAAATATTGATTAGCTCACACTTAGAGTACTTGTGAAGTTTTGGATATCCGATTATAGAAATGATATTTATATATTTTTTTATATTTAAAGATACAGCACTGAAACAGGGCCTTCAGCCCACCGAGTCTGTGCCGACCAACAACCACCCATTTATACTAACCCTAATATTAACAGTGTAGTTTCACTAGGATGCAAAACTATAATTACAAGGAAAGATTGGAGATACTGGTGCTAATTCCACTGGAATAGATAGAAGAAAATGCTGGAAATACTCAGCAGACTGGCAGCTGTGGAGACAGAACGACAGTTAACGTTTCAAGTCAGTGACCAGTGTCAGAACTGGTTCACCCAATCTCAATAAGATTGTATTCTTCTCCCCTCCACTTTTCTGGTGAGCGAGATTCTTTACCTTGCAACTTCCCATAAGCTTGTCACTGGAAAATATTCTTATTAATAAAAATGAACAAAATGTAGGCAATTTCAATTTTATGTATGTTCCAGGAACGGAACGTCTCCTGACAACGCAGAGCTATCGCTGACGCCAGTGTATCCGAAGATTTACCAACATGAATCTATGCATGCGCGCTGATGTCACCACGCAATGACATCTGAGTGGTGCCTCAATGGTCACAATCGCTGGCTCCATTCCCCTGAACAGTACCCCACTTTAGCCGCTCTCTACTGCCTCCCCTCGGTCACTCACTCCTGGTGTCGCAGCCGCCTTACCCCCTCAGCTTCTTGCTCCAAACCTCACCACTTCCCTGACTCGCCACTTTGGCCGCTCGCTCCCTGCCTTGCTGCTTCTCCCCCTCGGCCAATTGTTGCCCGTCTTGCCGCTTCTCTCCCTCAGCCAATCGTTCGCTGATCCCCCCTTCTCCCGATCGCTCCCACCGCCCAGAGAAATGGCAGGGTGGGGGCGGGGAACAAGTGGCTGAGGGTGGAGCCAGCGGCCAAGGGGTGTCGGGGGAAGGCTGGGAGCGAGCGGCCGACGGGGAAGCAGTGAGGCTGGGAGCAAGCGGGCAGGGGAGGAACCAGGGAATGAGCAGCTGAAATGGCAAGGTGGGGAGCAAGTAGCCAAGGGGAGGCAGTGGCGAGGTAGGAAGCGAGCGGTGAGCACACGGGTCCAGGAGGGAGTTGCAAACAGAAGCGGCGATGGCAGGAGGGAACGGGGGGGGGGGTACTGTTAGGAGTGGGATGGAGCACCAATCGCAACAACTGAGGGGTTTGTGTTTGTTTATTGTGACAAATTGAGCAGCGCCTTTTTTATTACTGACAGCTGCCTGAGACGCGGTGACAGTGTCGTTTCAGTCGATGAGGCTGCATTTGCGTATGTGCCAGTACTGCGCCACCTATTGGTTGTATTGTCAGCAAACGCCGCCTTCCAGCAAACACGCCTATGAACACACTTCAATATTGCAATCCTTATGCGGCTTTCAAAAGGCCACGTTTCAAAAACATCGACTGCTCATCCCTTGCATTTCTTTTTTTTGAAAAGGCAAGTAAACATACATAGGGAACAGAGACTGGTCTGGAGAACTTGTACATTATTACTTGGAAGTTGTATATTTTATTATTTATGTCCAACATCCACCAAGAACTAATCTGGGTTTCACCCAGGCATGTGGTTTAGTGATAGGACCATGTTTTCTCAAAACCATGGTAACAGAGGCCAGCTTCATATTCGCTCTCCCCAACTGCATGGTGTTCAACAAAATAGGTATCTATTTTTAAAAAGGTAATTTAGCCAATATCCCTGACAATTAATTGCTACCCCCTAAAAAAAAATTGCTAATAAGGAGACTGAATATCCTGCTTTGCTCATCTGTGCCAAATCCAGAACGTCCACACAAATGAATAATTCCACAACTGATAATCTTTCCAATGACCGACAGCAACCTCCTCCTTCCCAACAATCAAACTGCAACCCCCCCAGTGATCTGACATTTGGTGGCTCACTACCACCTTCGTACCAGCAATTAGGGATGGGCAATAAATGCTGGCCTTGCTAGTGACATTCACATCCCATGAACAAATATTTAAAAAATTGTTCCTCTCAACCATCAATTCTTTGCAAGCTGGGACCCCGACAACCCTCATCAATTGAACATGTTAATACAGCACCCACCCTCACCCCCGCTAAAACCTCAAAGCATCAGATAGGCAAAATAAACCAATCCCTTCAGCCCTGAACATCATTCAGGCAATATGCAACATACCAGGAACTCGAACTTAATTTCATCTCCCCCCTTCTTCCTGACTAGCCAAGCATTATGCAATGCACCTCTTCACTTAACAGATCAGCTTCAATCCTTCCATGCATCCTCCTTCACCAACTTTCCCGCTCCACAACCTTTTCTTGCCTTTCTCCCTCTTCTTTGCCTTTTTTCCACCATATGAACTTCTTCCTCCCCACTCACCATTCATGGCCCAATTCAATTATTCCCAGTTTCCTTTACCTTCGAATCCTACTGGACTTGAATACTGCATTTGGTCTTAATTCCCCATGTGCAACACAATGGGAGATTGACTAATGTGCATTCTTTTATTTGAGGTAATCATTTTTTATGCCTTACCACAGTGTCAAAGTTAAGAATACACAGCAAGCTGGCATGCAAAATGTACTAGTTGGAGCTCCAGATGTTATTTTTTAGTAGTGTGTAAGGGGAGTGGGCTTTTAGACTGTCAGCAGTCAAGGACTTTGGTAATTCTGGATGGTGTGTTATGGTAACGCGAAGGTGGTGATCATTAAGCTCACCAGCACTGTGTTGAGGCTTCAGGTGGAGCAGCACAAGCGTGGAATGTGGGACATGGCTCACTAGTGGAACCCTGGTCCGTGTCAGCAGGAAAGCAGGGATCAAACAGCACTGTTGGGGCTCTACATGGTCCATTTCCGACACTTCCCTCCCTCGACTTCTCATTCTCCATCTCTGGAGATGGACTGTGTACTAATATCCATTATAAGCCCACCGAATCCCACAGTTACCTTGGCTACACTTCTTCACACCGTGCCTCCTGTAAAGGACTCCACTCCATTCTCCCAGTTTTTCCATCTCTGACGCATCTGCTCTGATGATGCTACCTTCCATGACAGCGCTTCTGATATGTCTTCCTTTTTCCTCAACCAAGGATTCCCCCCCCACTGTGGTTGACAGGGCCCTCAACTGTGTCCAGCCCATTTCCCGCACCTCTACCCTCACCCCTTCCCCTCCCAGAACCGTGACAGGGTTCCCCTTGCCCTCACTTTACACCCCATCAGCCTCCATATCCAAAGGATCATCCTCTGCCATTTCTGCCACCTCCGGTGTGATGCCACTTCCAAACTCATCTTTCCCTCCCTTCCCGTCCGCATTCCGAAGGGATCGTTCCCTCTGCGACACCCTGGTCCACTCCTCCATTACCCCCACCATCTCGTCCCTTTCAAGCGCAGGTGGTGTAATACCTGCCCATTTACCTCCTCTTTCTTCACTATTCCAGGCTCCAAACACTCCTTTCAGGTGAAGCAGTGATTTACTTGTACGTCTTTCAATGTAGTATACTGTATTCGCTGCTCACAATGTGGTCTCCTCTACATTGGGGAGACCAAACACAGACTGGGTGGCCGCTTTGTGGAACACCTCCGCTCAGTCCGAAAGCATGATGCCGAGTTTCCGGTTGCTTGCCATTTCAACACTCCCCCCTGCTCTCATGCTCACATCTCTGTCCTGGGATTGCTACAGCGTTCCAGTGAACATCAACGCAAACTCGAGGAACAGCATCTCACTTACCGATTAGGCATACTACAGCCTGCCGGACTGAACATAGAGTGCAATAATTTCAGAGCATGACGGACCCCTCATTTTACTTTTATTTTGTTTTTTTTCTCTTTTTTTTTGTGTTTATTTTATTTTATCTTAGTTTGTTCAGTTTGCCTACCTACAGTTTTTTTTCATGTTTGTGCTTGTGGCTGTTCAATTTTCAGTCCATTAACACCCTATCCGTACTAATGCTTTGCCTTTCAACACAGCATTGACATATTGTTTGCCTTTGCTCCATGACCTTCTGTTCGGTTATTTTCTGTGACCTTGTCCTATCTACACCTTCTCTTTTGTTATCTCTTGCCCCACCCCCGCTTTACTTGCTTAAAACCTTTCACATTTCTCATATCTGCTAGTTCTGAAGAAGGGTCACTGACCTGAAACGTTAACTCTGCTTCTCTCTCCACAGATGCTGCCAGATCTGCTGAGTATTTCCATCATTTCTTGATTTTAATTTTTGTTGAAAACTTGTTTTGGATATCAAAAATTTCAATTAATCTAAAAAATGACAATCCAATCCAAAACGCACTGATTGACTTGATTCGTTTACTGACAAACTGTGCCCATAAAATAAACATACATTGATGCATATTTTTAAGAAAAAAATGTTTGTGAAGAAATGACACACTTATGAATTATGGGGCTCATTCTCAGCCAAATCCTGTAGAAAAATAGCAGAGCCAAAAAAAACACATTCGTGCAAATTTCCGTAGGAGATATCAATCACCACTTTTAAGTTTATAATTTTTCAGCATGAGTTACATTTCCTTAGTTAAACACTACATATAGTTCTCTTCATTCACCATACTTTTTAAAAACATAAGCTTTTTATGGGAGAAACATACTCAAGTCAGATGGAAAAAATGCTTTGCAATATTGTTTCCAGCATTTCAAATCAAAACCCTCTATTCCTAATAAACAAAAAATAATCAACTTCCTAGAAGCTCTATGCTCGGATACAAACAAAAGATTTCTATATGCGTGAGAGCAGTAGGAAAATTGGCACCACTAAATTAAGGATTTGGAAACATTTCTCACTAAGCTACAACCTACAAAAGAAATTGTCAAAAATTTGTTCACATGGTTATGGGGAGGAAAGTACAGAATACCAAAAGGTTACTGCAAAGCAGTGATGTTTATGGTAATGTGGTAATATGGGAATCCCCCAATCAGAAGACAAATGGTGATTAACTGACTCATTCCACAGAATAGCAAAGTGTATACTTTGCACCTGCACTACACAATTATATGTGAAGAATCTAGTTATGATTCAGACTGACATGGCTATTTGCTATTACTGTGAATAGCACGTTTACGTATAAACTTATACTCTGTGTGACACGCCTACGCCACTCCTTCACAAATATGCAGAGTGGAAGGGAAAAAATGTTAGTCATGCTTTGGTCACTGCAACATTTGGTAGAATCAGTTTAAAAGGGTAGTCTCATATCTCACTCTAGCCTCAAGTATGGTTTTTAATTGGGTACTTGAGAATCCCTTGGGTTTTGGACAGAACTGAAAATTATGACTTAACCCTCAGAAAAAGGACAGATAGCTGCATTGGGATACCCTGGCCATGATCTTCAAAATTATAGCAATGCATTGAGTTTTGAGCTAGTGATGAAAATTCACAGTCCAGGAGTTAATAGCATAGATTTTGGTCTTGCGTGAAACAGGTAAAAAAGTTAAATGCCAGTTTGTTTTTTTTTAAATATGTGGAAAATGATGTGAGAGAACAGGATATTACAGGTTTCTCAAAGCTGACTTTTTTTTTTACTACAAACACTAATTCAGCATTTTAAGAACATTAATCAGCTTACCAGGAAACTTAATGTAGTGTAGAATAAGATACAAAGAAAACTTAATTATCACATCATAAAAGTTGAAGTTAAAAGAGGACATATTTAACAAAGCAAAACAAAAACAGCATACTTATTTTCATTTCGATGACAAAAGCTATCTTTCAAATTGTCTACTTATTAGTCCTTATTTGCTTTGGGAAGATCATTAGCTTCATCACAAGGTCATTTTGCTCGCCATACATTACATCGACTTTTCAAGGTTTTAACTACCACCTAGGAGGGGAAGAATCTATCTGATCACAAGTAACCAGCTATTCTTGGTTATTGGGCCCAAGCCTCTCCCATCGACGGCAAGGGGACGGAGGTGGCATGGGGACGGACCGGGTCAAGATGGCAGGGGGATGATCTGAAAGGGATGAAAGGAATGCAATGGGCATGACATGAGAGGGATGGGACATGAGAGGGAAGGCATAGGAAGGATGGAATAGCGATTTAAAGATGTACTGTTGCAATAAAGATACTAATTTCACCGCAAAATGTTTTGCAGGTCTCTGCTAGCATTTAAGTATAAATTAATTCACTATAACTGGAGTGAATGTAAGAGATATAATTAGATGCTGCTTGGAATGCCATGGGAATTGGGATCCACTGATGAACTGAAGAGCTTTTAAACAAATGAACAGAATATTGTTCCAAAGTTTGCTTTGAGTTTGGAAAGTAAATTTACACTGGCTCTTCGAAATTCATACCAACTTCCTCTTTCTGAAACCTCATGATGACATCGTTGGGATGTTACAAAACTGCCCACAAAAACGAAGTTTGAAATTTGAAATGCTGATGACTTTGTTTACACTAGCGTCAAAGATTTGAAATTAGACTTTGAAACACTCAACAGCTGAAGGTTTCTTGATCCTGGACCTAGTGCACATATGGGCCAGATCAATTATCTGACTTAATGGACCATAATTTTGTGGAACACGAGCGGTGACGTATGTCAGAAATTACACTTCAGCATCCCAAACTTCACAATGAAAATTTATGCCAAAATTTCCTGAAATAATTTGATAATGGGGGAATAGGGGCAGGAAAGGTTTATTGAAGAATTCCATTTGCAGTTAAAAGACAGATTTGCAAAAAATTTAAACAAGCAAAAGATAAGGCTGAAGCATTTGCAACAATCTTCGGTCAGAGATGCAGAGTGGATGATCAATCTCGGCCTCCTCCTGAAGTCCCAGCATCATAGATGCCAGTCTTCAGCCAATTTGATTCACTCCGCGTGATATCAAGAAACAACTGAAGGCACTGGGGACACTGCAAAGGCTATGGGCCCTGACAACATTCCAGAAATAGTACTGAAGACCTGTGCTCCATAACTTGCTGCGCCCCTAGCCAAGCTGTTCCAGTACAGCTACAACACTGGCATCTACCTGGCAATGTGGAAAATTGCCCAGGTATGTCCTGTACACAAAAAGCAGGACACGACCAACCCGGCCAATTACTGCCCCATGAGTCTACTCGCAATCATCAGTAAAGTGATGGAAGGTGTAGTCAACAGTGCTATCAAGCGGCACTTGCTTAGCAATAACCTGCTGAGTGACACTCAGTTTGGGTTCCGCCAGGGCCACTCAGCTCCTGCCCTCAATACAACCTTGGTTCAAACATGGACAAAAGAGCTGAACTCAAGAGATGAGGTGCGAATGACTGCCCTTGACATGAAGGCATCATTTGACAGAGTATGGCATCAAGGAGCCCTGGCAAATCTGGAGCCAATGCGAATCAGAGGAAAAACTCTCCACTGGCTGGAGTCATACCTAGCGCAAAGTAAGATGGTTGTGGTTGTTGGAGGTCAATCATTGCAGCTCCAGGACATCACTGTCGGAGTTCCTCAGGGTCGTGTCCTGGGCCCAACCATCTTCAGTTGCTTCATCAATAACCTTCCTTCAATCATAAGGTCAGAAGTAGGGATGTTCACTGATGATTGCACAATGTTCAGCACCATTCGCAACTCCTCAGATACTGAAGCAGTCTCTGTGAGGATGCAGTAAGACCTGGACAATATCCAGGCTAGGGCTGATAAGCAGCAAGTAACATTCTATGACTCTACACAAGTGCCAGGCAATGACCATCTCCACCAAGAGAGAATCTGACCATCTCCCCATGACATTCAATGGCATTACGATCGATGAAACCCCCACTAAGAACATCCTGGGGGGGTAACCATTGACCAGAAACTGAACTGGAGTAGCCATATAAATACCATGACTATAACAGCAGGTGAGAGGCTAGGAATCCTGCAGCGAGTAGTTCACCTCCTGACTCCCCAAAGCCTGTCCACCATCGACAAGGCACAAGTCAGGAGTGTGATGGAATACTCTCCACTTGCCTGGATGGCTGCAGCTCCAACAACACTCAAGAAGCTTGACGTCATCCAGGATAAAGCAGCCTACTTGAATGGTACCCCATTCACAAACATTCACGCCTTCCACCACCGATGCACAGTGACAGCAGTGTGTGCCATCTGCAAGATGTACTGCAGCAACGCATCAAGGCTCCTTCGACAGCACCTTCCAAACCTGCGACCTCTACCACCTAGAAGGACAAGGGCAGCAGATGCATGGGAACACCACCACCTGCAAGTTCCCCTCCAAGCCACACACCATCCTGACTTGGAACTATAGCGCTGTTCCTTCACTGTCACTGGGTCAAAATGCTGGAACTCCCTTCCTCTTGGTATACCTGACCCACATGGATTTCAGCAGCTCAAGAAGGCAGCTTACCACCACGTTCTCAACAGCAATTAGGGATGGGCAATAAATGCTGGCCTAGCCAGTGACGCCCGCATTCCACAAACGAGTAAAAAAAAATCTGCAGAATAACAAATAGCTCAAATCTCTAAGACTGTACTGATTGATGTCTTACAAGATAGAAGATTAAAACTACAAGTCTGATATATATACCAATTTGATTGGCAATGTCTACCTACTCTTAACTTGCAAGATTTTGTTATGAGACCCACTCTCTGGAATGGAATGAATGTTAGCTGCAAAGCTGAAAGTGAAAGTCATGGAGGCCCTTTAGCCATTATATGAAACGAGATCTTCCTAAAGGTAGGGAAGAACTGTAAGGCCAAATCATCTTGGTGACTGCACTCAACAACTATGACTTGAAGTCTCCTGCAGCCTTCAAGTTGTCACGTATGGTGCCTATGAGCATCAATTCCTACATAATATTTGGCAATATATGACTCATGGTGTCCCAAGGGATCTTTACTCGGGTCTCAAATTTTCACTATGTTTATAAATGATTTAGATATAAGGCTCTCCATTCCTTCATCTAAGTTTGCTGATGACACCAAGTTAGGTGGCACAATAAATAGTATAAGAGGGAGCAGAAATTTGCAATAAGACTGTGATATACTGGATGGGGAAGTGCAAGGTCATCCATTTTGGACCCAAGGTAGATAGATCAGAGTATTTTCAAAATAATGAGAATCTAGAAATCACATATAAGCAAAGAGATTTTGGTTTCCAAGTACAGACATCAGTAAAAATACAAAAAATTATTTAAAAGGCTATGGAACATTGGCCTCTATCGCAAGAGGCTGGAATACAAAAGAGTGGAAGTTATGCTAGTGTTACATAAAATTCTGGTTAGACCCCATCTAGAATATGGCGGAATGATGCCCAGGCTAAAAGGGTTAAATTATGAGGATAGGTTGCATAGACTTGACTTGCATTCCATTAAGTATAGAAGATTAAAGGGTGATCTAATTGTGGGACTCAAGATGACCAAAGGAGTTGATGAGGGGTGGTGAAAAGCGCGAGTGAGCGCACAACTATTTTTTCTGGATGGAGAGTCCCACAAGGGTCAGAATGTTAAAATTAGAGGTAGGCTGTTCAGGGTAATGTCAGTAAGTACTTCTTCACATAAAGCGTAGTGGAAATTAGGAACTCCCTCTCCCCCCTGCCAAAAGTTGTTGAGGCTAAGTGAATTGTAAATGTCAAAATGGAGATTGATAAGCTTTTGTTAGCAAAGATCATAAAGGTTACAGAACCAAGACAGGTACGATCGAGTTAAGATACAGATCAGTAATTATCTAACTAAATGGCCAACAGGCTCGCAGGGCTGACTGGCCTTACTCCTGCTCCTATGGAAATTATCAAGCGCCATTGATGAACAGGGGGTGGAACTATGATGATCAAGAATTTAGTTTTGATGAGGGTATTTCAGGACAAGGGTGTTTATGCTCCAATTTTAACATTGTATGAAATGAAAACTGCCTTGTTGCAACTCTAAAGTTGGTATGTAAATAACCTTTAAGTAGCTAAGCACGAATAACAAGAAAAGATCAAATACAGACCTTCCAATGGACAATTTCCATGACTGTCTACTTTAACAATCCCCTAAAGAAAGCAAACGCAGGCTGGCTAAAAAAAAAAGTCCTCCACAATCAACTGTGGTTAGCTTTCTTTGAGGTCAACAGTAAGCACCATGACTTTGTCACTGACTGAGAAATCTGGATCATACACTGTACATAGATTTCCTATACTACCATGCATTGCTGTATATTTTTCCACATTAAAATTTATTTGCTATCATCTTTGCACCGATCACCAGGGCACAGAACCAGAAATCGACAACTTAATAACTACTAGATAACCAGTGATTACTCCCAGAGTTATCTCTTTTTTTCCAATTTTTGTTTTGCTCTTTGAAAACACACTTATAGGGCCAAAGTCACCCTGCTCTCAGGTGCTCCAATGCTTTTGGTCAGCTGCCAGGAGGCCCATGACAAAACAGCAAAAATATATCAAACAATTACTCCATCCTTCTTCACAGCTCTACTTGGCATTTTCTCTTCTTGCTTCCGCCAAAGCAATCAGAGGAGTGAGAAAAAAATTAAACCTGCCCTTCTTCGCTCTATGAAGGCTTCCAGCACACAGCAACACCATTAAACTGCAGCAATTGTCACACGCGTTGTTAGTTTTAATGGCCTAGCCTGAAACCACCTCAAACTCATTCATCGGTTACCTTTATTCAGGAATCTACTTCACTATGAAAAAAAATCCTATTTTTATTGCCTCCATGTTCTTTGAGGAAAACTTAAAATTATGTGAAATAATCTTGGATATTTTCCCAAAGATGTTTATCTAAAGGCCTACAAGGATTATATCATAATGCTTGGGCGCACCCTGCATAATCAGAGGCTTTGCAAATATTAAATTTAATCACTCATTTCTTTAAGATTCTAGCACATCACTTTTAACCACCCCACTATTTAAGAAGGGAGGGAGAGAGAAAACAGGAATTACAGACCTGTTAGCCTTACATCAGTCATTGGAAAAATGCTAGAATCTATTCTAAAGGACATGATAAATGAACACTTGGATAATAATGATCTGAATGGGAAATCATGTTTGACGAACCTGTTGTGAGTTTTTTTTGAGGATGTTACTAACAGAATTGAAAAAGGGGAGTCAGTAAACATGGTATACTTGTATTTTCAGAAGGCTTTTGATAAAGTCCTCCACAGGGGGTTGGTTAGCAAAATTAAAGCACATGGGATAGGAGATAATATACTAGCATGGATTAAGGTTAACAGGCAGAAAACAGTAGAATAAACGGATCATTCTCACATTGGCAGGCTCTGACCAGTGGGATACCGCAGGGATCAGTGCTTGGGCCCCAGCTGCCCGCGATATATATCAATGATGTGAATGTGGGGACCAAATGCAGTATTTCCAAGTTTGCGGATGACACAAAACTAGGTGGGAATGTGTGTTATGAGGAAGATGCAAAGTGGCTTCAAGGAGATATGGACAGACTTGGGGAATGGGCAAGAATGTGGCAGATGGAATATAATGTGGAAAAATGTGAGGTTATCCATTTTGGTAGGAAGAACAGATGTGCAGAGTATTTCTTAAATGCCAAGAGATTAGAAAGTGTAGATGTATAAAGGGACCTGGGTGCCCTCGTCAGTAAGTCACTGAAAGCTAACATGCAGGTGCAGCAAGCAATTAGGAAGGCTAATGGTATGTTAGCCTTTATTGCAAGAGGATGAGTACAGGAGTAGTGAAGTCCTGTGTTAGGCAAATCCCACAGCCACCACCCCGCCCCCCCCAAACAACGTGCCAAGAGTAACGCACACATGATTTTTGCCACATGACATTAAAACTTAAAAAAAATTGCAAGCCCCAGACTGGAAAGACATTTGTACAGTAACAGACGGCGTTGAAGCATTGGGGACCCAGTAGCTGCTTCCCCAACACACAGAAGTGGTCAAACCAGTTTTACTCTGATGACTAGCTGGCTGGAGTTTTTGAATTTCAAATTCGAACAAAAGGATTTGAACTCACAACACCGTGTGCTCATGGACTGAGAACATCTCCTCTCCTGTCTGCTTACCTCTATCCCTTTCCCATGGAACTGAATCTTGTGAAGACATGTAAACTCAAAGAGAGAACAGTCTCCTATGTGAACAAGGTTTAAAACGAATACTGCACCCCAGCGAAACGCAAGACCACATCTTCAATCAAAAACTACAGCGAGTTCGAGAAACAGTAACAAGATATTGCCTCAAACTGTGCTACTCATCTTCTGCTCTTTTCTGTCCCTCTTTGCATGTGTATATCGCGTGTGCATGCTAGCGTAGGCGCGTCGTATATCCGTAGGCGTTAATCGCATTAGAGTTTAAGGTTTAATAAATTTCATCTTTCTTCTTTAAACCAAAGAAAGCCTGTTTGTGCTCAGTCCTTTGTCTTATAATTGGAAAGCTGTGAACAAGGATTCACAAAAAGGGAGCTCAAAACACTGCTTAAAATAAAACCCTGTTACAATAAGACCAGGTGAAAATACTAACAGACCCCTAGACACCTGGTCATAACACTTACTTCAATTGTATAGAACCTTGGTTAGACCACACTTGGAGCACTGTGTTCAGTTTTGGTCCCCTTACCTTAGGGAGCATATTATTGCCATAGAGAAACTGCAACAAAAGTTAACCAGACTTGTTCTCGGGATGGCGCGACTGTCCTATGAAGAGAGATTGGGGAAACTGGGCCTGTATTCTCTAGAGTTTCGAAGAATGAGAGGTGATCTCATTGAAACCTATAAAATACTTAAAGGGAGAGATAGGGTAGATGCAGCTAAGATATTTTCCATGGTTGGGGAGTCTAGAACCAGGGGACACAATTTTAAAATAAGGAAGCCACTTAGGACAGAGATGAGAAGAAATTTCTTTACTCAGAGGGTGATGAATCTTTTTAATTCTCTACCCCAGAGAACTGTGGAAGCTCATTCTTTAAGTATGTTTAAAGCAGAGATTGACAGATTTCTAAATACAAATGACATAAGGGGATATGAGGATATTGTGGGAAAGGCACTGAAGTGATGATCAGCCATGATGTGCTCGATGTGCTGAATGGTCTACTCCTGCTCCTATGTTCCTAATCAGGTTGATTGGTAGCCACTTGTTTTGTTTACAATACCAACATGTCTGCTCTGGAGATTATAACTTCTACATTCAGATTAGCAGGATCTGGTTTTTGTCCAGTTTGAAGACAGAAATTGAACTATTGAAACTTCAGTTTTTTTGAAATGTGTCTCCACCAGCAAGATATAAAAATAATTACTAAAGACGATAGCACTAAGTATAATGACATAAAAGATTATTAAAACAGTAAACTTAACTCCAACTAATTAATTTAAAATAATTGTATTTATTTTGCAAACCTAGCTAAGCACCTGTTTTTTCAACTATACCTATGCTAACTGGCTCATTAGAGAAAGTTATTCAATTTTCAAACTATTTCAAATTAAGTACTGAAATTTATTCAAAGAAGAGTGCCACAACTGAGCCAAACTAACACTTGCCCAAAGTTTTGGCACTTCCTGTGTAATGCATACACGGTTAAACATAAATCTGAAGGCAATTTAATACTCACGCCATAGCAACATTACTTCCATCAATTATAATATGTTTTAAATTTGGTTTCCCAGGATCGCTCGTTAGGGTTAGTTTGTAAGGGATTTTCAGTAAATCATGGAACCGCTGAACTCCAGTCACTGAAGCACCCACTTGCTGATTAGAAGACACAGGCAATGGTCGCTGATCAGAACTGCCTCTTGCTATAATTTCACTTTCATTTAGCAATCTGCTCTCGGTAACTAAGTCATTGTTGCAATGCTTGGCTGGCTGAAAATTCTCAGTGTCATCCGTTAACATGACTGTCGGAAGCTTTTTTAAGACTTTATCTTTATTTTCCTGGGCATTACCAACCAACACTACATCTACAGGATGAGGACGTTCTTTAAGTATTTCATTTTTCTGTTGGTCTTTTAAATAACTAGCTACTGATTTAGATTTTGGTTTACTCTCTTTCACTGTAGCAGTTCTGGCAGTACAAGTCTCCAGTCTCTCCATTTGTAGATTTTTCTTTGGTTCATTCATTAGATTTGCACGTGAGCTACTTGGAACAGCTGCCTGATGTACACCAGTAGTTTGCTCTTTTTCCAAATGTTTACTTTCTTCAACAATTCTTTTAAGTAGTAACATAGGTTCTTCATTCTGCCCCATTTCAATAATAACTCTTTTTATTATAGCAGTGGAATAACCCATTGTTCGAAAAAATTCTACAAGCATGTTGAACTCCATTTCTGGAGTCGTCGTTGAGTCCTCTTCAATTTGATTATCTTGCTGTTCAATTGAAGGAGTGTTACAGGCACTGGGATCATCAGTGACTAAGTTATCACAAGGCACATTAGTTTTTGCGATAATTGCAGCAAACTCATCAACATCTCCTGAAAACTGACGCTTTGTATATCTGTCCTCGCTAGATGATGATCTTCTTTTGCATGGCAGTCTCTCCTTTCCTGTTGATTCCTCGCAAGATGTTTGCTCTGTTTCTGGACTAAATGATTTTTGAGTTACTTCTGTAAGCATCGTGTCCATTTGCTGAGCAAGTTCAGACACAGGTGTGCCAGCCTGCTTTCTAGCTTCTTCAAAGGAAGACAGATCTTTAGATTTTGCCTCAGAATACTCAGTATTGTGGGAGGAGTTAAATGTATCATGATTAACAATTTGTGAATTATCATCAGAATCCAAAGTAAGATCTATAAATTCTTCATGACGTAGTACATCTTGAGCAAGATTCATAAGTTCTTCCTTTACAGAACTGGGCAAGAGCAGCAAATCCATTGTATATTTATCAGCATGTAATTCCACAAAATGTTTAAAGTTCCTCTTAATGGAAGATTCCCTTTTGTTTGGCAAGCATTGGTTATCTCTAAAGAGTTTCACAAACTGCTGTATTCGAGTTTTTGCCATAACCACTGCCTCAGTGCTTCCTGTAATGGCAATCACTCCAGCACTTGCCATGGAGATATCAGCACAGGTATCCTGAATGAGACACTTGAGAAACAAGCCCTTAGCTCCTGCAAAAACGCAATGCATATCCTTTGGATAACACTCAATGTGACGAATTTCTGGATTACAAACTCCCTTTATATATTCCTATAATATAAAAGGAAATATTAGGTAGTTGAACTGTTACTCAATACCACACAATAATTACTATTTTTTTTGCAAAACTTCAACTTACTTTGTCATTGATTTTTTCACCCCCAATCAAGTTCAGAAAAACCCCTTGCAAGCTTACTGTATGAGGGCAGCCAGGAAGATCACTGCTGATCCAACTGCCCAACTCTTAATACGACTTGCCATTTTTGGTGCCAAGAGCAAGGACATTGAATCTGGTAGAATATCCTTTCTAAGTCAAACATATTTCACAAATCTGTAGTAATAGTTGGCCACTGCAAAAAGGGTCAAATACAATGCTTTTCACTGATAAAAGATCTGATTTAGACGTTGATTTCATTTACGACCTCACTTGTCTCAATGGCGAATTAAATACAGTAATTAGCCATCCAAAAACATGACGACATTTGTATCTATAAACATTTTAAAAAGCGTGTTAAATTTATAAAGTTATTTCACTCCAAAATACACACACATTCTATGCATAGGGTGACAAGAGTTTTACAAAATGTACTGCTGAGGTAATGCTCAATGCAGCATAAAATATAACGTGACAATAGAAGAATGGCACAGTGCAAAGGCATAGTTCAAGAGAACTTAAGAAATACTTGTTTTGCAACTTAAATTATCTAGCCCAAACAAATATAAATGTAAACTAACTGGTTGGCTAAAACAAATGGTGGCTTCCCACATTACTCTCCTTCCTTCTACCTTTTATAGATCCATTGCTTAGCAACCAAATGAGGATATGCAGCCTTGGTTTTCAAATGTTGCAACTGTGGAATTTTTCTATCACTATCAAGTGATCCAACCAGAATTCTACAGTAACACACTTGACGTAGACTTTATAAGTTAACATTTTACATCACCTTAATAGAGACTTGGGACCTTGAGTATCTTTCAGAGTTCAATTTAGTTACAAACAAAAAAAACCCAGTAATTATGCTACAAATTCATACCAAATACAAAAGTTATATTGGTTACAACACAAATTTCTATATTTTTATAGTCAGATTAAATAAATCTGCACTAGAATTTTATATCACCAGGTTAAGAAAAAGACAAGGAAAGTCATTAAGAGACAAGTTGCTGCTAAAACATGAATTCAGCTGATGTCACCCACACGAACACTACTAAAAATATAAGATTCCTGACATGCATCATCTAAAAAATTTGCAGCAAATTGGTTTAAGCGACATAGCCGCCCCCTCACAGGACGCGCGACTGTAGATACTCTGGAATCATTCTCATTAGTGCTCCCCACCCCCAAAATTAACTCTTTACACAAAAAGTCCCCTATAAACATTACCCCAAATTCTCGGGAAACACCAGGCTGAGTTTCCTGGCCAAAGCAACAATTGCTACTCTACAACAGACACAGAGAAGCTTTAGAAAGGGGTAAAACCCATCACTTTACAAGACTGACTGAAGCTTTCACATTTCTGGCTCTGTTCCGACCCCCCTCCCCCTAAAGTGCAGACCGGGAAGAGAAAGACTCCGGACGGTCGGTAAACAAGCCCAGGGCCAGAGTCCACCCGACCCCCAGTCGCACCTTCGCCTTCTTGACATGTTCGCGTCTCCCCTTCAGCTGCACCCAGATTTGCTGGGAGCTGGAAGACTCCACCAGGTAATGAACCATCGACAGGGGCACCGAGATGGCCAGGACCACTTTGAACAGCTCCTGGATCGCGGCCTTGCTGCTCTCCAAATAGTTCTGCTTGTCGCTGCAAACGGCGAACTCATCGCTGATGTCCCCCAGGCCGCGGTCGCCGCAGGTCTGCGCCTGCCACCCGGGAGCAGGGGCAGCGGCTCCCGCTGAGGCCTCAGGGACAGCAGGAGGCCTACAGGGCTGCGCTTTAAGTCGGTGACCGCTCGAGGCCGCCACACCAGCCATAACTGCTCAGTCAGTGGGCGCGACTACAGATACACTCGGCGACTACGGGCGGCGGTAAAGCCGTGAAGCGCTGCTGTGCTCCCTGATCGGTCCAGTTCAAAACAGGATCGGTCTCTGCCCTCCGACATCACGGCACCGACTCCCGGGGGGAGGGGGGGGGAAGGAGGAGGGAGGCGAAAAATCCCCGGACGGTGACGCCATCACGCCGCTGACGTCAGCGCGCTGCGAACTTCATCGCGTCGCGAAAACAAAAGGCCCGGGCGCGCGCCTGCTTGGGGGCCGAGCACGAGCAGGAGCAGAAACAGGGACTTTCCTCTTACTCACTACATGTATGACAGTGACATGGCAGGGACTTTTTCAATGTAATATACATTGTAATAAACAGGAATAAAGCTACAATTGACAGGTTATGGCACGAGGAAAAAAGATCATTCTTAGTGGGGTTATTATTGAAGGGGTACTCCACCTTCATGCAAAATTGAATCTTGTGAGCTCTCATGGGGTCACTAGGGTTATCAACTCAGGTTCCAGGTATTCCTTGAGGTTTGATCAGTTGATACCCCGATCACATAACAGCTTATCATATGACATATGATCACATGACATCTGCAACAGTTGCTATATTTATCTTATAGAGTTGGGTCCCCTGTAATTGAGTATCTTTGCTGGTTGTTTGGTGGCAGCGGCTGTTGAGCAAGAAGATTCGAGAACCAGGGTACCACCCACGAACAGGTGAAGAAGGGAAACCGAAAGCGGGGGAGCGATTCACAGAGGGAACCAGAGGTGCGAAGGAACTTTGATTCCACTAATAACCAATAATAACCCACGAATAGTAATAGTGATAAAACTCAGATTTTCCTCATAACCAACAGTAATATAACCATAAGAATATAACCAACATAAGACATCAAGTTTCACTCACCCCTTTCCTGGTTGCTCCTCTTATGCTACTGCTCCCACTCACCACGTTGCTGCTGTTTTCACCGCTGCAGAAAATATTGATCCCCATGTCAAGCCTGTTCCTCAGTCTTTTCCCAATCATATTCTTTTCCCCTGAACACCCAAACTCACACTGTCCCCAACCCACCATTCCCAATGGTGCAGTTGAATGCGTGGCTGGAGAGATGATGCAGGAGGGTGGGCTTCAGATTCCTGGGACATTAGGACCAGTTCTGGGGAAGTTTGAACCTGTATAAGCCAGAGAGATTGCACCTCTGCAAGGCTGGGACTAATATCAAGATGGGGAGGTTTGATAGTGCTGTTGAGAGGATGAAAACTAGCTTAAGAGGGGGCTGGGAACCTGAGCATAGATTCAGAAGGGAGAGACACAAAGCTGGAAGTGGAAGGCAGGAAATTAGTAAGCAAGTATGGAGGGCAGTGAAAACAAAGGCTGGAAAATAGACAACAAAGAAGTTGTTCGGTGATTATTGGCTGAGGAAATGACATCATAGCTATTACTGAAACATGGCTTATAGAAAGATGGGAATGTCAGTTCCATGTTCCTGGTTACAGGGTTTTCAAATGCAATAGAGAGAAGGATAAAAAAGAATGGGCGTTGCAATATTGGTTAAAAAAACAAGCACAACTGTGAGGAAGGATGCTATGCTTAAAGGATCATCGAATGAGGCCATAGGGATTGAACTGAGGAACAAAAAAAAGGGGCAATCACACTGCTGGGAATATACCATAACCCCCAAACAGTCAAAGAGAGTTAGAACACCAAATATGTATCATAAATAGAGGCATTGAGTACAAAGCAGGGAAGTTATGCTGACCCTTTGTAAAGCTCTGGTTAGACCCCAGCTAGAGTATTGCATCCAGTTCTGGTCACAACACTTCACGAAGGATGTGAGGGTCCTTGAGAGGATGCAGAAGAGATTTTCCAGGTTCCAGGGATGGAAAATTTTTGTTACGAGGTTAGGTTGGAAAAGCTGGGCCTATTCTTTTTTTATTCGTTCATGGGATGTGGGCGTCACTGACTGAGCCAGCATTGATTGCCCATCCCTAATTGTACTTCAGAAGGTGGTGGTGAGCTGCTTTCTTGGACCGCAGCAGTCCTTGGGGTCTATATACACCAACAGTGCTGTTAGGAAGGGAGTTCCAGGATTTTGACCCAGCGACAGTGAAGGAACGGCGATACAGTTCCAAGCCAGGATGGTGTGTGGCTTGGAGGGAAACTTTCAGGTTCCCATGCGTCTGCTGCCCTTGTCCTTCAAGGTGGTAGGGGTTGCGGGTTTGGAAAGTGCTGCGAAGGAGTCTTGGTGAGTTACTGCAATGCGTCTTGTAGATGGTACACACTGCTGCCACTGTACGTCGGTGTAGAAGGGAATGAATGTTGAAGGTGGTGAATGGGGTGCCAATCAAGTGGGATGCTTTGTTGTGGATGGTGGCAAGCTTCTTGAGTGTTGTTGGAGCTGCACCCATCTAGGCAAGTGAGAGTATTCCATCACACTCCTGACTTGCTCCTTGTAAATGATGGACAGGAATTGGGGAGACAGGAGGTGAGTTACTCGCAGCAGAATTCCCAACCTCTGAACTGCTCTAGTAGCCACAGTATGTGGCTGGTCAAGTTCAGTTTCTGGTCAATGGGAACTCCCAGGATGTTGATAATGGGGATTCAGTGATGATAATGCCATTGAACATCAAGGGGAGATGGTCATTGCCTAGCACTTGTGTGGCGTGCATGTTACTTGCCACTTATCAGCCTAAGCCTGGATGTTGTCCAGGTCTTGCTGCATCTGGGCATGGGCTGTTTCAGTATCTGAGGAGTTGCGAGTAGTGCTGAACGTTGTGCAATCGTCAGCGATCATCCCCACTTCTGACCTTTTGATGGAGGGAAGGCCATTGATGAAGCAGCTGTAGAAGGTTCGGCCTAGGACACTACCCTGAGGAACTCCTGCAGTGATGTCCTGGGACTGAGATGATTGACCTCCAACAACCACAACCATCTTCCTTTGTGCTAGGTATGACTTCACCCAGCGGAGAGGTGTTTTCCGTCGACTCCCATTGACTCCAGTTTACTAGGGCTCCTTGATGTCAAGGGCAATCAGTCTCACCTCACCTCTGGAGGTCAGCTGTTTTGTCCATGTTTGGACCAAGGCTGTAATGAGGTCAGGAGCTGAGTGGCCCTGGCAGAACCCAAACTCCGCGTCCGTGAGCAGCGTATTGCTTAGTAAGTGCCGCTTGATAGCACTGTTGACATCCCCCTTCCATCACTTTGCTGATGATTGAGAGTGATGGGCGGTTATTGGCCAGGTCGGATTTGTCCTGCTTTTTGTGTACAGGACATACCTGGGCAAATCTCCACATTGCCTGGTAGATGCCCGTGTTATAGCAGTACTGGAACAGCTTGACGAGGGGCACGGCAAATTTATTTATTTATTTTATTTTATTTATTTATTTAGAGATACAGCACTGAAACAGGCATTTCGGCCCACCGAGTCTGTGCCGACCATCAACCACCCATTTATACTAATCCTACACTAATCCCATATTCCTACCACATCCCCACCTTCCCTATATTCCCCTACCACCTACCTATATTAGGGGCAATTTATAATGGCCAATTTACCTATCAACCTGCAAGTCTTTGGCTATGGGAGGAAACCGGAGCACCCGACGAAAACCCACCCGGTCACAGGGAGAACTTGCAAAAAACTGTTGAACGTAATTAGTGTTGAATCCAGAAGGTTGTAGAGTACCTAATCAAAAGATGAGATGCTGTTCCTTAGGCTCAGACCGAGCCTCACTGCAACAGCATAGGAAGCCGAGGGCAGGGAGGTCAGAGCAGGAGTAAGATCAGGGACTTCCTCTGCACAATGAAGATTCCTTTTGATGTGAGACTTTTGATTATTAGGGGTCAGTTCAGTATGCTATCTCAGGAATCAATCAAAATGATTAATCATCTTGATAAAATTCCAAAGATAATATTCAGTTCAAATCAAAAAAATTATCCTATTGTGATACAATTTTGTAAAACATTAACCTAAGATATTGGGTAGTACGGACAGGTAGCTGAATGCAAGATGATCAAACCACTAAGGGAGTGACCAACACATATAGAAGTAGAAAAGAAGAATAAGATGCATAAAGCAATGAGAGTGTTGGACCGCATTAAAGAAGGAAGTAGATATTAGATACAAGTAGACTAAGAAGGATAAGGAGGAATAGAAAGTCAGGTTTGCACTGCATGTATATAAACACACAAAATGTGATGATTAAGGTGGGTGAACTACAAGCACAATGAACTGTGTGGGAATATAATGTTGTGGCAATAACGGAAGTGTGGCTTAAAAATGGTGACTGGAGCACAAGTCTTCAGTACTATTGCCGGAATCTTATCAGAGTCCATAGCCTTTGCAGTATCCAGTGCCTTCTGCCATTTCTTGATATCGCTTGGAGTGAATCGGATTGGCTAAAGCCTGGCATCTGTGATGCTGGGGATCTCAAGAGGAGGCCGAGATGGATCATCCACTCGGTACTTCTGGCTTAAGATGGATGCAAATGCTTCAGCCTTATCTTTTGCACTGATGTGTTGGGCTTCCCCATCGTTGAGGATGGGAATATTTGTGGGGCTTCCTCCTCCTGGTAGTTGTTTAATTGTCCACCACCACTTATGACCGGATGTGTCAGGACTGCAGAGCTTAGTTGGTTGTGGGATCACTTAGCCCTGTCTATCGCATGCTGCTTCCGCTGTTTAGCATGCAAGTAGTCCTGTGTTATAGTTTCATCAGGATGACACCTCATTTTTAGGTATGCCTGGTGCTGCTTGTGGCATGCCCTCCTGCACTCTTCATTGATCCAGGGTTGATCCCCCAGCTTAATGGTAATGGTAGAGTGGGGGATATGCTGGGCCACGAGGTTACAGATTGTGGTTGAGTAAATTCTGCTGCTGCTGATGGCCCACAGCACCTCATGGATGCCCAGCTTTGAGTTGCTAGATCTATTCAAAATCTATTCCATTTAGCACAGTGGTAGTATCACACAACACGATGGTGAATATCCTCAATGTGAAGACGGGACTTCGTCTCCACAAGGACTGTGGTCACTCCTACCAATACTGTCATCAACAGATACATCTGTGGCAGGTAGATTGGTGAGGATGAGGTCAAGTAATTTTTTCCCTCTTGTTGATTCCCTCACGACCTGATGCAGATCCAGTTTAGCAGCTATGTCCTTTGAGACACGGCCAGCTCAGTCAATAGAGGTGCTACCGAGCCACTCTTGGTGATGGACTTTGAAGTCCCCCTCCCAGAGTACATTCTGTGCCCTTGCTACCCTCAATGCTTCTTCCAATAGCTGTTCAACATGGAGAAACACTGATTCATGGTGGGGAGGGCAGGAGGTGGTAATCAGCAGGAAATTTCCTTGCACCATGTTTGACCTGATGCCATGAGACTTCATGGGGTCTGGAGTCAATATTGAGGACTCCCGGGCAACTCCCTCCCGACTGTATACCACTGTACTGCCAACTCTGCTGGGTCTGTCCTGCTGGTGGGATGGTGATGGTGGTGTCTGAGACATTGTCTGAAAGGTATGATTTCATGAGTATGACTATGTCTGTGGGACATCTCTCCCAACTTTGACACAAGCCCTGAGATGTTATTAAGGAGGACTTTGTGAAGTATTTTATGTCTTTAACCCCTGATCAGAGCTAAACCAAATCAGGAGAACTCCCTTATTAATGTCTCTCACTTATGTTTAAAGTAGATAGATCTAACAGACACTTGTTTGGGTTTGAAGAACTGGACTAGCTCTTCCTTAAAGAAAGAAATCAGCAGAGAATATTGCCATCTTTTAGATAGCCCATTTTTAAATAAATTATAAGGGTACGGGATTCCCTCTTCAATATGTATCTCCCCACTTAAGGAGGTACAGAGAGGGGTTCTTGCCATTCTAATGAATGCTAAATGAGACGATTTACTAACTTATTTATAAATTTATTAAAGAATTGAACATGCAATACACTTTAAGTGGCTAAGTGTATCACAATATTAAAGATTACTAAAAGATGGAAAACATAATCTTATTTCTAAAATAGGATCCCAAAAATTCAACCTTGTCAATGTTACAGCAAAACATCTAAGAATATCCATCAAAATTCAAGGTAAACTGTTACCTTAAATTCCCCGCGTAAGCCTCCTGCCTAATAAGACAAACTCTCGATTAAGAGTGGAATTACCTTGTCATGCAGTTAGCTTCCTTTACCATGAGCTAAGAAGCATTGTTGAGGAATTCAATACTTCTAATTTTTCGACTATAAAGTCCCTATGTTTATATTGTTTCCAATCTGATTAGGTCATCCCTTGCAAATGTGGGCGTCACTTCTCTGTGAATGTTACTTCCTCTTTCATTATCCATTTAAGGTTGTATCATTTACTATTATTCTTAATTATTTAATTGTTGAGAATTCCCTTATCATGAAGTTGTGAGTTTTTATCTGTTCAAAATGTTTGTAGTGTTTTATAGTAACACTATGGCCTGAATTTTATTAGCGCGCTGCGCTCCATGGCGGCACGCTTTTAACTTGGCGGCCTGCCGACAGAGAAGTACCACTGAGGAGCCACCGCGATATTATACGCGGGGGCTCATTTAAATGGAGGGGCGGAACGGCCGCCCAGATGATGTAGAGGGGGCGGTGGCCGCAGCTCGGCAACGGTG
Organism: Heterodontus francisci; assembly: GCF_036365525.1. NCBI lineage: Eukaryota > Metazoa > Chordata > Chondrichthyes > Heterodontiformes > Heterodontidae > Heterodontus > Heterodontus francisci. The sequence continues at coordinate 48,368,384 of NC_090387.1, forward strand.
TCCAGTGTCATTTTTAAAGGGCTGCAAGCCCTTAGGAGAAATTTACATTTTTAAATGATATTGTAAAGGATTATTTATTAAAAATTAAATAAGTAATGGAGGCCCTTTACCACCCCCCCCCCAATGTTTGTTTATGGGAAATTAGCATAAAAAGAAAGTTTATTACCAACTTGCACTTTCCCCTCAACCTCTTAACATTTGCCCTTCAACCCCTTCCACCATCCCCACATCCAATAAAAAGTGATTTCTCCGCTCTCCCACCCCTCCCGCCTGAAAACTTTACTCCTCTCCCCTCCCCACCAGGTTCACGCCTTGGAACTCTGTACAGAGTTCCGAAGGTGCGCGAAGGATGAATGGCGGCCGTAAAATCGGCGTGGGATGGCTGCTGCCTGCAGGTAAGTTTATTTCCATCTCATTAATGTTGATGTGAATATGCAGATGAAGGGCCCGCCGCCAGACCCGGGGGGGCAGGGGGGTGCGGGGGGAGGTGCCGCACCGAGGTCCCCTGCTGCTGGTAATATGCGGCGGGCACTTCTCGACGTCATGGGTCGAGGCAGGCCTCTCCCCGTAGAATTTTACAAGGCCTCACGCTGCGACCCGTGGCATCAAGGGACCAGTAAAATTCTGCCCCATGACTTTGGTTTATTGGTTATTTATTTTCATAAATGTGTTTTATTCTTAAAAGCTTTTTAACAAGGATCGTTCAGTAATCTATTTTTCTTTTGGGTTAATTCAGGGTCACATAATATCTTTTTTATAAGTGATGTTCCATTTTGTGATTGATCATTTATAATGGTTCTTTGGTACCATTCTGTACCATCTTCTTCAGACAACCTGTCTATATTCTATATCGTTATCATCTCATTAAGATTATAGGTATCAGTGTGTACCATGTATAATGTGTCACAGTTCCATTAGTTTACATATTCCAATGTAGCAAAGATATTGGCATGGATTTTTAATTAAAAGGATCATGACTTTCACCACACCTTTTGCCTTTGCTCCATGACCTTCTTGCCAGTTATTCTCTCTGACCCTCTGTCCTATCAACACCTTCCCTTTTGTTATCTCTTTCCCCACCCCCACTTTATTTTTATTTGGAGATACAGCACTGAAACAGGCCCTTCGGCCCACTGAGTCTGTGCCGACCGACAACCACCCATTTATACTAACCCTACAGTAATCCCATATTCCCTACCACCTACCTACACTAGGGGCAATTTACAACTAATTATTTCCAACTCCAAATCTTCTCTTTGTTCTTGGAAATCATATGAATAATTTAAACCCCTGATTAAGGCAGCTGCAGACATCAGCTGCAGCACCATCTCCATCAAGAAGTTCAGTGAGGTTCCCATTGTTCAGGGTCTTCACACTTCCCATTATGACCTTACTAAATAAACATGGGGCACCCTTTGATTTGTAACCACCCGAGGTTTGTTGCCAGCTTCTCAAACCAGGTGTTTTCCTTTGTCTTGCATTAAATTCAATTCCCAAATTAAAAGTTACCTCTAGAAAATTAACATAAACCATGAACCAGATGATTGTAACAGTGATAAAATTATTTGAATATTGAACAGCTTTACAGTATTGAGTGTAATAAAATGTCAAGATTTTCAGTGTATGAACATTTATACATATAAATACACACACACAAAATCCCATGACATGTTCACTTTTGGCCTAATATTCTAAAATTTCCTGGATGCGAGGAAGGTTCCAGTGGACTGGAAATATGCTAATGTAACGCCCTTATTCAAAAAGGGAGGGAGGCAGAAAGTAGGAAACTATGGACCATTTAATCTAACATCTGTTGTTGGGAAATTGTTAGAATCCATTATTAAGGAAGCAATAACAGGACATTTAGAAAGTCAAAACACAATCCTTCAGAGTCAGCATGGTTTTATGAAGGGTAAATCGTGTTTGACTAATTTGCTAGAGTTCTTCGAAGATGTAACAAGTAAAGTAGATAATGGGGATCCTGTAGATGTAGTTTATCTGGACTTCCAGAAGGCATTTGATAAGGTGCCACACAAAAGATTAATACACAAGTTAAGATCACATGGGGTTAGGGACAATTTATTAGCTTGGATAGAGGATTGGCTAACCAACAGAAAAGAGAGTCAGGATAAATGGGTCTTTTTCTGGTTGGCAAGATGTAACCAGTGGGGTGCCACAGGGTTTGGTCCTGGGGCCCCAACTATTTACAATCTATATTAATGACTTGGATGCAGGGATAGAAGGTACTATAACCAAATTTGCAGATGATACTAAAATAGGTGGGATAGTAAGTTGCAATAAAGAAATAAGAAATTTACAAATGGATATGGATAGGTTAGGGTGAATGGACCAAAATTTGGCAGATGAAGTTTAATGTGGATAAGTGTGAGGTTGTCCATTTTTGGTCAGAAGAATAGAAAGGCGAATTATTATCTAAATGGAGAGAAACTTCAGAGTGCTTTGGTGCAGAGGGATCTGGGTGTCCTCATGTATGAATCACAGAAGCGTATGAATCAAGGCCGGCACAGTGGCGCAGTGGTTAGCACCACAGCTTCACAGCTCCAGCGACCCGGGTTCAATTCTGGGTACTGCCTGTGCGGAGTTTGCAAGTTCTCCCTGTGTCTGCGTGGGTTTCCTCCGGGTGCTCCGGTTTCCTCCCACATGCCAAAGACTTGCAGGTTGATAGGTTAATTGGCCATTATAAATTGCCCCTAGTATAGGTAGGTGGTAGGGAAATATATAGGGACAGGTGGGGATGTGGTAGGAATATGGGCTTAGTGTAGGATTAGTATTAAAAAAAAATGGGTGGTTGATGGTCGGCACAGACTCGGTGGGCCGAAGGGCCTGTTTCAGTGCTGTATCTCTAAACTAAACTAAACTAAACCAATTTACCTATCACCTTCAAGTCTTTGGCTGTGGGAGGAAACCGGAGCACCCGGCAAAAACCCACGTAGTCACAGGGAGAACTTGCAAACTCCACACAGGCAGTACCCAGAATTGAACCTGGGTCACTGGAGCTGTGAGGCTGCGGTGCTAACCACTGCACCACTGTGCCGCTGTGAAAGATTATCAGCCTTGATTTTTGTGCTCAGCCTTGAGTGGGACTTGAACCCATAACCTTCTGATTCGGAGGCAAGAGTGCTACCAATTGAGCCATGGCTTGCTTAAAACCTATTACATTTCTAACCTTTGCCAGTTCTGATGAAAGGTCACTGACCTGAAACATTAACTCTGCTTCTTTCTCCACAGATGCTGTCAGACCTGCTGAAAATTTCCAGCATGTTTTCATTTTTATTTTATATTATGAATTAACAGAGATGTTGAGATGGATTTTTAACTAAAAGGGTGATTAAATTTAACCCTGCTTTTTTTTTAAAGGGGATTCTTGAAAACTGACAATTTATTCAATCTTTAATTGTATGAAATGAATCTTTATTCTTAAAGTGTAATGTATTGATTATATCTGGATTCTTCCTAATAATCTATCTTCTTTCCTAATTATTCCTATTATACCTATATTTCGTCACATTTGCAGGGTTGATGTTGTCGTTTACAGTGCCTAGGTCGATGCCAGGTGGTCCATCCGGTTGCATTCCTTTTCTTAGACTTCAAAGCGGTTTGATACAACTGAGTGGCTTGCTAGGCCATTTCAGAGTCAACCACGTAGCTGTGCGTCTGGAGTCACATGTAGGCCAGATCCGGAAAGGACTGCAGATTTCCTTCCCTAAAGGACCTTAGAGAACCAGATGGGTTTTATAACAATCGACAATGGATTCATTGTCACTAGCTTTTAATTCCAGATTTATCAATTGAATTCAAATTTCACCATCTGCCGTGGTGGGATTCAAAGCCATGCATTAGCCTAGGCCTCTGGATTACTAGTCCAGTGACAATACCACTATTCCACTGCCTCCCCTTCTCCTTAGAACAAAGGAGATTGAGGGCAGATTTAATAGAAGTGTACAAGATTACGACAGACTTAGATAAGTTAGACAAGGAAAAACTGTTCCGATTAACAAATGGTACAAGGACCAGGGGCAAAAGATGCAGGGGGAATATGAGGAAGCATTTTTTTACACAGTGGGTGGTAATGACCTGGAACTCACTGCCCACAAGGGTGGTGGAAGCAGAGATGATCAATGGCTTCAAGAGGAAGCTGGATGGCCACGTGGGAGAAATAGACTTGCAGGCCTACGGGGATCGAACCGGGGAGTGGGACTGACTGCAAAACTCCAGGGAGAGGTGACATGGACTCAATGGGCCGAATGACCGCTTTCTGTGCCATAAATGACTATATGACTCTATGACTGTATGTAGACAAATTTCTGATAAGTGCAAAATCAATAGTGCAGTAATAGTAGGGGATTTCAATTACCCGAATGCTAACTGGGATGAAATCAGTGTCAAAGGTATAGAGGGTGCAGGATTCTTAAAATGCATTCAGGAGAACTTTCTTTGCCAGTATGTGATAAGCCCAACAAAAGAAGGGGCAACTCTGGATTTAGTTTTGGGAAATGAAACTGAGTCAGTGTAAGGGGAATGAGTGGGAGAGCATTTTGGTGGTAGTGATCATAATTCAGTTAGATTTTGTGTAGTTATAGAAAAGGACAAAGATAGACCAAGAGTAAAACTTTTAAATTGAGGATAGACCAATTTTACTGAGCTGAGATGTGATTTGGTAAAAGTGGCCAGGAAATAGCTACTTGAATGTAAATCAGTGTCAGAGCAGTGAGAGGCATTCAATGAGCAGATAGAGGAGGTTCTGAACAAATAGGTTGGCAGCAAGTAAAAGGGTGGGGCTCCCAAATTTAGTAGGACAGGTTAGAGACCAAAAAGACATTTTGTGTCTGGAGGCGGAATGTTTCTTAATGACTACTTTGTCTCTTTTTTCACAAAATATTGGGATGGTATTGACATTGCAGTTAAAGAGAACTGTGAAATATTGGATGATGTAAACATAGTGAGAGAGGAAATATTAAGGAGTTTGACATTTTTATGAATGGATAAATTGCGAGGCCAGGATGAAATGTATCTCAGGCTGCTAAGAGAGGTAAAGGAGGAAATAGCGGAGGCTCTGATGCTCATTTTGCAATCCTCTCTGGCTACAGGCGTGGTGCCAGAGGATTTGAGGACTGCTAGCGCTGTACTGTTGTCTGAAAAGGGAGGAAGGGATGGACTTATTAATTACAGGCCAGTCAGCCTAACCTCAGTGTTGGGCAAATTATTAGAAAAAAATTCTGAGGGACAGAATAAATTAATTATTTAGAAAGGCATGGATTAATTAAGGACAGTCAGCATGGATTTGTTAAGGTCAGGTCATGTCTGACTAACTTCAATGAATTTTTTGAGGAGGGCTGATGAGGGTAGTCTGTTTGATGTAGTCTACATGGATTTTAGCAAGGGTCTTGATAAGGTCCCACATGGCAGACTGCAGAAATGTAACAGTGCATGGGATCCAGGGGTAAGTGACAAGTTGGATCCAAAATTAGCTTAGTGGCAAGAAGCAAAGTGTAATGGTCGATGGATGTTTTTGTGACTGGATGGCTGTGTCCTAGGGGGTTCCACAGGGCTCAGTACTGTGTCCTTTGCTTTTCTTGGTCTATATCAATGATTTAGACTTAAATATAGGGGGCATGATTAAGAAGTTTGCAAATATTAGAAATGTGATAGGTTATAATAAAGTAAAGCGGGGGTGGGGCAAAAAAAAACAAAGGAGAAGGTGTAGATAGGATAAGGTCACAGAATAGCTGACCAGAAGGTCGTGGAGCAAAGGCAAATAATATGTTAATGGTGTGTTGAAAGACAAAGCATTAGTACAGCTAAGGTGTTAACGGACTGAAAATTGAACAGCCGCAAATACAAACATGAAAAAAACAATGGGTAAGCAAACGGAACGAACTAAGATGAAATAAAATAAAATAAACACAAAAAAATATAAAAAAAGAAGTAACTAAAAATAAAAGTAAAATGGGGGGCCCGTCATTCTCTGAAATTATTGAACTCAATGTTCAGTCCGGCAGGCTGTAGTGTGCCTAATCGGTAAAAAAGTTAGCATGCAGATACAGCAAGTGATTAGGAAGGTAAATGGAAAGTTGGCATTTATTTGAAGGGGGATGGAGTCTAAAAGTAGGGATGTCTTGCTACAACTGTACAGGGCATTGGTGAGGTCGCACCTAGAGTACTGCGTACAGTTTTGGTCTCTTTGCTTAAGGAGGAATATATTTGCATTGGAAGCAGTTCAAAGAAGGTTTACCAGGCTGATTTCTGGGAAGAAGGTGTTGTTTTATGAGGAAAGGTTGAGCAGGTTGGGCTTATACTAATTTGAGTTTAGAAGAATGAGAGGTGATCTTATTGAAACATATAAGATTCTAAGGGGGCTTGACAAGGTAGGTGCTGAGAGGATGTTTCCCCTTGTGGGGGAATCTAGAACTAGGGGCACCATTTCAAAATAAGGGGTCTCTCTTTTAAGATGGAGATGAAAAGGAATTTCTTCTCTCAGAGGGTCATTAGTCTTTGGAATTCTCTTCCCCAGAGGGCAGTGGAGGTTGGGTCATTAAATATATTCAGGACCTAGTCATAATAACGGAATCATACCTTACAATGTCTCAGGCACCACCATCACCATCCCACCGGCAGGGTGGACCCAGCAGAGTTGGCAGTACAGTGGTATACAGTCAGGAGGGAGTTGCCCTGGGAGTCCTCTACATAGACTCCTGATCCCAAGAAGTCTCATGGCATCAGGTCAAACATGGGCAAGGAAACCTCCTGCTGATTAACATCTGCTGCCCTCCCTTGGCTGATGAATCAGTACTGCTCCATGTTGAACACCACTGGGAAGCACTGAGGGTAACAAGGGCACAGGATGTACTCTGAGTGGAGGACTTCAATGCCCGTCACCAAGAGTGGCTCAGTAGCACCACTGCTGGCTGAATTCTGAAGGATATATCTGCCAGACTGGGCCTGTGGCAGGTGGTGAGAGAACCAACTAGAGGGAAAAACCTACTTGACCTTACATTCACCAATCTACCTGTCGCAGATGTATCTGTCCATGACAGTATTGGCAGGAGCGACCACCACACAGTCCTTGTGGAGAGGAAGTCCCGACTTCACACTGTGATACCGTCCATCGGGTTGTGTGGCACTACCACCGTGCTAAATGGGACAGATTCAGAACAGGTCCAGCAGCTCAAATCAGGACATCCATGAGACGCTGTGAGTCATCATCATCAGCAGAATTCTATTCAACCACGATCTGTAACCCCATGGCCCAGCATATCCCTCACTCTACCCTTACCATCAAGCCAGGGGATCAATTCTGCTTCAATGAGGAGTGCACCAGGCATACCTACAAATGAGGTGCCAACCTGGTAAAATTACAATACAGGACTACATGCACGCTAAAAGCGGAAGCAGCATGTGATAGACAGAGCTAAGCAATCCTACAATCAACAGATCAGATCAAAGCTGTGCCATTCTGATACATCCAGTCATGAATGGTGGTGGACAATTAACCAACTAACCAGAGAAGGAGGCTCCGCAAACATCCCCATCCTCAATTATGGGGGAGCCCTGAACATCAGTGCAAAAGACAAGGTTGAAGCATTTGCAATAATGTTCAGCCAGAAGTGCCGAGTGGATAATCCATCTTGGCTTCCACTTGAGGTCGCCAGCATCACAAATGCTAATCATCAGCCAAATCGATTTCACTCCACGTGATATCAAGAAACGGCTAAAGGTACTGGATACAGCAAAGCCTCCAGCCCTGACAATATCAAACCTATATGTACTGAAGACTTGTGCTCCAGAACTAGCCACGCGCCTAGCCAAGGTGTTCCAGTACAGCTACAACACTGGCATCTACCCGACAATGTGGAAAATTGCCCAGGTATATCCTGTCCACAAAAAGCAGGACAAATCCTGTCTGGCCAATGACCACACCATCAGTCTACTCTCGATCATCAACAAAGTGATGGAAGGTGTCATTGACAGTACTATCAAGTGGCACTTACTCAACAATAATCTGCTGACTGATGCTCAGTTTGGGTTCCACCAGGGCCACTAGGCTCCAGACCTCATTACAGCCTTGGTTCAAACATGGACGAAAGAACTGAATTCAAGAGGTGAGGTCAGAGCAACTACCCTTGACATCAAGGCAGCATTTGACCAAATGTGGCAGCAAGGAGTCCTAGAAAAAGGCAATGGGAAAACTTGCCATTGGTTGGAGCCATACCTAGCACAAAGGAAGTTATTTATGGTTGTTGGAGCTCAAGCATCTAAGCCCCAGGACATCACTGCAGGAATTCTTCAGGGTAGTGTCCTAGGCCCACCCATCTTCAGTTGCTTCATCAATGATCTCCCCCATCATAAGTTCAGAAGTGGGAATGTTCACTGATGATTGCACAGTGTTCAGTACCATTCCCAACTCCTCAGATACTGTGTCCACATGAAGCAAGGTCTGGACAACATTCTGGCTTGGGCTGATAAGTAGCAAGTAGCATTTATGCCACCTAAGTGCCAGACAATGACCATCTCTAACAAGAGAGAATCTAACCATCTCCCCTTCTCTTTCAACAGCATTACCATTGCTGAATCCCCTAATAGAAACATCCTGGGGGTTGCCATTGACCAGAAATTGAACGGGAGCAGCCATATATATACTGTGGCTACAATATCAGGTCAGAGGCTGGGAATTCTGCAGCGAGTAACTCACCTCCTGACCCCAAATCCTGTCCACCATCTACAAGATAAAAGTCGGGAGTGTGATGTCTCTTGGATGAGTGCAGCTCCAATAACACTCAAAAAGCTCACCACCATTGAGGACAAAGCTGCTCGCTTGATCGGTACCCCATCCACCACCTTCAACATTCGTTCCCTCCACTACTGGTGCACAGTGGCAGTAATGTGTACCATCTACAACATGCACTGCAGCAACTTGCCAAGCCTCCTTCGACAGCACATTTCAAATGCACGATCTCTACCTCCGAGAAGGACAAGGGCAGCAGATGCATGGGAGCACCATGACCTGCAAGTTCCCCTCCAAGCCGCACACCATCCTGACTTGGAACTATATTGCTGTTCCTTCACTATTGCTGGGTCAAAAACCTGGAATTCCTTTCCTGACAGTAGTGTGGGTGTATCTACACCAGATGGATGCAGTGTTTCAAGAAGACAGCTCACCACTACCTTCTCATTGCAAGGGCAATTTTAGGGATAGGCATCAAATGCTGGCCTTGCCAACGACGCTAGCATCCATGAAAGAATAAAAAAAGGTGCGGCAAGCAGTTGCAGTGATGAGGTGAACAGCTGATTGATTGCTACATTATTTAAAAATGTCAGTCTGCCAAACTTTGAATCTCTCCATCTAAATAAAATAACATGCAACAAAAGGTTAAGTCGTCTCTGAATGATCTTTTTCTCGAGTTGCCAGTGACAGTGCTTGGGAAATGAATGAGAGATTTTGGGAGGCTCCCAGCAAAAGCAGGAGGATTAGGAACCCTAGTCCTGACTTGCACATAGCATCATTGTAGTGAAAATGACCTACTGACTTTACTAAAGCAAAATACTGCAGATGCTGGAAATCTGAAATAAAAACAGAAAATCCTGGAAATACTCAACAGATCGGGCAGCATCTATGGAGAGAGAAACAGAGTTACCATTTCAGGTCGATGATCTTTCATCAGTTCTGACAAACAATTATCAACCTGAAACGCTGGGCAAGATTTTAACTCACTCAAAATCCGTCCACTTGCACAGTTAATATCAGGCCTGTTCAGTGTGTTAACTCTGTTTCTCTCTCGGCAGATGCTACTAGACCTGCTGAGCATTCCAGCATTTTTTATTTTTACTAGGGGCTTTACTGTCTGTTTTTCATGATCTCCCACCATAATTTTAGTGTAAGATTGGCAAAAATCCTGGAAAAATGGCAGAGACAGCACTTTACACCATTTCTCCAGGGTTTCCACTAATTTTCTGTTAAGATACGCTGGGAGATCAAAAATTTCACTTTGGTATCTTTTTAGTCTTTCACTAGATATTTCTAATGTGCTCATAACTTGCTCCCTACACATTGGACTATGTCTTTAAAAATGAAACTATCTGCCAAAGGGTGCGGGTGGAAATGCCCATTGCTATAATTAGCTTACTAAATTGGTACAAGCTCTTGTTTTCTCTTTGGCTTTGAATAGAAGAAGAATAAATGCTATTTCAGACTTTTATTAATCACCAGCAACTTCTATTTCTATAGCATCTTTAACATAGCAAAGCAACCCAGAACTGTAATCAGACAAACTTCCAGCACCAAGACAAAGAAAGGAATATCAGAGAAGTGACTGAAACCTTGTCAAAGAGGTCTGTTTAAAGGAGGACAGGGAGTTAGAGAGGCAGAGAGGTTTAGGGAGGGAATTCCAGAGTTTAGGTTCAAGACATTCCAAGGCAGTTCACAAAAGCCTATTTGGACACAAATCAACATTAAGCAAAAGAAAAGCATGTTCAGAGGGGTGACTAACAGCTTGGTCAAAGAGGTGAGTTTTAAGGAGAAGCTTAAAGAAGCAGAGTGAGGTGAAGAGGTTTAGAAAGGGAATTTCCAGAGCTTACTGCCTAGATGGCTGAAAGCACAGTCACCAATGTTGCGGCAAAGGGAGTGAAGGATGCACAAGCGACCAGAGTTGGTTAAATGCAGAGTTCTCAGAGGGTTGTAAGGCTGGAGATGGTTACAGAGATAGGAAGGATCGAGGAAATGGAGAGACATAAACACAAGAATGAGAATTTTAAATTTGCAGTGTTGGGGATTGGAATCCAATGTAGGTCAGCGAGCATAGGGCTGATGAGTGAGTGAGACTTGTTATGGGATAGGATATTGGCGACATGAGCTGACGTTTATGGAGGGTGGAGGTTGGGAGGCCAACCAGGAGAGCACTGGTATTGTCAAGGCTGGAGGTGACAAAGGCACAAATGATGGTTTCATCAGGATATGGGTTGAGGCAGGGGTGGAGACTGGTGATACTACCAAGATATAAGTAATTGGTCTTTGTGATGGAGAAGATATGGGACCAGAAGCTCAGCTTAGGGTCAAATAGGGCAGTGAGGTTACAAACAGTCTAGTTCAAACATGAGACAATGTTTAACTGAATGAAATGGTGTGTGACTTGGAGGGGAACTCGCAGGTGGTGGTCTTCCCATGCACCTGCTGCCATTGCTCTTCTAGTTGGTAGAGGTCAGGGGTTTGGAAGCTGCTGTTGAAATGGATTGGTGAGGGTGGAACGAAGGAAAAGCAATCACAATCAACTGTACAATGAAGGAGAGGTGTTGGAGGGGAATGATGTGATCAATCATTGTGTGTGCCATTTGTGATTTTGGTTAGGACTGTTTTAGTGCTGGGGTAAGGTTGAAAACCTGATGGGATGGTTCAAACATGGAGTTGTAGAACAGATAGGGATAGATTTTGGGAAGTCATTCAAGACTTTGAAGAGGAAATGAAGTTTGGAGATGGGGTGGCAGTTTGCAAGGACAGAGGAGACAACGGTGAGTTTTTTGGGGAGGAGGATAATAATGGTGGTTTTGAAGAGGAGTGGGACGGTATCTGAGGAGAGAGAATCATTTACATGTCAGCTAGCATGAGAGCCCAGAACAGAAGTTGGGTGGTCAGCAGTTTAGTGGGCATAGATACAACTACAAAATTTCCTATCTTCTCAAATAGAATGAAAAATTCCAAAATGCACCAAAATAGTTGTAATTGAAGTTTTATGAATCAGAAAAGAAAAAAGAGCATGATTTTTTCAAGTATAAACTGCTTTAAAAAAACAACAGGCAAGTTGATAAGTTTAACATCAAGATGACAGTTTCATATTTTGAGCCAAGCGTTAGGAGCCCTTCCAGCAAACTCCCACAGTAATTATGATCAGAGTGTACAGGAAAGGAACAGCTGTGAGTTGGATTCATTGGGTCCCAATGTATTGTTGGAGTACCTGGCACAGCTTGTTGGCAATGGAGGCCATTGGCATAAGCGGGGCAGGGAAAGGGCTCAGAACAGGGATGGGGATTTCCTATGTCAGGAGTTTCTGTGTTCCTAGCGCTCAGAGGGACCCAGCTTAGATAAGACCTGATGAGACCAAGCATGCCACACTGATCACCAGCAGAAGTACAGCTCACCCAGGTGGCCAGTGTGGGATCATGGCCTGGATCCAGGAAGAGGAACTGGATTTTTTTTAAAACAAAAGGGACAGATGTCATGGGGGAACAGGATCCAATACCCCAGCGGTCAGCCACTCATCTGCCAGACTTTCTGCGCTCTTTGGTGGATAGGTGCCCTGAAGTGGGTGTCTGACATTGCCATGATAATGAAGGGATTGCCCCATAACCTGTGAGCTTTGAGGGGTCTGCAGCAGAAGTGCCCCACCCCACAGATTGTTGACCCTAACATTTTGTGTATTGAAGTAATTTATTTGAAAATAATTTACTTTTGCATTAGAATTTTCTGGAGTATTTTGTTCCACATTATTTCCTTTCTACTTTTCCCATTCAAAATGCTGATATTGTGTAGTTGTGAGAAATGATACAGTGGCGCAGTGGTTAGCACCGCAACCTCACAGCTCCAGTGACCCGGGTTCAATTCTGGGTCCTGCCTGTGTGGAGTTTGCAAGTTCTCCCTGTGTCTGCGTGGGTTTTTGCCGGGTGCTCTGGTTTCCTCCCACAAGCCAAAAGACTTGCAGGTTGGTAGGTAAATTGGCCATTATAAATTGCCCCTAGTAGAGATAGGTGGTAGGGAAATATAGGGACAGGTGGGGATGTGGTAGGAATATGGGATTAGTGTAGGATTAGTATAAATGGGTGGTTGATGGTCGGCACAGACTCGGTGGGCCGAAGGGCCTGTTTCAGTGCTGTATCTCTAAACTAAACTAAACTAATTGTGCTAAGAGTGAGATGGTTGAACCAGACAGTAAAGATGAGGTTAGATTTCCTCCCATGCTCAGTTTGGCATATAACATTGTCCTTGGCAGTCTCACCAGAAATAACACATTCTACAAGTGATGAAGCTCTTAAAGGGGCTGAGGCGTTTTAGTCTTTTTTTTTGTTTTGCAGGACACTTACTGTTATTAATTTTCTGAGCATTGTTATGAAAAAATATGTTTTTCTTTTTCACAATAATGCATATGTGGAACCAAAAGTAGCCAAATTTTGTCTGCTACTTCATCAGAAAGCTGACTGTGAAGGCTAATTATAACAATATTAGGCAGGAACTGAAGAATTTAGATTGGGGACGGCTGTTTGAGGGTAAATCAACATCTGACATGTGGGAGTCTTTCAAATGTCAGTTGATTAGCATCCAGGACCAGCATGTTCCTGTGAGGAAGAAGGATAAGTGTGGCAAGTTTCGGGAACCTTGGATAACGCGGGATATTGTGAGCCTCGTCAAAAAGAAAAAGGAAGCATTCGTAAGGGCTGGAAGGCTAGGAACAGACGAATCCCTTGAGGAATATAAAGACAGTAGGAAGGAACTTAAGCAAGGAGTCAGGAGGGCTAAAAGGGGTTATGAGAAGTCATTGGCAAACAGGATTAAGGAAAATCCCAAGGCCTTTTATACATATATAAAGAGCAAGAGGGTAACCAGGGAAAGGGTTGGCCCACTCAAGGACAGAGAAGGGAATCTATGTGTGGAGCCAGAGGAAATGGGCGAGGTACTAAATGAGTACTTTGCATCAGTATTCACCAAGGAGAAGGACTTGGTGGATGATGAGCATAGGGAAAGGAGTGTAGATAGTTTAAGAGGCATCTTGACAAATACATGAATAGGATGGGAATAGATGGATACGGTCCCCGGAAGTGCAGAAGGTTTTAGTTTAGGCAGGCATCAAGATCGGCGCAGGCTTGGAGGGCCGAATGGCCTGTTCCAGTGCTGTACTGTTCTTTGTTCTTTGTTCTTTATATACAGCAATAGAAGTTATTGTGCTGGTCAGTCTACAAAAGAGGAAAATATGGAATAAGACACTGGGCCCATGAAGGTTTGACTGGACAAAGACAGAAATATAATAATAATATAATAAAAGGCATTTGCAAGAAATCTGCAGAACAGAAAAAATGAAGAAATAAAGCAACTTTTACAGTGCAAACTTTCACCAGAAATCAGAACAAGAAGACATGTAACTGAAGAAATCCCAGCAGTCAGTAATTCAAGTTCAAATTAATGATGGGGATTGGTTTTGAAGGATGACAAATGCAAAGGTGCCAGAGCCAGACTGATCACACAACTATTATACCATCAGCCATATCTGCAGGCCCTGTGCACACCTACATGGCACTGATTGTCAGGAACTGGCTCCACAGTTTCTGGGTTGGCACAGAGCCAATTGCAGGAATATCCCATTTGCTGCAAGGACACTTGAAGCTGATCTCCATCAGAAGGAAGGCACTACCAGTGACAATTAAGTTTTCCTTCTCTCAACTTTTTTTTGCCATCGCATTACTTTTAATTTTTTCCAGCAGCCCTTTAAATGTTATCATTGCATTTACTCTTTAAGGGCTGTCCACTTACACAGTTTCCTACCACTTGTTGGACGGTTTTCTGTTCTATTTTCTTTTGTTCTTGAAACACAGACATCAGTTGTAACAACCGCAGAGTCAGATCTTTGTCTTTAACGAGCTCATGTTACACAATACAACATGAGTACTCAGTCAAATCATACAATATGATTCCATATCATTACTTGATTCTTTATTATTGAGTTCACAATTCACTAGAAGAGCTCAGGAACCACACTTTACAATTCCAGCAAATAGTGGTTTGCTCAAAACCTTTATACCAATTCTACTTTTGATCTCTAGATGCCATGCATAGTAACACTAAATTACAATACATTAAAAGGCAGACAATGTAGACTTTAGATAACATGGAGCCAAGAAGATACACTCATGTTTATCTCAGTCTCTCCCAATGATTATGTTGCCATGGTTATATGGTACATGTTGTAGGGTATTCCCAAGCGCAGAGGCACCTGCTGTAAATATCATACTGTTTAAATGTTATTTGAGTAACCAGTAACGTATAATTTTAGTGAACAATGAAGAGGTTGCAAGGCATCATGGGGCTTAGCCAACTTGACCACATTCCACACAGGAGCTGAGTAACACAAATTCAAACAAAGACTCATTAAATGGAAAGCAGATGTCCTTGTGGAATGCTGACAAAGGTACCAGCCTGTAACGAGGTCAAGATACGATGGTATGCGTACATGAGAACCAAGGATAATGGATAAGAGGGAATGGAAAACATCATGAGTAATCCCCTATCTGTCTATGGGTCGGTTGTGCAGTCTCTCCATGCCTATTAACCACTTCTATTGGCTCTAATAATCAATGTATATGATCTATAATCGTTGTGATTGGACCATGTCCAGCCAG
This sequence comes from Heterodontus francisci, assembly GCF_036365525.1. Taxonomy (NCBI): domain Eukaryota; kingdom Metazoa; phylum Chordata; class Chondrichthyes; order Heterodontiformes; family Heterodontidae; genus Heterodontus; species Heterodontus francisci. Next base: position 48,383,777 of record NC_090387.1, read on the forward strand.
AATGGGCTGAGTAACTGTTTGAAAATGTATAAGTATTGATGATTTTCCTTTGTTCGGTGGAGAAGCATCTGGACAGCCCAGTGGCCTGCTCCCCGCTGGTGCAACTCAATAAACTGTTTGACATTGGAGCAGACCCGAGTGTCGAGTGATTCTTCTAGATTCATTCCCGCTAACAATTGGTGTAGTCGGCAGGATCAGGTGTAAGTCAGCTGTTCTGCAACCCCGATATCCCAATCACCCAGCCTGAGCCTGAATTAAGAGGACCTAGTCCCACGTGACGGCCAGGATCAAGTGGGCGAAGGGAACAAAGGGGCCAAGGGGGAGTTGGCTGGAGCCTGATCCCGAACTTGAGAACAGGATTCGGCGGTCATTTGATGCCATCAGGAATACCGGGTGAGTAACTTTAAAACTTATCTCGGGGCCGGGTGGTGTTCCGCGACCGACGAATGCCAAATTTGTGAACAGGATCTGACCAATGGTCAAACGGTGGTAGGTAGTTCGTTAAGATTCGCAGGGCACTGTCGAGAAGGGTTAGGAATATATGTATGCGTATATATATCATAAGCTTGTGGTGTGAAATACGGACAGACTTGTGACCTGACAGTTAGCCAGGAGACGGTCTACTACAAGTTGCGCTAGGTTGAAAGCGGACTTCTGAGAGTAGATTCTAACGGTTCTAATCCTAGCCAAGCATGGCCAGTGAAAAGATGGAGCTCAAGTGGGGAACGGAGGGGTCCCTTACCTGCCAACTGGCAGAGAAACACAAAAAGTTAATAGGAAAGATGATTGACTCAGTTTGGAATCCCCACGACCCTGCCGCAAAACAAAGGGAGTGGTGACAAAAAGAAGAAAAGCATTCACTAAGTTTATGGCAGAGTGACATAAAAGACTAAGTTTTAGAGTAAAAACAAGTTACTGTGTCTTTGATTCGAATGTGTGAATGTTGGAAGCGTCCACGAATGAATTGAATGTCTGGGACATACAGTTTGTGTTCTGTAGAACTTGTGTTCTGTAGAACTGACTGTCGTTAACTCTTGTTGTCTGGCTTTAATGTTGAAAGCATGAGTCTATTAAGTTGTTTGGAATTGAATGAGTGTGAAAAGTGATTGTTGCGTGTGTTCATTTCGATTTAAGATTGTGGACCCAGGAATGGGATATAAATTTGAATTATATTTTAAGTTAAAGTTTTATTTTTTTTAAAGTTGGTTTTGCAACTGTGAAAAGGCAATGAACAATTTTCTAAGAGATAAGCTTTAGCCTTGAAGGTCTCAAGATGTCTGGCAGAAATCCAATTTGAAGTTTAAAACATTGCTTTAATTGAAAACTCTGCTATCGCTTTATTTTGCAGTCTAAACTTGAAGACATGTTTTACTGACCGTTTTTAAGTAGCAAATGTCAAAAGATTGAATATTGTTTTAAGGGAGAGAAGGATAAGCAAAGGAGATAATGGGAAAGATTAAAGTTTGTGTAAGGAGCTGGTGTTAAGTCTTTTGTTGTAAGAATGTTAAATAACTTTTTCTTTAGTTTTTGGTTTTATTACAGTCATTTGAAAAGGTGCCTGAAGAAAGAAGAAAAATGACGTAACTTACCTATCTTTAAAAAAAAGCACGTGCTATTCTGTTCTGTGTGTGGTTAATAAATATTATAAGTTAATAAGTCTGAATTAAATTAATACTGTTAAGGTTAACTAACCTGTTAAGTTGAGGAAAACGTCAAATGCTCATTGATGTGAACTGGAATTTGGAATCATCCCGGTTGTATAAAACCCTTGGACTAGAAATCTCTTACAAAAGATGCTAAACGTTTGGAAACAATTGGAGTTTAATCTAAAGTGCTGTGTTTCCTGATGGAGATGGTTTCCTTTGAAGTTGATAATGTTACTAAAGATTTTGTTGTTTGAAAATCCTAAGGATACCAAAAAAAACATTTAAAATGGAGTTTAGTTCTTTTCGATAAGGAAGAAAGAGGGTTACGTAAAGCAACGCAGCGGAGAATGCTTTCCTACGCCCCCTTGGAGACAAGCAAAGAAATTAACCTTGCTGCAGCTATCTTTATCAATGAGACAAAGTGCTTGAGAAGGAGAAATAGTTGCAAGCACTTCTGTCTTTAATAAAAAAAAATGCAATATCACCAAGTCTGGGCACAAGAAATTGGAATCGATAAACAAAATTAAATTGATATGAGTGGTTATTCAAAGCATTCAAAGGGAAATTTACTGTTATTTGAATTTGGAATAATCTGAGATGTCGAAAATCCAGTTTAATTTGGCAAGTTATTTAAGGAATTAAAATGTCATCTAAGGTTAAAAAAAAACACAAACAATATACACTAATGCCTGGAATCAAATGGAAATGTTTGATTTCTGTTTTAAGGAATTATGAATATTAATTGTAAAGGTTCTCCAGGGCTCAAAATGAAATAGAATTATAATCAATGGGAATTGACAATCAGATCTGGCTGATGCAAGAGCTAATAAAGGAATTCTGGGGATAAACAAATGGTGAAATTAGAATTCAAACAGCTAAATTAATATAGTGTGAAATTTCCAAGAAGCCTCGAATTTTCCAGTGAAAGTCAGGAAAGTGTAGATAAGACTGGCAATTGATAGTTTTCTCTTGGAGATATGAGTTTTTAAGAGAGCGACATCTAAAGTCTGGCCATAACCTGAGACATCAGGACCCTGCAGGGGGAGGTAAGCAAAAATCTCAGACAGACACCACCAGTGACCCCCTCTCCCCACCACTGACATTTGATCTTTTGATAAGATCACCTGAGAGTTGCGAATATGTGGCATGACATTGGAATACCAGTGTAAGTGTGCAGATGTGATTTGTTACATGTAGAGCAACTGAACTAATGACAGGAAGGGTGATGAGACTGCCAAGGTATGTCGTAGCAGTTAGTGAGGAAGTAGGACCCACGAGAGAAAGGGTTAAAAGATTTGTGAAGGAACTGTGCAGACAACTGCATGAGCTGAGGCAGGAGATTCTATAGAAACAGACATGAAAGAGGAACAGACAAAGGTGCCTGTTGTGGGAGACAAAGTAATGGTAAAGGGAAGGGCCGATGGAAATACATGGTCCCAACTGAAAAAATATAATCAAGGGAATGATGGCTGAGCCTGAGATAGTTCCTAACATGGAGACCACCTGGTATGCCATATGATACCTGGAGTGGTGAAACACATTAGAGAATGGATTGTTCAGGGGACTGGGAGTGGTGATGATGTTAACCGGAGTCTGGGTGGTATTCAAATGGATCAACACTCAGGCACGAGCGCAGCGTGCTCAGATGCAAATCCGACGGCAGTACAGACACGGACTTGATGAGATAGAAATGGTATGATTATAAAAGACACAGCTATTAGCCCATAAACAATAGATTTTTTTCGGCCCATACAGGTGAGGAAATGAGTAGACCAGGAACTAACACCTGGTGACGACCAGGTCATTTTGTTTAAATCCCCAGATTAAAACACCTGAAGCGATGAAACCACAGGGGGCACTTCGACTCTAGGAGCTCATGATACTGGGAACTCTGAGATTAATACAAGCACAAGAGAATGCTGATGCACCACTGAAACTACAACAAACACAGGAGGAACGTAATGACATGAACTATGGAGCTTTGTATTATTTCACTGATGGTATATGTATCCCAACAGCCAAGGACTGGAGTAGAGATAAAGCTTATTTTAATGCATGGTTACAAGTCCACTCGGGAAAAGATAAAGTATGCATACAGTGCTCCACTGATGCAACAAGAGTCAGCTGCATCCGACAAAGTGAAACAAAAAAAAACCTGATGGGTGCATGTTCGGAATATTGTGTGCACCACTTATCGGACCTCAGCCCATGACTACCTATAGAAAGGGGGTGGGATTATGAGGGTATTATGAGGAGGTGGGTGATGTTTTCCTCCCCCTCCGACACCACGCCCCGTATTAAACACCACCCAACCTGAGAAATTGCCATGTCCTACGATCACTAAAGGACCAGAGAATGGAATTGTGCTTTTTAACGAAGGTGAAATATTATATGATAATGTTAAACATGAAATTGTGCCTGTCCTGATCAATATCTTGGGAATACAAATGCCGGGATATTGTACAGAACAGGCAAGAAATATGTATAGTGTATTAAATAAGGTTGTAATACAGTAGGCTGCCGATGCCATGGGTGCCACTAGATTTCGAGGCCAGGATCAGCTTTATAGAACAAAAAGGGCGGTAGTTAACGATGTTGCTATCGGAGTCAATACTGGTACTTCCGTCATAAACTCACTGGACATACAAGGTCTAAATGAAAAGGTAGAACAACTTAAAGGAGTAATGAAGGAACTCTTAGAGAGAGCCGAGGAAAATCAGGTGGATCAGGCCAATCTAGGAGAAGAGGGCATGGGGATACAATTAGATGGAATTACGATATTCGAAGCCCATGCCAAGACCATCACTCACTTCATAGATAGAGAAAAGGAAGATGCCGGAAAGCTAAGGCAGGGACAACTCTGCCACGCTTATGGCTTATGGATGATGGGACAGATACGACACAATCCCGATCAGATCCAAAGGGGGGAGGTGCCCAATTGGATAGACAGCCCACATTTAGCTCGATTAGCAGAGAGGAAAGGGACACTGGACAATTGTACACTGAAAGGACTCACCAGAGTATATCCAGTGATCCCAGACTGCGAATTGGGCAAATATACAGGAGTGGGGGTAATCCTGATGATCCCCACAGTAACATGGGACTCAGGGCCATTTCCCCATTACCAATTGGAAAATATTGGGGTCGTACGGGGTAACACCTCCCTCCGTTACTATTTAACTGAAACCTCTGCCATACTCAGGAAAAATACACTATATAGAATTTCCCTTACGGGATGCAAGCAGAGGGGAGACATTACAGTATGTCCACACCCAGTGGGACAGGGAGAATTGGATGAATGTGGGTTTAATCGAACAGACGGTTGTGTCGTAGAAATCATACCTGCCCCCATGCATTTCGCAAGAACAGGATACGGAGGTAAAGGGAAATATTGCATTTCCACTACAGAAAGTTCCTACCGCTACAATAATCTACAATGCCCTATCCCGTTTCCTAATTTTTGCTTTACGCCCTTATGACCCGTCACTATAGGGCAAGCCCGAATTATCCAGGTTTGGCGTAGAGATACCGAGACCATCAACATCACTGATTACCTCCATGACCACCTACAGGATTACGAGGAACCAGAACCAGTCCCCATCCCACACCTGGCCGAGGTACTAAGGGAATTAAGGCTCAGGGTGGGCCAATCCGTAAAACATAACCACCAACTGCAGACAAAAATCAAAAAGCTAGAGAAAGATATGGACACAGAACTGCAGAACCGGAGCTGGTGGGAGAAGATTTGGGATTGGGGAATGAATGTGAATATCCACCCCTGGATTCGGATAATTTCTCATGTGCTAGTTGGAATACAGTTGATACTGGCCATAACATGGGGCATACTGGCCTGCCGATCATACAGACGATATGTGCGGCGAATGTAGGTAAAAACTAGAGTAAAAGCAAGAGAGACAATTTGTCTATCTGGGGGGCTAAGCCCTTTGGATCACACTAATATGATATAATACGACCGGAGTTCCTGAAATCACGTGACTGGCCAGCACAGTTGAGGCAGGGAATACTGGGCGAGTTTAAAGGGTTAAAAAAAAACAATAAATGGTGTTGGTTAAGGAGAATGGGGTTAGTCTCCCTACCGAAAGGGGAGATTGTTGTAGGGTATTCCCAAGCGCAGAGGCACCTGCAGTAAATATCATACTGTTTAAATGTTATTTGAGTAACCGGTAATGTATAATCTTAGTGAACAATGAAGAGGTTGCAAGGCATCATGGGGCTTAGCCAACTTGACCACATTCCACACAGGAGCTGAGTAACACAAATTCAAACAAAGACTCATTAAATGGAAAGCAGATGTCCTTGTGGAATGCTGACAAAGGTACCAGCCTGTAACGAGGTCAAGATAAGATGGGCTGAGTAACTGTTTGAAAATGTATAAGTATTGATGATTTTCCTTTGTTCGGTGGAGAGGCATCTGGACAGCCCAGTGACCTGCTCCCCGCTGGCGTAACTCAATAAACTGTTTGACATTGGAGCAGACCTGAGTGTCGAGTGATTCTTCTAGATTCATTCCCGCTAACAGTACACTTAAGCTCTTCAGTCACTTTATGACTATGAATAGTGACTAAACAACATGTCCCAGGCCCTCAAGACATGGATGAGTGACATTCCCATTCTTTCAGCTTCTCATCCTTTACAAAGCATCCTCGTTCAGTTGAACTAAAATCTGTGCTGATCCCACAAACAATGAGGAACTTTGAGATATGTGGGTAGCATGAACTCACATTCCCACACCACTGTCCCCCTTAGAGAGCCTTTTGCACCACTGCACTTATTCAGCAAATTTATGAAGTGACAATACAATCCCCAAATGAATAAATGACAAAATATAAGCCTCAATTTTAACATAATGCCCCTGGCAAGAAAAGCACGGGTTTGGGTCAGACCTCTGATTTACACCTAGCATCACTTTTTAAATACAGGGTTGGCATCATTTAATTATCGCTTCTTGGTTAATTTTGTTTTCCATGCCAGGTGAAAAAGGTGTCTAGGGGTCCTTTCAGCCTTCACCTGGTCTTATTGTCGCAGAGTGTAATTTTAAACACACTGTGTTTTGAGCTCCCCCTTTGTGAATCCTTGCTCACTGCTTTCCAATTATAAGACAAAGAAATGAGCACAAACAGGCCTTCTTAGGTTTAAAGAAGAAAAGTGAAATTTAGTAAACCTTAAACTTAAACTCTAATACAGTTAACGCCTACGGATATACGATGGGCGCACACTAGCATGCACATGTGATACACACATACAAATAAGGACAGAAAAGACCAGAAGGAAAATAAAATGGTGAGGTTTGAGGCAGTCACTAAAGCGGGTTTCTTGTTACTGTTTCAGTGGTTCCAGCTCGCCGTAGAGTCCTTGATTGTAGACAGCTCTTACTTTTCGTTGGGGCCCAGTATTCTTCTTAAACCTTGTTCACTCTCGGAGACTTTTCTCTCTTGGTGTTCATATGTTTTCAATGGTTTCTGAAGCTGGTGAGAGCTAGATGAGAACAGACAGGAGAGAGGTGTTCTCAGTCTAGGAGCTAACAGCCTTCTGAGTTTCAAACACTCTGTGGCAAGTTCAAAATTCTAACAACTCCAACAGTCAGCCAGTCATACGGTCAAACTGGTCTGACCACGTCTGTTTGTGTATTCGGCCATCTTAGCAGTTAACCTGGAATGCTAGCCTTTCCAACTTCAACATCTGGTAATCAAAAGTCCATTGTGGATTAAATTGGAGCAGGGAGTGGCCCCTTTGTTCTTTGAAATATACTATGGATATGCTAATATCTCTCTCCAGCCAAAGTTTCCAATTGTTCTTTAAAGCAAATTCTTTCTTTACCATCAGCAGTTTAAAATCAATGTTCATGTGGCAAAATGAATTTTCCTCATTCTTGGCAGGTGGGGGGCGTGCCGGACACCATTTAATCTTAGTGGTGTCCTGCATTATGGGCTGTCTATCTGAGTTTGCAATCCTGGATGCATGACAGCCCCCCATTTTACTTTCATTTTTAGTTATTTTTTCTTCCTTTTTTTTACATTCTTTTTTACATTTTTTACAATCTTTTTTTTTTGCATTTATTTCATTTCATCTTAGTTTGTTCAGTTTGCTTACCCACTGTTTTTTTTTCAGGTTTGCACTTGCTGCTGTTCAATATTCAGTGTAATAACACCTAATCTGTACTAATGCTTTGTCTTTCAACACACCATTAACATATTGTTTGCCTTTGCTCCATGACCTTTTGGTCAGCTATGTGGCCTGGTCCAATCTAGACCTCCTTTGTTATCTCTTGCCCCACCCCCACCTCACTTGCTTATAACCTGTGACTTTTCTAATATTTGTCAGTTCTGATGAAGGGTCACTGACCCGAAACGTTAACACTGCTTCTCTTTTCACAGATGCTGCCAGAACTGCTGAGTGGTTCCAGCATTTCTTGTTTTTATTTCAGATTTCCAGCATCTGCAGTATTTTGCTTTTATTTTACTTGAGAAACTGGGACTCTTTTTGTTAGAGCTTTTAAGGTTAACAGGAGATTTCCTAGACTTTCAAAATTATTATGTCTTTTTTAAGGTAAATAGAGAAAAACTATTTTCAGTGGTCAGTGAAACATAAAGAAAGACTTGCATATATATAATATAAAATAAAAACAGAAGTTCTGAAGAAGGGTCACTGACCTGAAATGTTAGCTCTGCTTCTCTCTCCACAGATACTGCCAGACCTGCTGAGTATTTCCAGCATTTCTTGTTTTTATTTCAGATTTCCAGCATCTGCAGTATTTTGCTTTTATTAACTTGCATTATATACTTCCTTTTACGACCACTAGATGTCCCAAAGGGCTTTACAACCAATGAAGTACTTTTGAAGTGTAGTCACTGTTACAATGTGGGAAACATTGCAGCCAATTTGCACACAACAAACTCCCACAAACAGCAAAGTGATTCTGTTTTAATGATGTTGATTGAGGGATAAATATTGGCCAGGACACCAGGGACAACTCCGCTGCTCTTCTTCAAAATAGCATCATGGGATCTTTTACATCCACCTACGAGAGCAAGCAGAGCCTCGGTTTAACATTGCATCCAAAAGACAGCACCTCTGACAGTGCAGCACTCCCTTGGAGTGTTAGCCTAGATTGTTGTGTTTAAGTCCTGGAGTGCAACTTAAACCCACAACTTTCTGACTCAGAGGTGAGAGTGCTACTAATTGAGCCACACCAGAAACATCTAAATTATATGCTTAGATAATAGAGGAGACAAATTTAAAATCATAACAAAGGAGAGATTTTTTTTACTCAGCGAGTTAGAATTATAGAAAGTTTAAGGCACAGAAAGAGGCCATGGACTGACCTACCAGAAACTCACAGTGGCGCAGTAGTTAGCACTGCAGCCTCACAGCTCCAGGGACCTGGGTTCAGTTCTGGGTACTGCCTGTGTGGAGTTTGCAAGTTCTCCCTGTGACCGTGTGGGTTTTCGCCGGGTGCTCCAGTTTCTTCCCACAGCCAAAGACTTGCAGGTTGATAGGTAAATTGGCCATTGTAAATTGCCCCTAGTGTAGGTAGGTGGTAGGGAATATGGGATTACTGTAGGGTTAGTATAAATGGGTGGTTGTTGACATGCTGTTCTCCCTTCGTCAGATACAGGAGAAATGCTGTGAACAACAGATGCCCCTCTACATTGCTTTCATTGATCTCACCAAAGCCTTTGACCTCATCAGCAGACGTGGTCTCTTCAGACTACTAGAAAAGATTGAATGCCCACCAAAGCTACTAAGTATCATCACCTCATTCCATGACAATTTGAAAGGCACAATTCAACATGGTGGCTCCTCATCAGAGCCCTTTCCTATCCTGAGTGGTGTGAAACAGGGCTGTGTTCTCGCACCCACACTTTTTGGGATTTTCTTCTCCCTGCTGCTTTCACATGCGTTCAAGTCCTCTGAAGAAGAAATTTTCCTCCACACAAGATCAGGGAACAGGTTGTTCAACCTTGCCCGTCTAAGAGCGAAGTCCAAAGTACGGAAAGTCCTCATCAGGGAACTCCTCTTTGCTGACGATGCTGCTTTAACATCTCACACTGAAGAGTGCCTGCAGAGTCTCATCGACGGGTTTGTGGCTGCCAGCAATGAATTTGGCCTAACCATCAGCCTCAAGAAAACGAGCATCATGGGGCAGGACGTCAGAAATGCTCCATCCATCAATATTGGCGACCACGCTCTGGAAGTGGTTCAAGAGTTCACCTACCTAGGCTCAACTATCACCAGTAACCTGTCTCTAGATGCAGAAATCAACAAGCGCATGGGAAAGGCTTCCACTGCTATGTCCAGACTGGCCAAGAGAGTGTGGGAAAATGGTGCACTGACACGGAACACAAAAGTCTGAGTGTATCAAGCCTGTGTCCTCAGTACCTTGCTCTATGGCAGCGAGGCCTGGACAACGTATGTCAGCCAAGAGCGACGTCTCAATTCATTCCATCTTCGCTGCCTCCGGAGAATACTTGGCATCAGGTGGCAAGACTGTATCTCCAACACAGAAGTCCTCGAGGCGGCCAACATCCCCAGCTTATACACACTACTGAGTCAGCGGCACTTGAGATGGCTTGGCCATGTGAGCCGCATGGAAGATGGCAGGATCCCCAAAGACACATTGTACAGCGAGCTCGCCACTGGTATCAGACCCACCGGCCGTCCATGTCTCTGCTTTAAAGACGTCTGCAAACGCGACATGAAGTCCTGTGACATTGATCACAAGTCGTGGGAGTCAGTTGCCAGCGTCCGCCAGAGCTGGCGGGCAGCCATAAAGGCGGGGCTAAAGTGTGGCGAGTCGAAGAGACTTAGTAGTTGGTAGGAAAAAAGACAGAGGCGCAAGGGGAGAGCCAACTGTGTAACAGCCCCGACAAACAAATTTCTCTGTAGCACCTATGTAAGAGTCTGTCACTCTAGAATTGGCCTTTATAGCCACTCCAGGCGCTGCTTCACAAACCACTGACCACCTCCAGGCGCTTATCCATTGTCTCTCGAGATAAGGAAGCCAAAGAAGAAGAGTATAAATGGGTGGTAGTTGGTCAGCACAGACTCAGTGGGCTGAAGGGCCTGTTTCAGTGCTGTATCTCTAAATAAATAAAAACAGGATCATGATAGCTTTTAAAAGAGAAGCAAATAAAAAGTTTAAAGACTAAAAGATAACAGCAAGGAAATGACACAGCTGTGTCTGGCCAAATGGCCTCCTTCTATGCTGTAAAATTGTATTATTTTATGGGCCATGATTTGCTGTCAAAATAACTGTGGGGCTAATGGCCCTCACCAATAGTTATGTGCAAGTGGTACAGCAACTTCAGACATGGGGCAGATACACTGTTAAACGCAATTATCAAAACATTGCTGGCTGAGATGTGTTGCTCCTCATTACCTTTGTGAAAACAGTATCTCGCTGTCTGCCTCACCAGTAGCTGTATTAGATATCAACTAAACTCACCACAGAAAGTTGTCTTTCAATCTAAGTTCCCTTTTAATTTTTGTTTTATTTCCAAAATATACTTTATTCATAAAAATCTGTAAAAAAAATACATTACAAAACAGTTCCAAAAAGCACCAAGTCAAAAAATGCAAACAGTGCAAAGGAGGTCAGTTTCCTTCAATACAGGAGTGAGTTGCCTCACAACCCTTCCATTTCATTTTTCATGCCATATACATTTTACAGCAAACGAAAATTTTCCTGATACAGTTCAAGGGGTTTTCCATGGATCCAGCCCCTCAGTTCAGCTTGGTGGGAGGACCTTACACAGTGGTTTTTTCCCATTGAGCCTTTGCTGCGGCTGCCCCAAGCTTTAATGCGTCCCTCAGCACGTAGTCCTGGTCCTTGGAATGTGCCAGTCTGCATGCGCTGGAAGACCAGCAAGTTTCGGGCAGTCCAAAGGGCATCTTTCACCGAATTGATAGTCCGCCAGCAGCAGTTGATGTTTATCTTGGTGTGTGTCCCTGGGAACAGCCCATAGAGCACAGACTCCTGTGTTACAGAGCTGCTTGGGATGAACCTGGACAAAAACCACTGCATCTCTTTCCACACCTACTTTGCAAAGACACATTCCAGGAGGAGGTGGGCAACCATCTCTTCCCCACCACAGCCACCTCGAGGGCATTGTGCGGAGGGGGTGAGACTTCGGGCGTGCAGGAAGGATCTGACGGGGAGGGCTCTTCTCACCACCAGCCAAGCTACATCTTGGTGCTTGTTTGAAAGTTCTGGTGATAAGGCATTCTGCCAAATGACTTTGGTGGTCTGCTCGGAGAACCATCTGACAGGATCCACCATCTCCTTTTCCCATAGGGCCTTGAGGACATTCTGTGCAGACCACTGCCTGATGGATCGGTGGTCAAAGGTGTTTTTCCCCAGAAACTTTTCCACGAAGGATAGGTGGTACGGCACAGTCCAACTGGATGGAGTGTTCCGCAGCAATGGGACCAGGCCCATCCTTCGCAACATCGGGGACAGATAGAACCTCAGCACATAGTGACACTTGGAGTTTGTGTACTGGAGGTCTACACACAGCTAGATGCAGCTGCACACGAAGGTAGTCAACAGGATGAGGGCGCTGTTGGGTACATTTTTCCTGCCCTTATCCAGAGGTTTGAACATCATGTCCCTCCGGACCCGGTCCATTTTGGATCCCCAGATGAAGCGGAAAATGGCTCGGGTGACCGCCACAGCGCAGGAGTGGGGTATGGGCCAGACCTGCATCACGTATAGCAACAACGTGAGCGCCTCGCACCTGATGACCAGGTTCTTACCCACAATGGAGAGAGATCGCTGCTCCCACATGCTCAGCTTGTGTTGTACCCTGGCTACTTGCTCCTCCCAGGTTTCGGTGCACGCTCCGGCCCTTCCGAACCATATCTCCAGCACCTTCAGGTAGTCTGACCTGACGGTGAAGGGGACAAAGGATCGGTCAGCCCAGTTCCCAAAGAACATGGCCTCGCTCTTGCCGTGGTTAACTTTGGCTCCCGAGGCCAGTTCGAACCGGTCGCAGATGCTCATCAGTCTGCGCACGGACAGCAGATCCGAGCAGAAGACGGCGATGTCATCCATGTACAGGGAGGTTTTAACCTGAGTGCCTCCACTGCCTGGGATTGTCACCCCTCTTATGCTCGCATCCTTCCTAATAGACTCAGCAAAGGGTTCAAAACAGCAAACAAACAAGACCAGGGAGAGAGGACAGCCCAGTCTGACTCCAGATTGGATCGGGAAACTTTCTGATTCCCATCCATTGATTGAGACTGCGCTACTGGATGTTTGTGCAGAGCAGTTTGATCCAATTGCAGATTCCCTCCCCAAACCCCATTTTAGAGAGCATTCCATCATGTAGGTGTGCGATATCCTGTCAAAAGCCTTGTCCTGGCCCAGGCTGATGAGGCAGGTGTCCACCCTCCTGTCCCATACATAGGCGATCGTATCCCTGAGTAGCGCGAGGCTATCGGAGATCTTCCTGCCGGGTACAGTACAGGTCTGATTAGGGTGGATCACCAACTCCAGAGCAGACTTGACTCCACTGGCTATGACTTTGGACAGAATCTTGTAGTGAACATTAAGCAGTGAGATGGGCCGCCGATTTCTGATTTCTGCCCTCTCCCCCTTCCGCTTGTAGATGAGGGTGATGATGCCTTTCCTCATGGATTCTGACATGCTGCCGGCCAGGAGCATACTCTCGTATACTTCCAGCAGGTCTGGGCCGACCCAGTCCCACAGGGCCGAATACAACTCAACCGGTAAGCCATCGCTTCCGGGAGTTTTACTCGTCTCAAAGGACTTGACGGCCTTTGTCAGCTTGTCCAGAGTCAGCGGCTTGTCCAACCGCTCCCTCATGCTGTCTTCTAAGACCTCTGTGGTAGATGACAGGAAGGACTGGGAGGCTTCGCGGAATACAGCCCAGCATAAAAGGATTTGCTGATCCTTAGTATGTTGGACTGTGAAGACGTTACCGAGCCATCCTCTTCCTTCAGGCTTCTGATCACAGAGCTCTCTCTGTGTACCTTTTGGAAGAAGTAACGTGAGCACATCTCATCCTGCTCAATGGAGCGGACTCTTGACCGGAATTTAATCTTGGAGGCCTCCGTGGCAAAGAGCAAGGCCTGCCTGCTCTTCACCTCATGGAGGTCCTCCTTCACCTCGACCCCCATCATCTGCAGCCGGAGCAGATTTTGCATACTTTTCTGGAGTCGGGACATTTCTCTCTGTCTCTCTCTCGCCCAAAGGTGATGTTCTCCGTGATCGCCTCCCACCAGTGAACTGGTGACTTAAAGAGGGGTTTCATGGTTCTCCAACCTTTGTAATCCCTTTTGAGTTTCTCAACGTTCTCTGGGGTTAGCAGTGTAGCATTGAGCTTCCATATCCTCCTGCCAACCTGCTGGTTGTCGTGTAAGTGACAGTCGGCCAGTAAGAGGCAATGATCAGAGAAGAACACTGGCTTGACGTCGGTGGATCTGACCGTGACAGCATGGGACACAAACAGGAAGTCAATCCTGGAACTGGCAGACCCATCCGATCTTGATCAGGTGTATCTACGCTGTGCTCCGTCTGCAGGTTTGCCGAAGACGTTGTGCAGTTTGGCATCTTTTACTGTTTCTATTAGGAATCTGGACGTAGTGTCCAGTTTGCTGTCGTCCAGCTGCATCGATGATGCAGTTGAAGTCACCGCCTAGGATGACCAGCCTGGACGTCGCCAGCAGCAGTGGGAGCTGCTGGAAGACGGTCGGCGGCTCGCTGCATTGAACCGGGGCGTACATGTTGATCAACCGGAGTGGAGCATCGTTGTACATTACATCTGTTACGAGGAGGCGACCACCCACCACCTCCTTACCTTCGGAGATGGTGAAGCTACCTCCCTGCAGCAGAATACCCAGGCCGGAGGAACGGGAATCATTACCGCCTGACCAGATCGATGGCCCGTGGGACCACCATCGCAACCACTGCCTGTAGGAGCTGAGGTGTGTTATTCCACACTCCTGCAGAAACAGTAGGTTGGCTTTGACCTTGGCGAGGTAATCCAAGGTTGAAACACATCGCGTAGTGGATTTAACATTAATTGAAGCAATCCTTATACCCTTTTTTTAAAAGTTAGTTGTTGCTTCCCATACCATTTGTCCTTGCTAGTCCCAGTCCTTCGGGGTGTTCCTGCATACCCATAGTGTGCGCAAGCTGTTTCACGTTCGTTGGGCTCAGAAACCCCTCCTGGTTTTTCATGCAGGGTTTGTTCCGCTGGGGTGACATTGGGGGGTTCGTGTAGGCAGCAAGGATTGGGCTGTCCTCTGCTGTTCCCCTCTGTTCCTCCTCGAAAACATCACTGCTCCCAGCTTCCTGGAGCTGAGGTGCGCCAGAGGTGTCTTTGCTCTCGGTGTTCCGGAGCTGGGATGCGCTGGCCATGTCGCTAGGTGTGGTGCTTTGGGTTTGGGGCACGCCGGGCCCATCACAGCTTCCAGTGCCCGGGGGCTGGGGGGTTTATCTTCCAGCTCCTTTGATTTCTGCTGCCTCTTTTGAAGGTGCCGTCATTCCAGCACTTCTTCGTCCAGTGAAGAGCTGCTGTAGTCTGTCTCAGACGGTAGCCTCCTCTTGCCACTGGTTTGTGTGGTGGCCTGTTCCACTTTTGGAGGTTTCTTCTTTGTGGTTTTCCTTTGTACCACTTGCCACTGACCTGTTTGTCCATCTGCTGCCTCCTCCTCCATTGATTCTGTCTGTGAAGGAGGGGTTTCCGGGCGTAGGGTAGGTGCTGGGTCGCTGGTTTCAGCTGCCTCCCCTTTCTTCTCCTTCTCAGGTAGACTTTCCTCACTGTGGAGAAGGTTGCTTGTCTCCTTTCCAGCACCGGACGCCTTCGTCGTTCCTTCTCCTGGCCTTTCCTTGGATCTTGCCGCCTGAGCATAACTGAGGCAGCATTTGGGGCAGGTTTTGTAGAGGTGGCCTGCCTCACCGCACAAGTTGCAGCACTTACTCTGCTTACAGTCCTTGGTCTGATGGCCTTCCTTCTTGCAGTTCTTGCAGACGACTGTGCTGCAGTTAGCTGCCACGTGACCAGATTTGCCACAGGTGCGACAAACTCTGGGCTGCCCAGCATAGACCAGGAAGCCTCGACTTCCCCCGATAGCGAAGCTGGAGGGATGGTAGATGATGCCTCCATTGGCATCGACCTTCAAGGTCACCTTGACCTGCCGCTTGCTGGTCCAAATCCCAAATGTGTCCTTGATATCAGTGCTGCTGCCGGCCACCTCGACGTACCTGGCGAAAAAGGTGAGTACATCCACCACAGGAACATGGGGGTTGTCGAGGCGAATTGTCACCACCCGGTCACGTTGTGATGGAAGCGTGAACTGTGGCTCCACTGTGAGGATCGACAGTGGCGCCCGGTCCCCTTTCTCCTTGAACACCTTCAGGAACTTGATGCATCCCGCCACATTCTTGAACGTCACGTCGAAATATTCACTGCTGGGGAATTCCTGCAGGCAGAAGATGTCCGTAGCTTGGAATCCACAGCAATCGATGAGGATTTTCTTGATGAAGAAGGTGTGATCAACCGGTGCACCTCCTTCCTTGTCCTTCACCACCACCCGAACGGTGTTAAGCACTCCCTGGCCTGAAGCTCGAAGATTTGTTATAGCCATTTTACTCAAAGCCTACCCAGGATCAAAAGCCACTGATCATGGTTTCTCACCTGCCAAGTAAGTACTGATAAAAGCATATACTACACTTGATCTTAGCCAAAAGGCTGAGAAGCGATTGGAGAATTCTTCTTTTGATCACCGTTTCTACCCTGCCAGGTAAGTTCCCTTTAAATTTTTTTTTCCAAAATATACTTTAGTGATAAAAATCTGTAAAAAATACATTACAAAACAGTTCCGAACAACATCAAGTCAAAAAAATACAAACAGTGCAAAGGAGGTCAGTTTCCTTCAATACAGGAGTGAGTTGCCTCACAACCCTTCCATTTCATTTTTCATGCCATGTACATTTTACAGCAAACGAAAATTTTCCCGATACAGTTCGAGGGGTTTTCCATTGATCCAGCCCCTCCATTCAGCTTGGTGGGGGGACCTTACACAGTGGTCTTTCCCCATTGAGCCTTTGCTGCGGCTGCCCCAAGCTTTAGCGCATCCCTCAGCACGTAGTCCTGGTCCTTGGAATGTGCCAATCTGCAACATTCGGTCGTGGACAACGCTTTGCGCTGGAAGACCAGCAAGTTTCGGGCAGACCAAAGGGCGTCTTTCACCGAATTGATAGTCCTCCAGCAGCAGTTGATGTTTATCTCGGTGTGCATCCCTGGGAATAGCCAGTAGAGCACAGACTCCTGTGTTACAGAGCTGCTTGGGATGAACCTGGACAAAAACCACTGCATCTCTTTCCACACCTGCTTTGCAAAGATACATTCCAGAAGGAGGTGGGCAACTGTCTCTTCCCCACCACAGCCACCTCGAGGGCATTGTGCGGAGGGGGTGAGACCTCGGGCATGCAGGAAGGATCTGACGGGGAGGGCTCTTCTCACCACCAGCCAAGCTACATCTTGGTGCTTGTTTGAAAGTTCTGGTAATGAGGCATTCCGCCAAATGGCTTTGGCGGTCTGCTCAGGGAACCATTCGACAGGATCCACCATCTCCTTTTCTTGTAGGGCCTTGAGGGCATTTCGTGCAGACCACTGCCTGACGGATTGGTGGTCAAAGGTGTTTTCCTGCAGAAACTGCTCCACGAAGGATAGGTGGTACGGCACGGCCCAACTGCATGGAGCGTTCCCCGGCAATGTGACCAAGCCCATCATTCGCAACATCGGGGACAGATAGAACCTCAGCACATAGTGACACTTGGAGTTTGCATACTGGAGGTCTACACACAGCTAGATGCAGCTGCACACGAAGGTAGTCATCAGGATTAGGGCCACGTTTGGTACATTTTTCCTGCCCTTATCCAGAGGTTTGAACATAATGTCCCTCCGGACCCAGTCCATTTTGGATCCCCAGATGAAGCGGAAAATGGCTCGGGTGACCGCCACAGTGCAGGAGTGGGATATGGGCCAGATTTGCGCCACGTACAGCAACAACGTGAGCTCCTCGCACCTGATGTCCAGGTTCTTACCCACAATGGAGAGAGATCGCTACCCCCACATGCTCAGCTTGTGTTGTACCCTGGCTACTCGCTCCTCCCAGGTTTTGGTGCACGCCCTGGCCCTTCCGAACCATATCCCCAACACGTTCAGGTATTCTGACCTGACGGTGAAGGGGACAAAGGATCGGTCAGCCCAGTTCCCAAAGAACATGGCCTCGCTCTTGCCGTGGTTAACTTTGGCTCCCGAGGCCAGTTCGAACCGGTCGCAGATGCTCATCAGTCTGCGCACAGACAGCGGATCCGAGCAGAAGACGGCGATGTCATCCATGTACAGGGAGGTTTTAACCTGAGTGCCTCCACTGCCTGGGATTGTCACCCCTCTTATGCTCGCATCCTTCCTAATAGACTCAGCAAAGGATTCAATACAGCAAACAAACAAGACCAGAGAGAGAGGACAGTCCTGTCTGACTCCAGACTGGATCGGGAAACTTTCTGATTCCCACCCATTGATTGAGACTGCGCTACTGATGTTTGTGTAGAGCAGTTTGATCCAATTGCAGATTCTCTCCCCAAACCCCATTTTGGAAAGCACGTCCATCATGTAGGTGTGTGATATCCTGTCAAAAGCCTTGTCCTGGCCCAGGCTGATGAGGCAGGTGTCCACCCTCCTGTCCCATACATAGACGATCATATCCCTGAGTAGCACGAGGCTATCAGAGATCTTCCTGCCGGGTACAGTACAGGTCTGATCAGGGTGAATCACCAACTCCAGAGCAGACTTGACTCCACTGGCTATGACTTTGGACAGAATCTTGTCGTCAACATTAAGCAGTGAGATGGGCCGCCAATTTCTGATTTCTGCCCTCTCCCCCTTCCGCTTGTAGATGAGGGTGATGATGCCTTTCCTCATGGATTCTGACATACTGCCGGCCCGAAGCATACTCTCATATACTTCCAGCAGGTCTGGGCCGACCCAGTCCCACAGGGCCGAATACAACTCAACCGGTAAGCCATCGCTTCCGGGGGTTTTACTCGTCTCAAAGGACTTGACGGCCTTTGTCAGCTCGTCCAGAGTTAGCGGTTTGTCCAGTCCCTCCCTCGTGCTGTCATCTAAGACCTCTGTGATAGATGACAGGAAGGACCGGGAGGCTCTGCTGTATGTGGGCCTCGCGTCATACAGCCCAGCATAAAAGGATTTGCTGATCCTTAGTATGTCGGACTGCGAAGACGTTACCAAGCCATCCTCTTCCTTCAGGCTGCTGATCACAGAGCTCCCTCTGTGTGCCTTTTGGAAGAAGTAATGCGAGCACGTCTCATCCTGCTCAATGGAGCGGACTCTGGACCGGAAGATGATCTTGGAGGCCTCTATGGCAAAGAGCGAGGCCTGCTGGCTCTTCACCTCTTGGAGGTCCTCCTTGACCTCGACCCCCATCGTCTGCAGCCGGAGCAGATTTTGCATACTTTTCTGGAGTCGGGACATTTCCCTCTGTCTCTCTCTCGCCCTCTGAACACCTTTGAGGATAAAGAACCTCTTAATGTTTTCCTTGATCGCCTCCCACCAGCGAATTGGTGACTCAAAGAGGGGTTTCATGGTTCTCCAACCTTTGTAATCCCTTTGGAGTTCCTCAACGTTCTCTGGGGTTAGCAGTGTAGCATTGAGCTTCCATGTCCCCTTGCCAACTCGCTGGTCGTCCTGTAAGTGACAGTCGGCCAGTAAGAGACAATGGTCAGAGAAGAACACTGACTTGACGTCGGTGGATCCGACCGTGACAGCAAGGGACACAAACAGGAAATCAATCCTGGAACGGGCAGACCCATCCGATCTTGACCAGGTTTATCTACGCTGTGCTCCGTCTGCAGGTTTGCCGAAGATGCCGTGCAGTTTGGCATCTTTTACTGTTTCTATTAGGAATCTGAACATAGCATCCAGTTTGCTGTCGTCTCTGCCGGATCGTCCAGCTGCATCGATTATGCAGTTGAAGTCACTGCCTCGGATGACCGGCCTGGACGTTGCCAGCAGCAGTGGGAGCTGCCGGAAGACGGTCGGCGGCTCGCTGCATTGAACCGGGGCGTACATGTTGATCAACCGGAGCGAAGCATTGTTGTACATTACATCTGCTACGAGGAGGCGACCACCCACCACCTCCTTACCTTCAGAGATGGTAAAGTTACCTCCCTGCAGCAGAATACCCAGGCCGGAGGAACGGCAATCATTACCCCCTGACCAGATCGATGGCCCATGGGACCACCATTGCTTGACATGCTAAATGTTAATTACTGCCAATCAACCTCTCTGGCACTGAAAGTTAACTATTAACAGTGTGCCATCTCCTTCCTTAAGGTTTTAGTGATTGGAGATTTCAAAAATGTAGCATTTATATTTTGTTTACTTTTCCATTTACTCTATCACAATCCAATCTTTTTCTCCCTTTATTTCTTTCTATATCTGATTTGATACTGAATCCACCCATTCTGTTTTACAGTTTCTTATCAATCCTTGCGTTGTTGATTTCACAATTCTTCAATCTGATTGGTTAACGAGATATACAATTGCTTGCCCTGTTCACTCAGATCCCAGATGCCCTGTTTCCCTCACTGCAATTGTTATCAGTTCACACTTTCAGCAACTTTCCATGCAAAAAGATTTAAAAACCTAAAGGAGCAAAGGCAAGTCTAAACAACAGCAGATACCATTAGATGCTCTCCTACAGCAAAACTGTCTGTATATTTTATGGTGTGTGATCTTGGCTTCTAGAATTATGAGATCTCAAACTTTAGCTAAAGACAGAAAATGTTGGAAATATTTAGCAGGTCAGAGAGTGGCTGTGAGAGTGAAAAAGAGTTAACGTTTCAGGGCGATGGTCTTTTGTCAAAACTCTGTATCACGCTCCACAGATGTTGCCTGACCTGAATACTTCCAGCATTTTCTGTTTTATTTCAGATTTCCAGCATCCGCAGTATTTTGCTTTCGAAAACCTTAGTCCTTGGCTCTTCACTTTAGTTCGTCAATATAAAAAAAGGTTCAGGTCAGAAGAGAGAGGTCAGAAAGAGGAATAAAGTATTATTTTTATGTTTCTGACAACTTGATGGTCAAATGCAGATCTTGCAGACTCATAATTTTTTTCTTGCACATTTCTGCCTACTTCTATTTGTGAACATAATTGTGCATATGCCAACTCCACGATTCAACAGGCCATGGAATGAAGGTTGCAGTACTACCAGCCTCCTACGGGTGGTGCAGTTGAGCACAGTAAACAGAGATGCTCAGCAGCGCCACCAGCAGAAATTCTGTGGCACTGCAAATGCTGGCAAAACTTCTTATTGACAAAATTGTTGAGGAATGTTGCAGGATGAAAGTCTACAACAGTCCTTCCCTCAAATATTTTTTCAAAAATTGCACAAAGCATTTTTACTTTTTCAAATTAAAGAAGTAACAAATTAAAATGCAATCTTTCAGTGTTATGCTTCCCAATTAAAGTGTTCATTTTAAACATGTTTTTGTCTGAACACTGAATCGCAATATCGTTGTATCCTTCCTGTTTCTCCCAGCAAGTCTTGCCGCTCTAGTACAAGGAATGGAATATATCTCTGATGCTGAGAGATTCAGAGAAGCTTTCCCAGTTGGTCCTGAATACTTAAAACATTGCCAGATGTAGATTTTTGATTGTACTCCAATCCTATAGATATTTAATTATTGTCATCTCTAGCCATTCAAAAATAACAGTATTTCTTAGTTCCAGTTTTCTCGACTTTATCCTCTAGGGAATATCTATCTCTAGGTTACAAATGTTAGGAAAATGAGGGTGGACACCATTTTCACCTCCTTTCTGTGGTCTGAGAATTTCCTGTGGTTGTGCTCCTTTTACCTCCCTGGTAATGTCCTGGTACTCCAAATTAAGATGCAGTTCAGCTGGGATAAGCACAGAAAACTTTGGCTACACAGCCCCAGTCCAGCTCCAAGACATAAAGGGGTGAGGAAAATCTATGCTGTTACATATTACGGTTTAGACATCTTCCCCAACACAGGCTTTTGTGTTCACGGCTACAGACAGTTTCCTTTTATACAGACTGTGGGGCTAATTTTCACTTACTGCTGCAAATCAGGTCTAAATAGTAATGCATTCATGCTAATCTTATAAGCATGGTAAAATGTTAAAATTCAAATTTCCTGTGCCTGCTCATTTGCATAATTATTCAGATGCAATGCAGAAAGCACACTAGTCTTTAATCACAATGCAACATTAAATTAACGTTATAACAACAGAGAAATATGAACATGTAAGGATGAGAAGATGACTGAAAAAAGTTGATTACCATGGACAGCGACTCACTGAGGTGAAGCCAGGCATCACAGAGGAAGTTAAACAGTCCATACCACAAACATTCTATACACTGCATACTAATATTAGAAGGATAATATTGAATCTTTGCACTCATATCTATTAAAATCTGGGAATCAAACAGTGATACTTTAAATAAAAATTGTAAAAATAACCTTCTAACGTTGTGCTGTAATCTAACTCTTCTACAGAGATCAAGAGAACCCAGTTACTGTTAAGATACTGTGGCGCACTTAAACTACATTTTCATCGGCATTGCTTTAGACTCTGTTTTTAAATTACACCTAAGTACTTATTTAATTCTCAATGTTTAACTCAGTGTTGGTATTAAATGTAATAGTATATTTATTAAATAAAGTTGTATGAGTTAATGCACCTCTATGTTAAACTCCATCTTTGACTCTGGCAAGAATTGAAATAATTTCACTGAGTATTGTACTGTGATTCCATGGTGATTGACTTAATGAGTAATTTAGATTGTTTACGTCATGTTTGTGTGGGCATGTTGTTCAGGCGCCGAAGCATGCAGAGTGGGCAGACGGTGACGTCACTCAGCATCTAATGCTGATTTGGCATCCAACCTGCCATTTGGACCTTGCACGTCCTGTTAATGCCCTCTCTTAAGTCAGCTACATGAGGGCCACCTCCCCCACGATTGCTATTTAAAGGTGACCATGAAGCCGCTACCATGGCACATTCAGGTGAGGTGCTTTTGACTTTGTTTTGTTCAGTTTGCCATGCCTCACTGCATCAGGGTAACAACACAGGCCTTGTATGCAAGGAGAAGGGATTTCATAACTTTCTCTTTAACCAGTAAAAAGCAGAAGGAGTGGGTACATGGTTTTGCTGGGGTAGCAGGATTCACAGTGGTACTGGGAGCCATCAACTGCATGCATGTAGCTATGCAGGCACCACATACCAACAGGGAAAAGTACCGGAACCACAAGGGGTACCACTCACTTAATGTGCAGTTGGTGTGCAACATGCACAGAGCATCATATTGGTGAAAGCCCGCTATCCTGGCAGCAGCCATGATTAATCATCTCCTAAAATTATTCCCACATCACCGCTGCTCCACAATTCCCCATTTATCCATCCTTCTGTTATGGATCAACACAGCGTCCTTTTGGCCAAAATCCTGAAATAAAAACACCCCCCCCAAAAAAAATTCCAGAACAACTTTACCCAATAACACTTCCAGTAAGAAATGCAAAACTCAAATAATCACCCCTGTGCATTCCCTTTGTGCTTGTCTTGTGACTGCCTTTGCCTGGCTTAGTGCTCCTACACAGTGCTACCCCAGTGGCTGCAGCATGGCTGATGGAAGGCTGCTAACCTTCAGTCAGGGATACTGCAGATGGCCTGTCAGACCCTCGAGCAGCTGGGCCTTAGTGGGCTGGCTCTGGGCTGTACCACCTCGGCATAGATGGAGCAGTCTGGGCTGGCAACAGTAATAACACTGACGGAGTGGCGGTGGTCAGAGCACGAATACTGTCCTCCTGAGAGAGTTCAGCAGGTTCGTGCACCATGAAGCCACTACCATTCCCCTATGTGGCGCCTTAGCAATCCTAGTAATCTGCTGAAGGACGGATTGTTGGACTGCTGTGAGAGGCTGCATAGCCCTTTGAGCACTGGTATCTACAGCCATGATTACAGCTGTCTGAGCCTACATGGCACAAAGCTGTGCTTTTTAAAAATTCTTTCTTAGGATGTGGGGTCACTAGCTAGGTCAGCATTTATTTCCCATCCCTAATTGCCCTTGAGAAGGTGGTGGTGAGCTGCCTTCTTGAATCGCTGTAGTCCTCATGGTGTAGGTACACCCACAGTGCTGTTAGAAAGGGAGTTCCAAGATTTTGATCCTGTGACAGTGAAGAAACGCTGATATAGTTCCAAGCCAGTATGGTGTATGGTTTGGAGGGAAACTTGCAGGTGGTGGTGTTCCCATGTGTTTGCTGCCTTTGTCCTTCTAGGTGTCAGATGTCATGGGTTTGGAAGGTGCTGTTGAAGGAGCATTAGTGAGTTGCTGCAGTGCATTTTGTATATAATACACACTGCTGCCACTGTGTGTCAGTAGTGGAGGAAGTGAATGTTTAAAATGGTGGATGGGGCGCCGATCAAGCGGGCTCCTTTGTTCTGGGCTTGCATGGCAACAAGCAGAGACCTCATGACTTCAGTCTGAGCTTCCATTGCAGCACTGAGACATCGGGTGGCATCTGCCTGTTCTGCAATGGAAACTGAGACATCAGCCACCAGGTGCATCATCACAGCTGGGTCTGCAAGTGTTCTCATGGAGTTGGCCAGCACTTGCACATTCGAAAGGGTGGGCCCCAAGCTCTGCATGAAGCCCTGTACTGTGACTTGGAGCTGGACTCCTTCATGCTCCATGATTATCACAGCAGGATCTCTGGCAGGCCTGCCAATGCACCAAGCATTTCTGTGTGCATGCCTGTCAGTCTTCTCCTGTACTCTGCCCTATCAAAGTCTTTATTTGAGTCCACTGCAGCAGAACTCATCTGCAACCTTGCCCTCCAGGGAACTGGCATATGTGCTGTCCTTTCCCCCTCCCCTGGTTTTAGTCCATTCGTGCCTGGTGTCTCACTATGTGCAGGTCCCGACTCTATATTACCCTCTAAAGAAAGTGCAGTGCTCGTATCTGAGCTGGTGGCTGCAAGTGTCAGATGAGTGACAGTGCTTCGTCATCAGATGTCTGCTTTCGTTCACACCCTTCATCATGAGGCTGCACTGGCTGGCCAGGTGACAGTTCTTGGGAATTTGAAAGCATAAACGCAGAAGCTGCAAGGGAAGGTGGATAGTGGAAAGTGATAGGTCGATGGTCACACCATCAGCAGCTTGCACTTCAGCCCAGGTGGAGTGATGAGGGTTATGTGGGATTTGAGTAGGTGCATTGTGCAAGAACATACCATTATCCAGGATGTTCTCGACGACACTGGTTGCAATGGCCTCAGTCATGGCCGGCCCAATAATTTGCAGCATTGTCTCCTCCAAAGGGCTCAGGAGATGCAGACAGGCCTGGCCCCTGTCAGATATCTGCTATTGTATCCTGTTACATGCCATCTTGTCCTGCAGGAGAGAGAGAAGAGTGTTTGGGTGATGTGTCTGTCACAGCTGAAAAGCTGGAAGTATGTGGAAGCTGCGACATAGGGGTGTAAGACTTGCAGCTGTGTTAAATGTGTGAGATTGAGATGGAGCATCTGAATGTTAGACATGAGTCCTGATTGCTAGAGATTGCTGATGGCTTTGAGATATGGATGTGGTGCATTGAGCAGTGTGTGAGGTTGGTGGTGCGCTGGGTAGGAGATGGCATTTGAAGATATATTCACTGACTTTGACCACCCACATGAGGTCATTGAACTTTTTGTGGCCCCGCAGCCAGATCCTCGGGGTCAGATTCTTGAATTGATCTCTGTGGCTACCCGCTCCAACTGCCTTTGCAGTGCAAGTCTCAAGGGCCTCCTTGCCCTCTTTGGAAACATGACCTCTCTCCTCCTTTCCACCTCCTGAGCTAAGGTCTCTAGTGCCCTATCAGACAACTGGGAGCCCTCTCTCTGACCTGCTCAGAAATACTTTTGGAGACAGTTCCACCAGCTGTCGCACCCTGAATGCACCTCCCCATTAAAAATTGGAGGCTACCTTTAAGAGTAGACTAGCTGTGACACATGCTAGCCATGCACCCGGGCCTGCTGCTGAGCGTGCAGCAGATTTTACATGGGCTGCATGCCACAATCGTATAGAATCATAGAATGGTTACAGCGCAGAAGGAGGCTATTCAGCTCATCAAGCCTGTGCCAGGTCTCTGCAAGAGCAATTTAGTGAGTCACACATGCCCACCCATCTCCCGTAGCTGCAAATTTCTTTTTCCCCTCAGGTGCTTATCTAATTCTCTTTTGAAAGCCAAGATTGAATCTACCTCCACCACCCTTTCAGACAGTGCATTCCAGATCTTAACCACTTGCTGCATAAAGAAGTTTTTCTCCATGTTGCCTTTGGTTCTTTTACCAATCACCTTAAATCTTTGTCCTCTGGTTCTTTACTCTTCTGTCAAACAGAACGATTTCTCCCTATCTACCCTATCTAGACACTTCATGATTTTGAACATCTTGAAGAAATCTCCTCTCAACCTTTTCTTCTCTAAGGAGAACAATCACAGCTTCTCCAATCTATCCAGGTAACTGAAGTCCCTCATACTTGGAATCATTGTAAATCTTTTCTTCACGTTTTCTAAAGCCTTCACATCCTTCCTGAAGTGCAGCTCCCAGATTTGGACACAGTACTCCACTTGAGGCCGAACTAGTTGTTACGGTCAAGTGAGGAGGGGGGGTGCGGTCAAAAGGATTCCCTCTTTTCCCTGTCCTTGTTTGACCACAACAGGTTTAAGCCTTTCTTAAAGTGGATGTATTGGCTAATTCAGTCGATCTTTGATTACTTACTTGCTATGATCATAACAAGAATCAATCGGACAGGTTTTCTTGAGTTAACAAAGAAAGAGGTTAACTTTATTGTACCTAAACCAAACTAATAAAATAATAAACAGCACAGCAACTTTCACTCACACACACACTCTGGAGGTTGACACACACACAAATAGGTTACAGAGTGGGGATAGATCAGTTGAGTTAGAGTCCATACAAAAAGGTATACAGTCTGTGTATTTTGGTGATTTGGCTGACTTCTAGCTGACTTCAGTGGTCCTGAGGCTTTTTGTTTGAAGAGGTAGATGACTGGTTTGGTGAGTCTCTTGGAGATAGCTATGTGGATGATTTCCTCTAACAGCAGTTTTGGATTGTAGCTGGAGTATGCAAAGGTGGTCAGTCAACAAGCAGGATTTAAAGCTTTCAAGCTCAAATGGAGAAAGAGAGAGAGAGGGACCCCTTCTATGCATAGAAGCAACACTGAGGTACTAAATGAGTACTTTGCATCTGTCTTTACCATGGAACTAGATGCTGCCAAAGACATAGTGAAGGAAAAGGTAATTGAGATACTGGATAGGCTAGAAATTGATAAAGAGGAGGTATTAGAAAGGCTGGCTGTACTTAAAATTGATAAACCACCAGGACCAAAACAAATGGATCTGCAGATCCTGAGGGAAGTAAGGGCAAAATTGAGGAAGTACTGGCCATAATCTTCCAATCCTCCTCAGATACGAGGTTGATGCCAGAAGACTGGAGAGTTGGAAATGTTACACCTTTGTTCAAAAAAGGATGTAATGATAAACCCAGCAACTACAGGCCAGTCAGTTTAACCTAGGTGGTGGTTGAAAAGTTAATCTGGGACAAAATTAATAGTCACTTGGACAAATGTGAATTAATTAAGGAAAGCCAGCACAGGTTTGTTAAAGGCAAATTGTGTTTAACTAACTTGATTGAATTTTTTGATGAGGCAACAAAGAAAGTTGATGCAGGTAATGAAGCTGATTTGGTGTATATGGACTTCAAGAAGGTGTTTGATAAAGTACCACATAATAGGCTTGTCAGCAAAGTTGAGGCCCAAGGAGTAAAAGGGTCACTGGTGCCATGGATATGAAGTTGGCTGAGGGACAGGAAACAGAAAGTAGTGGTAGACGATTGATTTTCGGACTGGAGGAAGTTATACAGTGGTGTTCGCCAGGGGTTAGTATGAGTTAACCTGTTGAATGTACTGCTAGGTGCAACGATCTTGGATTCAAACTTGTATTTTTTCTGAGACAGTCATTTATTGAAAAAGGAAACTGAAAGCTTTAGAGTTCTGGGGAGATCAGAACTGGATGGAACCAGGTAAAACAGTCATATGATTAGAGGTGTGACCAGATACATGTGGCTGGAGCTCAGGTTTCAATTTACAAGATTACAGACTGCAGTGTGGAAGTAAGCAGCAAGCTGTTATTTCTTTAAAAGACAAGCTGCGGTGAGTGGAATGTATTTTCTTGGAGCTGGCCTTTGGAAAATACGAGTTGCTACAGCTGTTTTCAGTGCCTTAAAGAGTTACTAGTATTATGACCAATTGAGAAAGAGGTGTAGGGGTTCCCTTTCAGCCTTCACCTGGTCTTACTATAACAGGGTTTTATTTTTAAACATACCGTGTTTTAGCTCGCCCTTGGTGAAACCTTGTTTACTGTTTTCCAATTATAAGGCACAGAAATGAGCACAAACAGACTTTCTTAGGTTTAAAGAAGAAAAATGAAATATATTAAAACAAACTTAAACTCTAATTCGGTTAACGTCTACGGATACATGCCCCACACTAGCATGCATATGCGATACGCACATGCAAATAGAGACAGAAAAGAGCAGAAGAAAAATAAAATAGAGAGGTTTGAGGCAATATCAGAAGAGTTTCTTGTTACTGTGCTTCGAGATCACTGTAGTCCTTGCTTGTAGGTAGATCTTGCTTTTCATTGGGGCCCAGTATTCTTCTTAAACCTTGTTCACTGTAGGAGACTTTTCTGTCTCAGGGTTTATATGTCTTCAATAGATTCCGAAGCTGGTGAGTACGAGAAGAAAGAAGATGGGAGAGAGGTCTTTTCCAGTCCAGGAGCAAACAGCTCTCTGTCTTCAAACACTGTTTCTCCAATTTAAAACTCCCCTAGTTGGCCAGCAGGTGATCACGTGACTGACCGGTTTGACCAGGTCTCTTCCGTGTATTGGGGCAGGGACTGGTTCCTTTGTTCCAACACAGTCTGTTAGTATGAAAAAAATGTCTTTCCAGCCAGGGGCTTGGCAACCCCTTGTAATAGGCCTTCTTTTCTTCCCAGTAACAATATTAAAATTTAAAGCCCATGTGGCGAAATATATGTGCCTCATTCTTGGCAGGTGGGGGCCTGCCTGACGCCAGTGAAATCACGCCATCATGACTGTCATGAGCAGGGCCGAGGTCATTCAAGAGGCGACAAGACTGAAACATTAAAGGCATAACTGCAATGCTCGCTATTGACGAGAAGGC
Source organism: Heterodontus francisci (assembly GCF_036365525.1). Lineage (NCBI taxonomy): Eukaryota > Metazoa > Chordata > Chondrichthyes > Heterodontiformes > Heterodontidae > Heterodontus > Heterodontus francisci. The sequence goes on from NC_090387.1 coordinate 48,412,765, forward strand.
ATTACATCTGTACCTGCATCTTGGGAGATGGGTTCTGGAGATTTCCCTGAAAAGTTCAGAAATCTGGAGGACTTTGTGGTCGTAACTGGTGCTATCTTTGCTGAGAAGACTGCCCAGAGGATTAGTGAGATTTATTTTTGTTACATTTTGTAATTAAACATGTAATCTTTAAGCTATAGATATATATTAACCATGATTTAACTGTTAGTTCATATTTAATTTACGTTAGTTTTGGTTTGAGTGTTAAAGTAAAATTTATAAAAGTGAAATCATAGAATCATCGAAAGTTTAAGGCACAGGAAGAGGCCTCTTGACCCATCATGTCTGTGCCAGCCGATAAATGATCCACCTATTCTAATCCCACCTTCCAGCATTTGGTCCGTAGCCCTGCAGATTATGGCACTTGAGGTGCATATCCAGACTCCTTTTGAATGAGTTGAGGGTTTCTGCCTCAACTACCCCTTCAGGCAGTGAGTTCCAGACCTCCACCAGCCTTTGGGTGAAAAAGTTTTTCCTCATCTCCCCTCTAATTTTTCTACCAATCACTTTAAATCTATGGCCCCTAGTCAATGACCTCTCTGCTAAGGTGAGTAGGCCCTTCACCTCCACTCTATTCAGGCGCCTCAAAATTTTGTACATTTCAATCAGATCTCCCCTCAGCCTTCTCTGTTCCAAGGAGAACAACCCCAGCCTATCCAATCTTTCCTCATAGCTGCATTTCTCCAGGCCTGGCAACATCCTCGTAAATCTCCTGTGTACCCTCTCTAGTGCAATTACATTATTTCTGTAATAAGGTGACCAGAACTGCTCACAATACTCAAGTTTGGCCTAACCAATGATTCATACAGTTCCAATATAACCTCCCTGCTCTTATATTCTGTATGAATCGCAAAAGGTTAGTATGCAGGTACAGCACACAATTAGGAAAGCTAATAGAATGTTATCGTTTATCGTGAGGGAAGTTGAATACAAAAGTAGGGAGGTTATGCTTAAGCTGTACAGGGCATTGGTGATACCACAACCGGAGTACTGTATACAGTAAGGTCTCCTTATTTAAGGAAGGATGAAAATGCATTGGAGGCAGTGCAGAGAAGGTTTACTAGACTAATACCTGGAATGGGTGGGCTGTCTTATGAGGAAAAATTGGACAGGCTAGCCTCCGGGTGAGGTGGTGGAAGCAGGTACCATAGAGACGTTTAAGAGGCATCTTGACGAATACATGAATAGGATGGGAATAGAGGGATACGGACCCCGGAAGTGCAGAAGGTTTTATGTTTAGGCAGGCATCAAGATCGGCGCAGGCTTGGAGGGCCGAATGGCCTGTTCCTGTGCTGTACTGTCCTTTGTTCTTTGTTCTTTGTATTCGCTGGAATTTAAAGAGCAAGAAGCGACTTGATTGAAACATATAAGATCCTGTGGGGTCTTGACAGGGTGGATGTGGAAAGGATGTTTCCCCTAGTGGGAGAATCTCAAACTAGGGGTCACTGTTTAAAAATAAGGGGTCGCCCATTTAAGACCGAGATGAGGAGAAATATTTTCTCTCACAGGGTCGTGAGTCTTTGGAATTCTCTTCCTCAAAAGGCAGTGGAAGCAGAGTCTTTGAATATTTTTAAGGCGAGGTAGATAGATTCTTGATAAGCAAGGGGGTGGAAGGTTATCGGGGGTAGGTGGAAATGTGGAGTAATCAGCTCAGCCATGAACTTATTGAATGGCGGAGCAGGCTCAAAGGGTCTAGTGGCCTACTCTTGCTCCTAATTCGTATGTTTGTATGTTCGTACCTCGGCTAAGAAAGGAAAGGATTCCATATGCCTTCTTAACCACCTTATCAACCTGTCCTGCTACCTTCAGGGATCTGTGGACATTGACTCCAAAGTCCCTCACTTTCTTTACACTTCTCAGTATTCTCCCATTAATCGTAGATTCCTTTGCCTTGTTTGACCTCCCCAAATGTATCACCTCACACTTCTCTAAGTTGAATTCCATTTGCCACTTTTCTGCCCATCTGACCAGACCATAAATATCTTCCTGCAGCCTACAGCTATCCTCTTCGCGATCTACCACACGGCCAATCTTTGTGTCGTCTGCCGACTTCTTGATCATGCCCCTTACATTTACATCCAAATCATTAATATATACCACAAAAAGCAGGGGACCCAACACTGAGCCCTGCGGAATGCCACTGGAAACAACGCTCCAGTCGCAAAAACACCCGTCAACAATTACCCTTTGTTTCCTGCCACCGAGCCAATTTTGTATCCACCTTGCTGCATTTCCCTGGATCCCATGGGATTTTATTTTTTTAACCAGTCTGCCAAATCTTGTTTTTTTTTCCTAAAATGGGGTCAGTAGTGGATTGAATTCTTTTGATTTGTGATCTCCATGGGGATCATAGTACAAGGACCACTGCTTTTCCTGATATATATTAATGAAAATAGAAACATGTTGTCAAAGCTTTCTGTCTTGCACTCCTCAAGACAATCCACAAGACTAACCAATGTAAGGGAAAAAAACAACTTATACTGCATGGGAAAAGAGTGCTGATTGGTTGGTAAGTGAACTCTGACTGGTAGAGGCATTGCCATGGAGAAAGCACCAGTTTTCGGTGACTGACAGTTAACTGCCAAGCTTTGTTTGAAATTTAAACCAGATAGCTTGACTCTGATTGGTCAAGGCATTGCCCTGAGGAATGAACCAACAAATGGCTGTAACTTATTTTGTTCAGCTGAAAATTGCTCTTGCAGAGAGCCTGTGCAGATTTGATGGTCTGAATGGCGTCCTTCTGTGCTGTAACCATTCTATGATTTTATGATTCTATTCTATGACTTCCAAGTTTTGTGCCATCTACAAATTCTGAAATTGACTTAGTAACTTTAAGTACAGCCAGCCTTTCTATTACCTCAATTTTTAACACATCCAGTATCTCAACTAGCATCATAGAGTCATAGAGTTGGACAGCACAGAAACAGGCCCTTCGGCCTATCGTGTCTCTGCCCGCCATCAAGCACCTAACTATTCTAATCCCATTTTCCAGCACTTGGCCCATAGCCTTGTATGCTATAGCATTTCAAGTGCTCATCTAAATACCTCCTCTTTCACTATGACTTTGGCAGCATCTTCTTCCATAGTAGAGACAGATGCAAAGTACTCATTTTGTATCTCAGTCCTGCTCTCTGCCTCCATGCGTGCATCTTCTTTTTGGTCCCTAATCAGCCCCGTCCTTCCTCTTAGTGGGCTTTAACTATTTATATGCCTATAGGAGACTTCTGGATTCCCTTTTATGTTAGCTGCCCGTCTCTTCTCATACTCTCTCTTTGCCTCTCTTATTTCATTTTTCGCTTCCCCTCTGAACTTTCTATATTTAGTTTGATTCTCACTTGTATTATCTACCTTACATTTGTCATACGAAGTTGCCTCGACCAGGCATTGGGTGATCTCACATTGTGATTCCTGCATCTGAAAACCAGCGCTATTTAATTTTTAGTCCTTAATGTAGAACCACCTTTACTTGAATGGGTCTGGTGCTGGGCTGCTCTGTCCCTTGTTTGCAGATTCATGCCTACATGTAGCATTTCTCTCTCCCTTCATTTTAATTTGACACTTCTTAAACCTTCGACCCTTTGGTTAAGAAGTCTTCTGAGGTTCTCCAAAAGTTTATGGAATCTTTGTTCGCCTACTGTAACAATTCCCTCTTATTGCCCCATCCCTTTCATAGAAACATAGAAAATAGGAGCAGGAGTAGGCCATTCGGCCCTTCGAGCCTGCTCCGCCATTCATTATGATCATGGCTGATCATCCAACTCAGTATCCTGTCAAGTTAATTTGCTATTTTCAGGGCATACAGAGGGTGTAGATGAGGAACTGAATTATGTTGAGACACAGGGGGAATTTTACACAGTCCACCACAGTGGATTTGGTGGCGTGCAGGGTGATATAATTAGGCAGGAGATGTTTCTTTGTATTCTGAATTCCAGAAGAATTAAGTCGGCAGCGAGTTTGCGGCGTTCCGGGGTTCCCCCAGCACAGTGGCGGATTGCAGCTTTGCATTCATTTAAATAAATGAATACTTATTACCCTACGGACAGTTACCATTTAGTCCTACCTGCCAGATTGCGTGAACGTCAAGCAATATTCCTGGTTCACAAATGTTTCAAGGTGGCATGCAGCAGTCGGGTGTCTGCGGTTGAGTCTCAGGACTGTGCTCTTCTTTCTTTCACTCAGCCACTAAACTAACGCCAGTATTGGAATCAATGTTAGCCTCCAGGCTAGCATTGCAACTAGCATTGGAGAGAGAGAGAGAGGGAGGGGCCAGAGAGACAGAGAGAGGGGGGAGGGGGGAGAGACAGAGAGAGAGGGGCAAGGGGCAGAAGAGAGAGAGAGAGAAGGCAGAGAGAGAGAGAGGGGATAGAGAGAGAGGGGGCAGAGAGAGAGGGGGGAATCAGAGTGAAACAGAGAGAGAGGGGGAGACTGAGACAGACAGAGAGGCTCAGCACCAGCAAGGGTGAATCATCTCAGGGAATGGCAGTGATGGCATGGGCAGGGCTACATGTAGGAGCAGGGGACGGTAGTTGGGGAGGGAAGGATGGGGCTGATTAGGTGCATTGACAAGCAGTGGAGTGTCCAGGTTGTTGAATGATTGATGTTGATGGTGAAGATGCATTTTGTCAGCTGTGGGGTTGGTGGGTGGATTAGATCAGTACTGTGTCAAGATATTTGGGGAGGAATGAGTGCTGTTGGCATTGGCTACCTGTGGGGCAAATTGAGGGTACTGGCTAGAAGAGGGAATGATCACAGTCAATGGGGGAAAATGGATTCCGTAGAGGGGAAGGTCAAGACTAATGATATTAGTCCCCTTCATGTGGAAGGGAACAGGACTCAGCAACAATGGTCAGTTTGATGTGAGGAGGTTCAAGAATAAACATCGGCATGTCGACAGTAACAGGAGTAGGAATGGGGGAGGGATGGCATGAATACATTGATGATCACACTGTGCACAGTAATGGGGGGAGGTTTAATGGTAATGGAGGGAAGGGTAACAGTAACATTATGTGGGTCAAAGATGATGGGTTCAAGCTGGAAGATTTGAAAGAGGAAGTTGGAAGGTGGGGAGACCTGCCCTGAATTCCAGGTGCACCATCTTCTCCAATGATAATGGAAACCACATGGACACTCAAGGATTGCAAGGAGAGTGGGAGGAGGCAAACGACAGTGAGCATGTCTTCTACCTGGCTGCAATTTGAAGGCAGATATAAGGAAGCTGTCTATTGCCTCGATGTTTCAGCTCACTGGCAACAAAGAGCTGAATCGCCACACTCTGCTTATGTATTGTTCAGAAAAGTCACAGCAACATGGGTTTCATACACCTAATTTGTTTAGTACCACAGGAAAAAGAACAAAGGGAGAGACTAAAGAGGGCTCTTTTCCCTCAACCCATGATGCCTGAGTGCCAGCAACAGGCAGAACAGGAAGGTGAGGATGCTCCGAATGGTAACATCCAGGAACGGCCTTATCGAAGACAGGAACTGGCACGTCAACACATCCTCAGGACAAGGACAAATTACCTTCAAATGTCAGAGAGGCAACGCCGGAGATGCCTAAAGATATCACATGAAATGGTCACAGAAATTTGCAGGATTCTGTAGCCATTCGGCTTCAGTGGGAATCCAATGCCAGTTGCCCTCAAGGTAACTGTTGCACTCAATTTTTTTTCTTCAGCAGCTCCTTCCAGGGATCCATGGGCGACATATGTGGCATCTCGCAGTCTGCAACCTCAGATGCATCAAAGAGGTAACCAATGCCCTTTTTTTGATGTGCCAATGATTTCATCCACTTACCTATAGACAAGAATAGCCAGACAGCAAGGTCTGCAGCCTTTGGCGCCTTCGCTGGTTTCCCGAGAGTGCATGGGTTGATCGACAGTACTCAAGTGGCCATTAAAGCTCCCTGGGACCAGCCTGCTGTCTTTGTCAATCACAAAGGCTTCCACCTTTTAAACGTACAGTTGTGACCACAGGAGAAGAATCATGCATGTTTGCACACGTTTCCCAGGGAGCTGTCATGACTCCTACATTTCGAGGAACTCCCAGTTGCTAGCAGTTTTTGAGGAACCAGCCGAAGTGGATGGATGGATCCTGGGTGACAAGTGTTACCCGCTTTGTATATGGTTGATGACACCAGTACGTCATCCCCAAAGCGCTGCTGAAGAGAGGCACAATGCTGACCACACATCCACCAGGGCCGTCATTGAGCACACCATTGGCATGCTGAAAATGCAATTCTGTTGCCTTGACTAGTCTGGAGGGGTTCTTCAGTACGTACCACAGAGGATGTCACGAATAATTGTTGCCTGCTGTTACTTGCACAACCTAGCAATTAGACGCAGCAAAATTCTGCAGGCAGAAGAACAGGAGGAACACCAGTCTTCCTCAGATGAGGATGACTATGAGGTGGGAGAGGAGGAGGATAACAATGACAACGATGCCGTCATTGATATGCGGACCATGGAGAGATAAACAAGGGACATCAGGGAGAACCTAATTTATGCACATTTCAGCCAACAATAAGCCACATCATGAAGAAATGTTGGGAGGAGAATCATAACAATTCCCCACAGAAATTCTCTTTTGCATGAGGTCTTATTCATCTCTGTAATCTTAACGAAATGTTGCTGCACTTTCATATGATTGGCATTTGAAATCATCTATCGGCTACAATTAATGCAACAAAAATCACTGCAAGCAGCGTTGTTATGACCATAGAAAACAAAAGTAAGGCAGTAATGGAAAAAGTTAATAATCATCAATAGATGGGCTGGTAAGATGGGCAGAGCAGTGGCAAATGGAATTTAACCCTGAGAAGTGTGAGGTGATACATTTTGGGAGGACTAACAAGGCAAGGGAATATACAATGGATGGTAGGACCCTAGGAAGTACAGAGGGTCAGAGGGACCTTGGTGTACTTGTCCATAGATCACTGAAAGCAGCAGCACAGGTAGATAAGGTGGTTAGGAAGGCATATGGGATACTTGCCTTTATTAGCCAAGGCATAGAATATAAGAGCAGGGAGGTTATGATGGAGCTGTATAAAACGCTAGTTGGGCCACAGCTGGAGTACTGTGTACAGTTCTGGTCACCACACTATAGGAAGGATGTGATTGCACTGGAGAGGGTGCAGAGGAGATTCACCAGGATGTTGCCTGGGCTGGAGCATTTCGGCTATGACGAGAGACTGGATAGGCTCGGGTTGTTTTCCTTAGAGCAGAGAAGGCTGATGGGGGACATGATTGAGGTATACAAAATTATGAGGGGCATTGATAGGATAGATAGGAAGAAACTTTTTCCCTTAGCAGAGGGATCAATATCCAGGGGGCATAGATTTAAGGTAAGGGGCAGGAGGTTTAGATAGGATTTGAGGAAATTTTTTTTCACCGAGAGGGTGGTTAGAATCTGGAACACACTGCCTGAAGGGGTGGTAGAGGCAGGAACCCTCACAACGTTTAAGAAGTATTCAGATGAGCACTTGAAATGCCATAGCATACAAGGCTATGGGCCAAGTGCTGGAAAATGGGATTAGAATAGATAGGTGCTTGATGGCGGGCACAGACACGATGGGCTGAAGGGCCTGTTTCTGTGCTGTTTAACTCTGAAGGCTCAAATTCCAATGAGAAATAGACACTGGACACTTCCTGCAATGCTTTGTAAACATCATTGCGTTCCTGCCATAGGCTTCCAAAAAACTTCTTTGTATCCATCCCTAACTAAGCAAAACATTACCGAGAATGGATCAAATTTGGCATGAAATAAAAATGTTTGAATACATCTTTGCAATGGTGAACATTTCTACATCAGTCGTGCTACCTTCATGCTCAAAACTGTTTAAATTTTCTTTTCCTACCATTACGCCTAGATGCTACCCCAACATTAGCAGCTGAGGTGGAGGTAGTCTGCTCAGTGCGCTGGCCCATTGCAGTGGATGACTGTGGCAGCCGTTCTCTGGAGGAACGGGGCCTTGATGGCTCCATCCTACTGGGGGTCTGCAGCAATGGTGCTTGAGTATCCCCCGTGCGCTCTCCTGCTGGAGGTTAGGGGGTCAATGTTGGCGGGGAGGACGAGATGCCGCTTACCCTGGGGGTGTCCTGAGAGGAAGGCACTGGTGCAGCTGGCATGCACTCCTCCTCCATCTGTGTGCATGATGGCACCTGCCTGTGCCCTTGAGGGGAAGGAGTACCTGGAGGGAGGTCCAGGTTCTTCATCCCTCTCTTGCTTAGACTCTGCTGCATGGAGCCCACGGCAACAGCGATGAACTGCAAGCCAGATCGCATATGGCTCGAGTGGTCAACCAGACTCGCCACGGAGCTCGCCAAACTTTCTACTGAGGAAGCCATATGCTCAAATGCCTTGGACATGGCAGACATCATGGCTTTCATGGATTCCTCCATGGCACGTGCAAAGCCACGCATGACCACAGGCATCTCTGACATACCTTCCACATGACTTTGCTGCACATCCAGCAGACTTCTCGTCGCAACAAACAGAGGATCATTATGAGCTTAGGGCTGAGCAGGGGCCTGGTCCCCAGCAGTCCTCCGATTGACAAGGGGCCCGGCTGGCATGTGCTCCCTCAGCTGCTAGGATGTGTCTATGTCGTGCACACCAGTTTGTGACCCAGATTCTAAACTTAAATCCCCCATGGACCATGTGGATGTGTCTGCGTTGGCAGAGTTGGAAGAAGAGGCAGGTTAATGTGCACCCTCTGGGATACTAGCTTCTTCTTGTTTCCCAGAAGAGGAGTCTTGGGCCACGCGGCATTCCGCGACTCGAGTGCGGGCACCTGCAGTGGAGACACAAACAGAGGCACTTTAAGCATGTGCTTCACATGAGTTCAAACAATTTCCTGCAGTTCCTACATATGGCTGCAAGAGCAGAGATGACACTTCATCCCTACGCCTTGTGTCTTCTGCCGCGCCATCTCCGCTCGTCCTGCCTCCCTCGTCTCTCGTGTTCTCAGACGCCTCTTCCTCAGCTGTGGTCAGCAGCCTGATGTCAGGGGCCCCTCCTCCCATCTTAGCACACTCACGTTTGTTGTGGCTTCATTTATCCTGCACCAGACAGTGCAAATTTAATGACATGGCAAATGATGCATCACAACCATTGCGTATATGCATCAGCATCACTCATTCTTCATTGGCTTTCTCACCACACATCCAATCACATAAACAATGCCAATTTTCATCATTTAGTAAATGGCACAAAGGCTGCTCCTTGTGTACCCTCTGCCTTAAAGACACAGAGCCATGGAAGAAATCAATGGAGCAGCCTTGCCAGGACCACCTACCCTCGCTGATCTGAGAAAGTCATTGATTCACTTGTTCTCAGAGTTACCCCACAGTTCAAGATCTCCTCTGCTGCCTCCATCCAGGCCGCCTTAGTGAGGCGGGAGGGTCTTTGGACTCCATCTGCAAGGAAGAGGACCTCTCGCCTTTCCCTGATGGCCTGGAGGAGAACCTGCAGGGAGGCATCACTAAACCATGGGGCAGGTTACTGCCTGCTGGCTGCCATGTCATTTACTTTGGCTGTAGGGAAAATAAATGATATGAAGTTAGTGGTGACTTTCAAAAAATAAAGGAGGCATAAACATTTTGATTTAAGTAAAAGCTTCAATTTAAGTTGGTCTGAAGACACTTACATGAAAGGAAGGCTGCTGCTCCTTGAGGCTGCAAGCACAGAATGTTTTATATGGTGATTATGGTGTTTGGGGCAGTGATGGCAGTTTCCACCAATGACAGGCTGCCCCCACCGTGTGATCCCATGTATTCCCCATTACCGCTGCCGCATGGCTAATTTAAATACAAAATTTCATTGGAAACAGGATTTGTGGCGTGAGCGGAAGTTATGACAACTTCCAGTCCCACCATTGGGAACGCCGCGGCAGTCATATGATTCCACCCACAGAGATTAAGGAAGCTCGGGGACCAAATGTGGAAGTGAATTGCAAAGTGACTGCACTGGGGCTTAAGAAATTTCACCCCCCTGGCGATAGAACATGTGAATGGTAATCTTAGAGATTCTGCCATGAAATGACAGATGCTCAGCAGAGCATTAAACACATATGTATGAAGGAAACTAGCCCTGAGGTCTCAAAACATTTTAGATTTAAAAGTTGTATTCTCTACTAGAAATAAGATTATAGATTTTACCTTTCCCAAGAACTGTTAGTGCTGTGATTAATGGTCTCACCAGCTGTAAATTGCATGTCGGTTCTTTAATACATTTCTATATTCTTTAAAACTTATATTGTCTCACATAGTCTTCTGTATCACTAACTTGTGAACCACTTCTTTGTACACTCTTTGGTGAAGAGGTACATTACTGAGGAAGGGCCACCAGACCCTTAAAATATCCGGGACATTATAATCTGGCTTGAACCTGCTAACAAAGCTCCCTGGAGGATTAGAATATTCCTGGTTTGTTCCTTTCCTTTGGGGAGAGTTAGACCAGACCTTTAGACCCATTCAAGTGTCTTTAGGATTTGGTTACATTAACCTTAAGTTGAGAGTGAACATCTGTCCCAAAGGGGCTAGGATTATAATCCACTGTATATGGACATTCTGGATAGCAGCTCCTTAGATATATGGCAGATGGCTGGTATAGTGGTGCCCTCTGCCAATATGGATAGGGTTTCACATTATTGCAGTGCATTCTGGAGAAAGCAGCAGCTCCAGAAACATCTACATATCTTTCTCCACTCCATGATTGATGCAGACAAGTTGATCATTTCAACATGGAAGCAATCATAATTAGGTAAGAGTTCAATGTAATTCTGGAATAGGAGGACCGTGCAGTATTTGGATTTCTTGGTCAGTTTCATGCAAGAGGCAAGTTTTAGTGGTTGGTTATCAACTGGACTTTGACTGGAAATACTCATTTCCAGTTAGGGACTGTTAACTTTTAAAAAGATTAAGTTGAATTTCCAGTTATTACTGAAAGAATTAAGCCATAAAATTTCACATTCTAGACAAAAAAAACTTTATTGTACAAGAGTTAAACAAAGCGAAACACTACAATTTGGAAACACCTATATTTTAATCTTAAAATCTTGACAGAGCATGAAGACGTCTACTTTAAACTCTAAATCTCAACAGAACATTCCTGTTTGACTATTACTTCCACCCCAAGAGTTCCCTATATGTTACAGGATCTTGGATGTTTGTTCACTTCTCCTGGGACCAATCCAAAGTGTACCACAGCTCTTAGGAATTCACTCTGATTCCTCAGTTTCTGTCTTCTGAGGTATGAGATCACCGCCCAAATCTGGAATTACCAGCATGAGCATGGGCTGCCTCAAAACAGAAACACCCCTGGTTCCTGATGGACTTTTTGCTCCTCACTCCAATTGACTTCCAAAAGCCAAAAGCTGTGACCAACAGCCTGTCTGAAGCCAACAGATTTTCAAAAGCCAACTGCTTATCTGTCAGCGAAAACAGAGATCAAAACCCCAACAGGCACCCCCTGCATCATCTATCCCCATAGCAATGTGGTACATTTGGGATGTCCCAGATAGCAATTTAAACTAATTATTTCCAACTTCAAATCTTCTCTTTGTTCTAGGAAATCATATGAATAATTCAAACCCCTGACTGAGGCAGCTGCAGACACATCATCTCTATCAGGAAGTTCAGAGAGGTTCCCATTGTTTAGGGTCTTCACACTTCCCATTATGACCTTGCTAAATAAACATGGGCCACCCTTTGATTTGTAATCAGCCTAGGTTTGTTTGCCAGTTTCTCAAACCAAGTGTTTTCATTTGTCTTGCATTAAAAATTCAATTCCCAAATTAAAAGTTACCTATTGAAAAATAATACAAACCCATGAATTAGATGACTGTAACACAATGAGGACTTGTATTCCTTGCTCGTTTGTTCCTAATTGTGAAAAACTGCTTAGATGCTTAACACATAAAGTTAGAAACATTTTACTGACTTAAAAAAATCATAACCTGTGCATAAATTCATACCTTTGCAGTAGGAAGTATTGATTGAATTCTGAAGGCAGTATCTTTATATTTTATCAAATGTTTAATCAAAATAAACAATTGAGATTCTGAGAAATGTGGTTATTGCAATCTCCTTCTGGACACCATTTTGTTCCTTTACTGATTCCACCACTATCAGAAATGTTACATCCATGCAATCATTAGTTTACATTTTCATATGTTAGGCCATCAATTTGAATTATTATAACTAATTTTTCATTATTTATCTTAACTTGGTTCAGTGCTAATTTCAGCAGCTGATTTTCAGAGTTTGCAGCATTCCTGTGTGGATGATAAGTGAAGGAATTTACCACCAAATAACTGTCAAAGATGCTTAATGCCTGCAACTCAGAAAATCACTCCCAGTGTTAATACAGTTAATGATGATTAAATCTGAGTTAATTTTGCTTCAAACAAAAAAGAGCGATAAAGAGCTTGAAAACATCACACTTATAAAAAGAATTTATTACATCAATTAAACTAATCTATATTTCTACTGCTAGACCAGGAGGCTGATGTAGCTGAAAATCAATCAAATGGCTGCCTTTCATCTGCTGCATTAACATTAGAAAGGATATTTAAATGTATAATGCTATCTTACATAACCGGCCCAAACTAAACTCACTGCATCAAGATGCTCAAATCTCTTAAAATTAAAGTTGCATATTCTATTCTGGTAATACGATTAATATGCTCACTCAGAATTCTCAGTTTTTGGATTGAGCCCTGGACATCTCATGGGAGGCCATGGGAATACGAGGTGTTCCCTTACAGAGCTCGATGGACGGTGTCTGATTGAGCATTGTGAACCGGGACACATGGAGGAATTTGTACTTGCTGATGTTCTGGGATTGGGGAGGGGGGAGTGGAGAGTGGGGAGGGGTCTGGTAGTGTTCAGGAATCTGGAAGTCTGGGTTTCCCGCATGCTGTGGTGTTTTAACAGCATGGGACTTTTGGCTCTGACGGGTTCCTGGACCAGAAATCAGGAGCACTCTGGTGGAGGCCGCAGGACCTGGTAGGTCTGATCCCTGATCCTGGATGGGAGGGGAGTGGGATGGTCTGATACCAAAAAGTCTGATTCCCATATAATATTTGATAAGATAGGGGTGGTTTATACCCCCTTCTAAGGTGGGAACAGACAGGGCAGCATAAGGCTTGCTGTGAATCGACTTTATTGAGATAAAGGTAAAGACAACTTTGTTAAGTTTTCAGATAAACCATAATCACAAATTCAGGCAGTGATTAACAGCCTAACACAGATATTACCCCAATTAGAGACCGGACAGCACACTGCACAACTCTTTCTCTTGCAGCTTTTGGTACTCAAGTTTTTGGTCAATCTCTCTCTTGTCTCTTGATGTTGTTCGAAAAATCTTTGCCATACAGGGACACAGTCAAGACTTCTTTTATCCTGGCAGCCTTCCAATTAACCCACCCCTCTCCCAAACAGTGATTAGTCTTGTATTAAAGGATGCCTTTCTTAACCAACCAAGGATCATTTTGTGATGGTTGCTAACCTTTCGAATTTGTGCAAGTAATACCCCTTTGTGTTGATTACTTTATCTCAATGCTTTTACATTTCAAGGTTCCTTATCTCATTACGAGACAAATCTACACGGAAGCTGTTTTCACTGTCTGCTCTCAGGGTCTCGCCCTTTTGCTGCAAGTAAGCATTGTAAAACTTGGCATAATCTCCCAGAATCCCTCTGCCTTGATATCTTGTCTATAAAGTTTTTCCACTTTAACGATACTACAAAGAAGGGCTGTAATAAAGCTAAATGTTAGTTTATGATAATAAATTGGTTGTTAGTTTATAATAGCTAGATTTTAACAATTAGTACTCTGGTTAGTAACTTTTAGTAACCTAATAATCTTACACCATCCTGGGAGGCATTCCAATCATGAAGTGGGGGTCCAATTCCTGACCCCGGGGAGGGGTTCTGATCCTGAAATACAATTCTAGGACCATGAGGAGTGCTGTAAAGGCACTTGCTTTCTACCTGAAGCTGTCCTTGCCATTCTGCAGCTGTTGGGTTTCCCCAGGCCCAGGAAACCTGGCCGGCCACAGTTAAACCGACAAAGCAGGTTAAATCCAAGGGTTCCAGCCTCATTAACATATTTAAAATGCCAACTGGTCTCCTGGGAGCAGGTTGGCTGCTTGTCCCTTGTCCCGCCTCAGTAAATCCCTGAAGTTGGCGGGTTGGTGCCGGCTTCCTGATGCACTCGGCATTTATGCCCATTTAACTCCCCTCATGGGCACACAATCCCACCCTCTCACACATGCTGAAATTCTCCTTTGTTTGTGCAAAGGAACAGCAGACAAGATTGGGACAGAAGTAAAAATGCCAGTTGATCCAAGTACAAACTTGTGCAATAGGGAACGATAGCATCAAGGAATAATTAGCAGCCTATGTTACCTCATAGGATGGTACTTTTTTGAAAAACATTATTATGTGTGACAAAAAGGCTCTTGCCCTGTTGATGCCTGAATGCTCTTTTGATTTTTGGAATTAACTTTGATCAAACCCAAAAATTAGCCACCAAAAGATGAATTCTAAACAGGATTAAACCAAAACTGCTGTTTCAGTGTGACACACATTGTCACTTTACCCACTTGCTGCAGGGAGAACTTCATTTTCTTTCCCCAGTGACAGATAGCATCAGCAAAGATCATACCTCCAGTCACCTGTATCACATACAGATGGCTGAATAACGTTCCACAGGGGAAGAGGCACTGAGAATACATCTAATCACGTTGAGCTTGTTATTATGGGGCATTTACCACAGAGCCATTATGGGAGGAGTGTTCTCAGACTCTTGTGATTTGGGAAATTCATTTTCTCTTTCTTATTTCCCCACTGTGTTCCAGTTGGATGCTGATCATGAAGAGGATGAAATGTTCAGTGCCACTAATGCTGTGGTTGTGGAGAGATTTTTCCCAGCAGGCAGAAATGGTAGGAAAGATTACTGGGAAATTCACAGTGACCTTTTTTTTAACTCTTAACACAGGAATCTCCAAACTCCCTGGGGCGCCAAACTGGAAGGGAATCTTGGAAGCAGCTCCTTAGTAAACAGGTTGCTTTTCAAAAAAGCCAAGTTTGCTTGTTGTCTCTGAGTTGAACAGAATTATTTTGGTTTCTCTGCCTGATGTAACATCTAAGAATGTTAGGTAGATGGAAAGGGAGGAGACTGGTGTGGAGTACAAACACCAGCACAGACTAGTTGGGCCAAATGATCTGTTTCCATGTTGTATATTCTCTGCATGTAATAAAGCATGACAGCTCCTTTACACTTGATGGGGGTAATTTGAACTCTACCCATCTATGAGAAACAGATGGGATGGGAGGGCTGCCTGTTTTACACCTGGCCTGACTTACTCCCCATTGAAGTTAAGATGCGTTCAGTTAAAATGCACCCACCACCACCAACGCACCCCCCCCCCCCCGCGCCCCCATCACCATTTATTTTGTGCAATGTAAATGCTAATTGTTTATTTGAAGTATTTTATTTGTTCCTTCCAAAATTGCTTAGTTGCTTAGCTGGTTAGAGTCAATGTTTATTGATTGCAAACAGAGAGTGGGAGGTGTGGGGGTTGGTTTGCTTGTGGAAATAGAACTGCAGCACAATCCCAAAGGGAGTGGGGAAGGGGTGCAATCTAGGACAAAATGAAGATTTCCACTCACCTTATCTTTCTCACTAAATTTCACTGCTTAGAGGGGAAAACACTTCTTAGGTCGCAGATCAAATCAGGAAGGCATGTCTACAACAATGTGCTTCCATTGTTGGCTGTCTCTTGATTTGAGGAAGAGGTCTACTCAGGGTCATGAGTTTCTGCCATTGGTCTTAATGTGACTGAACAGGCCAATTTTTGACCCACAGATCTTTGGGCACATGGGGCAGGGTGTCTTATGAGGTAGTTGAATCAGGAGTGCAGGATTTGCTTCCTTTCCTTTCCTTCTCTGCCATCGCTTTGCCTCATCATTAAGGCACTGGGACTCAAAGCATGATGCAGCTTGGTAGTATGTTGAAGGTGTTGAATGGTGTGCGGATCAAGTGGGCTGCTTTGTCCTGGATGGTGTTGATCTTCTTGAGTGTTGTTGGAGCTGCACCCATCCAGGCAAATGGAGAGTATTTCATCACACTCCCTGACTTGTGTCTTGTAGATGATGGACAGGCTTTGGGGAGTCAGGAGGTGAGTTACTCGCCACAGGATTCCTAACCTCTGACCGGCTCTTGTAGCCACAATACTTATATGGCTGGTCCAGCTAAGTTTCTCGTCAATGGAACTCCCACGATGTTGATGGTGTGGGATTCAGCGATGGTAAAGCCATATTAAATGTTACGGGGAGATGATCAATTGCGTTCTTGTTGGAGATGGTCATTACCTGGCGCTTGTGTGGTGCTCTTATCAGCCCAAGCCTGAATGTTGTCCAGGTTTTATTGCATGCGGGCATGGACTGTTTCAGTATCTGATGAGTCATGAATGGTACTGAAAACTGTGCAGTCATCAATGAACATTCCCACATCTGAGCTTATGATGGAGGGAAGGTCATTGATGATGCAGCTGAATATGGTTGGGATAAGGACACTACCCCGAGGAACTCCTGCAGCAATGTCCTGGTGCTGAGATGATTGACCTCCAACAACCACAACCATCTTCCTTTGTGCTAGGTATGACTCCAACCTGTAGAGAGTTTTCCCCCTGATTCCCATTGACTTCAATTTTGTTAGGGCTCCTTGATGTCACACTCGGTCAAAAGCTGCTTGATGTCAAGGGCCATAACCCTCACCTCACCTCTGGAATTTTGGACCAAGGCTGTAATGAAGTGGCACCAAGTGCCCTGGCAGAACCCAAACTGAGCATCGGTAAGCAGGTTACTGTTGAGTAAGTGTCGCTTGATAGCATTGTCAATGATACCTTTCATCAATTTGCAGATGATTCAGAGTGGACTGAAGGGGTGGTAATTGGCTGGATTGGATTTGTCTGTCTTTTTGTGTACATGACGTACCTGGGCAATTTTCTACATTGTTGGGAATGCCAGTGTTGCAGCTGTACTGGAACAGCTTGGCTAGGGATGTGGCTAATTGTGAGCACAGGTCTTCTGTACTACAGCAGGATGTTGTCAGGCCCGTTGGCTTTGCTGTATCCAGTACCTTCAGCCATTTTGTAATATCACATGGGGTGAATCGAATTGGCTGGAAATGGCATCTCGATTCTGGGGACCTTAGGTGGAGGTCGAGATGCCACGCAAAATTCCCGAACTTAGTCCTAGGCAGCTGAAGGTAGGTCGCCAATGGTGGAGCAAAGGAAATCCAGCATGCGTAAGTGGCCAGAGTTGGAGAAGCTCAGAGATCTTGATGGGTTATAGGGCCAGAGGATGTTACAGAGATAGAGAGGGGAAAGGCCATGGAGGGAATTGAACACAAATGTGAGAATTTTAAAATTGAAGTGTTGCCGGGCTGTGAGTTGTAGTTCAACGAGCACAGCTGTGATGGCTGAATGAGATCGACTTGGGGAGTTCTCAGCCTCTCTGGGAGTTTCACCCAGCCTACACTTGCTGGCTGCTGTGGTATCAGGCATAGATTCCATGCTAATCCCAGTCAAGGCCCCAACTGATTGATTCCCATTGAGCTAATGGTTTTGCATTTATACATGGAAGTGCAATTTTGGAAATTAATTTTGAATGCTTCCTTTTCAGCTCAATTTGAACTTCTGGCATCCATTTTGTTCTGACATCCACCTCTTCAGGCAAATAGGCACCTCTGTTGCACCTCTACAGGGGCTCCGAATATTTTAGTCACTTTGTCCCTGGGATTTTGTTTGGGGTTGCTGGTAGATCAAAGTATTGATTAGAAGTGTCACCCAACTGCACTTTCACCTCCTCAACATGGTGCATGGAATTTCTAAGCCATTCTCTTCATTTTTGATTTGTTTAGTCTAGTTTAGAGATACAGCACTGAAACAGGCCCTTCGGCCCACCGAGTCTGTGCCAACCATCAACCACCCATCTATACTAATCCTACACTAATCCCATATTCCTACCACATCCCCACCTGTCCCTATATTTCCCTACCACCTACCTATACTAGGGGCAATTTATAATGGCCAATTTACCTACCAACCTGCAAGTCTTTGGCATGTGGGAGGAAACCGGAGCACCCGGAGGAAACCCACGCAGACACAGGGAGAACTTGCAAACTCCACACAGGCAGTACCCAGAATTGAACCCGGGTCGCTGGAGCTGTGAGGCTGCGGTGCTAACCACTGCGCCACTGTGCCGCCCTTTGAGAAAGGCACAACATTGATAACATCTGACTTCATCTAAATCTTTGACCTATGCCGAAAAAAATCAGAAGGCATAAGTATGGCTCAGCCACCTGTAGTCTAATTTGGGTGGAAAGTCAGCAGATCACAACCAGACAAAAGAATACCACCATGAAAGATGCTTCCAGCATTTGGGCTTCTCACCTACTGCAGTATAGCTACAGCCCAGTGGGAAGTTAAGTCTAAAGAGTTCCATTGGACCATCTGGGGCTTTTCAAACTTCACTGTTGACTCTCCCCTGACATTAAAACCTATATGGTGGAATCTTATGATGAGAGTTTTTTTTCAGGAGACGGGATCATTTCCAGGTCACGACCCTGCATGGGTCTGCAGTGTGCACTCCAGCACAGTCTTCCGGGATGCAGCCTCCTGGATGGCTGCCTCCTCATCTGCTGTCCAATTAAAGATGACAGGCAAGTTCCTGAGACAGCAGGATGAGGAGGCAGCCATCCAGGAGGCTGCATCCTGGAAGACTGCGCTGGAGTGCACAATGCAGACCCATGTGGGGTGGTAAGGCTGGTAGCCCCACCGGGAAAGGTGGGCGCTGCTCAAGCAGCAAGGAAAGCACGATGATACCTCAAAATAGAGGCGTCCTTGGAAGTGTGCACCAAAATTCAAAAATAAAGAGGGACAAAGCTGGTAGGCCCCTGGTGTGAAGGGGAACCTCCTCTGGAGGATTTGTTGGGCTGCAGGTGTGGCCTTTCCGATCCGTGGCCCTGTCATTGGCTCCAATGGCCATCCGGTCTGCCACCTCCATGGAGCTGCTGGGGTTGGCACTCAGTTGGTGTCACTTTGACCTTGAGAAAATCCCAGTGGAGTCCTCCCTGTCTCCTCAGTAGGTCCTTAACTGATCAATATTGGCTATCCACTTGCAGGCAATCCGACGCCCTAATCTGCAAGTTTACTCCCAGTCCCGCATTTAAGCCCGCCTCCACGGGACCGGGAGATTCCACCTATTGCCCCGAATTTAGAGTAATAAAGAAGGCAACGATGTAGCTTGTGTCTGTCAGGCTTGTGCCACTCTATACAGGTAATGGTTTGACTCTGGTTCTGAGTTTAATTAGGTTTTGTTTGGAAATCTGCTGGTTCACTTATTCCCATGTTCTTATCTAACCACTAAATTCAAGTTGTAAGGAACAAAAATAGTGACAGTAATGTTGTAATGCTGACTCCAGAGGGCTCCAAAGAGAGACTTCAAAATATCTAAAGCATGAAAAGGAAGAATTTATACTCATCTATTATTTTTCATGTCCTAGGACATCCCAAAACACTTCACAGCCAATGAATCACTCCTAATCTTTTATTGTTGTTTTACTGAATGCTAGTTTAACTGAAAGAAGTCAAAATTAAAAGCTAGAATTTTAATTTGATAATAAAAAAATCTTCAAATACTAGACAGCTAGGGAGACTAAGGCCCAGAGGGAAGCTATCCTTTAGATTGATTAACATGTATATATAGGCTTTCTTCCATCTTCCTCTCTTTAATTAGGATGCATCTGCAGTGAAGGTGGATCTCAGACCATCCCAATCATGCATTGTTGCATTTCCAGTTCCGGGGCCATTATGTAAGGGAGTTGGGCTGCAAGCCTCTCCCCCGAAGAACTGCACCAGTTTGGAGATGGAAATTTCTTTCCAAAAGCCTGCAACGGAGGTGAAATATGTGGCCATTGAGTTGTCCATTCAAAATGTTTTTTGTCAAAATATTTCTGATATTACAAGTTGGAGCACATACATGGCAGCTCTCAGAAAGCGCTTGTGCAAGCCCCTCTTCAATCTTTACCCCCAGCGCCCCCTCTGCTAAACTTTGAGCATTGAATGCCAGTCTCTAACAGGTGGCCCCTGCATCGAGTGTTTCAAGAACATAAATGACAGGAAGTCGGACGGTGGCCGGGTTTCCTTCATTTACATATCAGTACAATGCATCTGCCCACATATGGGCAAGGACAGTTAGCCCTAAAGGGACTAATTCCTGTAAAATAATGAAAACAGTTGAACGTGTCCCTGAGTTGCTTTCTGCCTCCACTTGTCCCATATCTGCTGAGAATTCATGGGGCGATTGGGGTGAGTGGGGGGGAATTGGTGGAAATGGGTTAGAATCTGTGTGGTTCACTATTTTGTTTGTGTATTTGTTAAATATCATCAATTACCCCATTGGAAAAACTGCAGGTTTTTGATATTTGGAAACAGCTTGAGGAGACTCCCTCATTTGCATTTTGGCTGTTAAGATGCCCAAGTAAAGTGAATGTGGGAAGTTTCCATAAAATTCATAGTGGACAAAAGTCCACCAGCAAAAAACTGCGTGTAATTAAATGGTTTCACTCCCAAAGTCCATAACAATTACACAGTGGGAAAACTGGAAATGTAATGTAGTAGGAAATCCTTTTCTGTAAGTGGATTTGTGTCAAACAGTTGGTGGAGTATAGGAAGAAACTTATCTTATATGACCAGAGAGTGTTTAATTCCATTTTTCATATGAAAAGAAAAACAGTTTTAAGCTTCCAATACTGTCACTTCGCCAAGTAGACCATTTATTAGAATTTGTTAGTAATAACAATCAAGTTATCATTGTCACTCGCTGTTTGGAAAACTAATTCTTATATTACATTATTGTGAAATTTTGGGAAGCTATTGTTCAGCGCATTTTGGTAATCATCTGAAGATTTTAAATTAATATAAACAATCACCAGTAATTTATGATGTGGACTAATTTCTATCATCTCAAATTGTTTTTTTAACTGCATCGTAATTTTTCAGACCAAATTTCAAATGTCGTTGTGCAATACCCACTGACCAGCAGAGGGCAGTGGTACATTTGGAAAGCTAGAAGTGGTAATTTACACAGCTATACTTAAAAATAAACCAAAAATAGATGCAGAGGGGTCAGGATTTAAAGGAGAACTTATCCTTAAAATATGGCCAGTTTGTGAATGCTGCTTAAATAGATTTAATATTTTTAGTAATATAATGAAAATATTAAAAGATTTCAGTTTCATTTTGAGTATGTCATTTTTGTTTTTGTCTCTTTCCCTTTGGTAAGTGCTTCTTGATAATATGCACCATTTCCCAAGGACCACCTGTGCCTGTTTTTTGATAGAGCTGTTTTAGAGGTGGAGATCTGTGGATTGACTCAACTTGCAATTTCCCTTTCTTACTTCTGCAGAAATGCTGTATTTGCTTAAGGGTGCGGTTATGCTTTACAATCACATGAATGCAAAGTGGTTTTGAGTGAACTTCAATATGAAAAGTAGCAGTATAGCTCAGGTGTCAGTCTCTGGTCTGGCACTGAATACATTTAACAGCAAGTGGTGTGAGACTACCCTCTAAGTAATTTTGAGGCCACATTAGCTGCAGACCAGTACAAAGCTGCATCTCAAAAATGTTCCCGCTGATCATTGGACTGAACTGCAGCTGGAAGATGCTGGTCTTAGATTGGTAGCTGGCTCATAACTGCACATTTAGATGGCCTGACTTATTGGAGACAACAGAAGAAAATGTAGGTTTCTGATATTTTTCACATGAGGGGAGGATAGTCTATATGCAAACATTCCAAACTATATCCATGTGAGATTCTCTCCAAGTGCAGGAACTCCCACTGCCCGTCTAACAATGGGCCCTCGTCCTGACTCCACAAACTTTGGCAGTGTGAGAAGACTCTTCCCATTATGGAGTTTTAGTCTCAAGAGCATTTCCTCTTACTACATTTATGGCATCAACGTACGTGAAACATAGACTGCCAGACTAGCAGGAAAGGATAGCATGTATCTATACTACTTAATATTCAGGTGTGCAATACAATTAGGACGGCAAAGAAATTCAAGTGTGTTAATGGTGCACAAAATACAATAAGAAAGTTGAAGTAAACCCTGGAAAACTAAGAATATGACATGAGACCAAAACAGCAGATCAAAGCAACATTGACCAACAAAATGACCATTAATGAGGATGTACTTAAATTAAGACTAAATTATTTTGCATTGCTAATAAGAAACCTAGGACAAGTGTGATCTTAACATTTGTCAAATGCCGGATGTCAGAACAGCATTCCCTATTTCAGCTGCGTGACATTACCAACTCACACAGCATTCAGCCATTTTAGAACCCATTTGTGTTGAATTATGGGCAGTTTTGCATTTGTGTTACGACCAGGTGAGAAAGGGGTCTAGAGTTCCCTCTCAGCTTTCACCTGGTCTTACTGTAACAGGGTTTTATTTTAAACACACCGTGCTTTTAGCTCCCCTTTGGGGAATTCTTGTTTATTGCTTTCCAATTATAAGGCAAAGAAACCAGCCCAAAACAGGCTTTCTTAGGTTTAAAGAAGAAAGGTTGAAATTTTATTAAACTTAAATGTAAACTGTAATTCGGTTAATGCCTACGGATTCACAAAGCACCCACGCTAGCATGCATATGCGATGCACACATGCAGTCAGTGACTGAAAAGAGCAGAAGAAAATAAAGTGGAAAAGTTTGAGGCAATCTTTGAAGAGGGTTTGTGTTACGGTTCTTCGATCTTGCTGTAAAGTCCTTGATTGTAGGTAGATCTTGCTCTTCGTTGGGGTCCAGTACTTTTCTTAAACCTTGTTCGCTGTAGGAGACCTTTCTCTCTTGGGATTCATGTGTCTTCAGTGGATTTGGAATTCCGTGAGATAGAGATGGGAGCAGACAGACAGGAGAGATCTTCTTCAGTCCAGGAGCATACTGCAGTGTCTGAGTTCAAAACTGTTTGTACAATTCAGAAAAACCAGGTTGCCAAGCAGGCTAGTCACATGACCAGCTGATCTGACCACGTATGTTTGTGGATTCGGCCATCCCAGCAGTCACCCTGAAATTTGAGCTCCCGCGCCTTCAATGTCTGGTGCTCAAAGTCCATTGTGGGTTAAATTGGATAAGGGAAGTAACCCCTTTGTCTCCACAAGCATTGTCTGCATTTCCAGCCAAGGGCCTGGTGAATTTTCTTTTAAAATAAGTCCTTTCTTCACTTCAACAACAGTTTTCAAATCAATGTTCATATGACAAAATTAATGTGCCTCATTCTTGGCAGGTGGGGGGTCGGCATGACACCTTCACACCCAACGGAATGAAATGCGATTTGAGAAAAGCTCATTTCATTAAAAGGGTCAAGAGAAAATATAAGATACAGAAAAAAACATGCATTTCCCTCATTCATTCTCATTCATTCATAAATCCTAAAACTTATTACAGCCTGTCTTTTCTTGGTAGTAGTGTTGCTTTAAACTGCCCTTTTTGGTATCCCAATAAGCATGTGGTTCTTTGGAGAAGTTTTCCTTCAGTTTGCCCGTTTCCATGACTGCCTAGGCTCTTTCTTCCTGTTGAAGTCTGCAACAAGGCGGCGTGGTGGGGATTTAATTAACCCTAAGTCAGATTTTTTTTTTGCTCCTGAGAGTCAGTAATGGGCGGATCTATGCTGAACTCTCTTTCAGTGCTTTGCTGAGTCATGCAAAGGCTTTTGACTTAGGCGGATGGGTGGTGCTCTTTTTTTTGACTCCAGGGGAGGATACTTTGCTAATCTTCCCTTTGTCCTCTGGGACACACCTGGCTGCAGGTATTTGTGCAGACTTGACTACATTCCCCTGTGGTACTTCGACTAGGTGAGGCATTAGCCTCACGGATTCTCTGCCCCCTAGAGGTCTTTCTTTGTCTCTGCAGGTTCCTGTAAATGCTGTTAGTAACTCTGGTAGGGTGCTTCTAGTGTCTGCATTTACCTAGGAGGATGTGGGGTCTAACTTTTAAAATTGTTCGGGGTTGGCTGACTGGACAGTAGGGGTTTTCATCTGGGTTTCGTCCCTTTAACCTGCCCTTTTTGGTCGCTTTTTCCCCTTTCCTTTCTAACCTTTTTCCAGCCTTGTGCCTGCCTGTCCCCTTTTGTTGTCAGCAGGGGTCCCTTACAGTTCACCAGCCCTCTGCTGGAGGATCCTCCTAACACCGATACAGGACTTAGGGGTGCAGGTTTCCCTGTAGGTTGCAGTTTCCCCTCAACCTGGCACATGTGGCAACTCCTGCAGTATTCCACCACATCTTTGTGGCGTTTTAGCCAGTCAAACTGCTGTCTTATGCGGACTTTGGTCTTTTGTGTATCGGCATAGACAGCCACTATAGTCTCGTGGGCCCTTCTTAATATTTCTCTTGGGTATCTCTGCGGCACCACTAACTGGTGAACTACTGTCCACTCCTTGCTGTCAGGTCTGTGAGGAGAACTCCATTTCCTCATCAGTACCTCATTCTTTAAATAGCAGCAATCAGGGACTCCTTCTGCTTCACTTTCAGACTGGGCAGCCTATGCTAACTCTTGCAACACTGAGTCAGCTTGCTGAGCCTCAGCTAGGGGAGATTTATTTAACTCATTCCCTGGGTCTTCCATCTTTCCAAAGAAATTCTTGGACAGACTGACCTCATGGTCATCTGCCTGCAGTGCCAATTCAGTCTCCTTTGGGGGAGCTGGCTTGATCATGGCCTGATTCATTACACATTCAGAAAAACTACAGGGGATCGTCTCCTGCCACTGCCCTGTCTCTCTGACCTTCTGCGGTCTTTCTTTCACTACTGGGGGGACACACCCTTCACTCCCGCCAGATCATTACTGAGGAGCAAGTCAACCCCGTCCACAGGCAAACTGAGGAGAATCCCTACGGTCACCAGTCCTGAAACTAGGTCATACTCCAGGTGGATCCAGTGTACAGGTACAGGCATACACTGCCCTCCAATACCATTCACCACCATTCTGGTGTTTATTGCACTCTCTGGGGGAAAGGTCAGGCCTTTTCCCAGTAAAAGGGATCTAGTGGTCCCTTTGTCCCTGAGAATTACTATGGGCTTGCTTCCCCACTCGAGGGGTATGGGGTTACTTTCCCTTCAGGCACAAAATCCTGATAACCTTCAGGAATCATATTAATTTTTCCTGCACCTGTAGTAGTAAGCCTCCTGGGTTGCCCTGTTACTGCAGTTAAAGCTACAGCTTGCTCTGTTGTGCTCTGCTCCAGGATTCCTTCGTCACTGAGCAGATGTGCCCTGATTAATCCTACCGGTTTTCCCTTTAGTTCCCAGCAGTCAGCTTTTAAATGCCCTGCTTTATTACAATGGAAGCACACAGGTCTCTGGGTCTCACTCCTGCTCACTGCACCTTCCTTTTTGGCTTGAGGAGGGCCCCCTGTGTCTCCTGCTTTTCTTTCTCTCCTAAGACTGCTTGGGCTCCTATTGCCTTCCCACCCTTTGTCCTTTTCGGAATCATGGGGATGACTAGGAAAGGTTCTCCCCTGGGAAACTAACATAAATTAAAGCAAACTCATCAGCCACAACGGCCGCTTGCTGGGCTCTCTGAACCCACTGCTCCTCTACATGTGTCTTGATGGAGAGTGGGAGAGAGTGTTTAAATTCCTCTAACAGAATTACTTCTCTGAGGTTCTCATAGCTGAGCTGTACTTTAAGAGCCCTCAGCCACTGGTCAAGAGCCAGCTGCTTACTTCTTTCAAACCCCAGATAAGTTTGAATTGCTTGCTTCTTGAGGGTTCTAAACTATTGGCGATAGGATTCAGGTACTAATTCATATGTCCCGAAGATAGCATTTTTTGTCAGTTCATAATTTGATGAACTCTCACCTGGCAACAGGGGATAAACCTCATGGGCTTTTCTGGTTAGCTTGCTTTGTAATAAAAGAGGCCAAGTCTCAGCTGGCCATTTTAGCTGCTTTGCCAGTTTCTCAAAAGACACAAAAATGCTTCAACGTCTCCCTCATTGAATTTTGGGATTAGTTGAGATAGTTTTAACAATTTTGTACCCAGCCTTGAATTATGCTCCTCCATGTTAGCCATGCTTTCACTGGGGTTACTCTGTCACCCCCGGTTAAGTCAAGTTGTCTCAGCTCTCTTTCTTCGCATACTTTCTGGAAGGTTCTTTCTCTTTCTCTCTCCTGTCTCTCTCTTTCTTTCTCCTCTCTTGCTTTCTTTCTCTCATCTCTTTCTTTTTCTTCACGTTCCTTCTGGAAGGGTTTTTCTTTCTCCCTCTCCTGCCTCTCTCTCTTTTTCCCTTTCCTCAAATTCAAGTTTCCTCTGTTCCAATTGAATCTTTGCTAACAATACCCTGTCAGAGTTTGCTTCTAACCCTGTTTCTGCTTCTTCAGATTCAAGGGAAAAATGGTTGGCCACTAGTCTTAGGAGTTCAGACTTTCTAGCCTTGGCACAGACAGTGATCCCACACAGCTCAGCCATTTTTCTCAGCTCCTCCGCTGACAGTGCTTTTAACTTATCCCAAGTAATTTCAAATGTAGATCCCTTACAGTCAGAAACAGGGGAATTTATTATGGGGAACAAAGAAATGGCTGACCAATTAAATGCATACTTTGGTTCTGTCTTCACAAAGGAGGACACAAATAACATACCAGAAATGTTGGGGAACACAGGGTTTAGTGTGAGGGAGAAAATGAAGGAGATCAGTATTAGTAGAGAAATGGTGTTGGGGAAATTGATGGGATTGAAGGCCGATAAATCTCCAGGGCCTGATAATCTACATCCCAGAGTGCTTAAGGAAGTGGCCCTAGAAATAGTGGATGCATTGGTGGTCATCTTTCAAGATTCTACAGACTCTGGAACAGTTCCTACAGATTGGAGGGTAGCTAATGTAACCCCACTATTTAAAAAAGGAGGTAGAGATAAAACAGGGAATTATACATCAGTCAGCCTGACATCGGTAGTGGGGAAAATTCTAGAGTCCATTATCAAAGATTTTATAGCAGAGCACTTGGAGAACAGTGGTAGAATCGGACAGAGTCAGCATGGATTTACGAAAGGGAAATCATGCTTGACAAATCTACTGGAATTCTTCGAGGATGTAACTAGTAGAGTTGATGAGGGGGAGCCAGTGGATGTGGTTTATTTGGACTTTCAAAAGGCTTTCAACAAAGTCCCACATAAGAGATTAACTTGTTAAATTAAAGGGCATGGCATTGGGGGTAGTGTATTGCGACGGATAGAAAATTGGTTGGCAGACAGGAAACAAAGAGTAGGAATAAACGGGTCTTTTTCTGCATGGCAGGCAGTGACTAGTGGGGTACAGTAGGGATTGGTGCTAGGACCCCAGCTATTCACAATATATATTAATGATTTAGATGAGGGAACTAAATGTAATATCTCCAAATTTGCAGATGACACAAAACTGGGTGAGAGGGTGAGTTGTGAGGAGGATGCAGAGAGGCTTCAGGGTGATTTGGACAAGTTGAGTGAGTGGGCAAATTCATGGCAGATGCAGTATAATGTGGATAAATGTGAGGTTATCCACTTTGGTAGCAAAAATAGGAAGGCAGATTGTTATCTGAATGGCTATATACTGAGAGAGGGGAATATGCAATGAGACCTGGGTGTTCTCGTACACCAGTCGCTAAAGGTAAGCATGCAGGTGCAACAGGCAGTAAAAAGGGTAAATGGTATGTTGGCCTTCATAGCGAGAGGATTCGAGAACAGGAGCAGGAATGTCTTGCTGCAATTATACAGGGCCTTGGTGAGGCCACACCTGGAATATTGTGAGCAGTTTTGGTCTCCTTATCTGAGGAAGGATGTTCTTGCTATAGAGGGAGTGCAGCGAAGGTTTACCAGACTGATTCTTGGGATGGCGGGACGGACGTATGAAGAGAGATTGAGTCGGTTAGGATTATATTCGTTGGCATTCAGAAGAGTGAGGGGGGATCTCATAGAAACGTATAAAATTCTAACAGGACTTGACAGGGTAGATGCAAGAAGGATGTTCCCGATGATGGGGGAGTCCAGAACCAGAGGTCATAGTCTAAGGATACGGGATAAACCTTTCAGGACTGAGATGAGGAGAAATTTCTTCACCCAGAGGGTGGTGAGCCTGTGGCATTCACTACCACAGAAAGCAGTTGAGGCCAAAACATTGTATACTTTCAAGAAAGAATTAGATATAGCTCTTGGGGTGAAATGGATCAAAGGATATGGGTGGAAAGCAGGAACAGGTTACTGAGTTGGATGATCAGCCATGATCATAATGAATGGTGGAGCAGGCTCGAAGGGCCGAATGGCCTACTCCTCCTCCTATTTTCAATGTTTCTACCCTGGCTTGGGGAGCTACTAGCTTCAGTTGCATACATATTAGTATTTTATCACACACAACCACAAGAAAACCTGCATTGAAATCTTGGTCTTTTTTGATTGGGAACAATTTGGCTTCTCACTTCCAATTTCTCTCATTTGTCTGTGGGTAAAATCCTGGACAAGCCCCCAAATTTCTGTTATGACCATGTGAGAAAGTGTTCTAGGGGTCCCTTTCAGCTTTCACCTGGTCTTACCGTAACAGGGTTTAATTTGAACACATCTTGCTTTTAGCTCCCCTTGGGGAATCCTTGTTCACTGCTTTCCAATTATAAGGCAAAGAAACCAGCCCAAAATAGGTTTTCTTAGGTTTAAAGAAGAAAGGGTGAGATTCTATTAAATTTAAATGTAAACTCTAATTCAGTTAATGCCTACAGATACACGATGCACCCACGCTAGCATGCATATGCGGTAGACACATGCAGATAGTGACAGAAAACAGCAGAAGAAAATAAAGTAGAAAAGTTTGAGGCAATCTCCGAAGAGGGCTTGTGTTACGGTTCTTTGAGTTCACTGTAGAGTCCTTGATTGTAGGTAGATCTTGCTCTTCATTGGGGCCCAGTACTCTTCTTAAACCTTGTTCTCTGTAAGAGACCTTTCTCTCTTGGGGTTTATGTGTCTTCAGTGGATTTGGAGTTCCATGAGAAAGAGATGGGAGCAGACAGACAGGAGAGGTCTTCTTCAGTCCAGGAACATACTGCAGTTTCTGAATTCAAAACTGTTTGTACAATTCAGAAAAACCAGGTTGCCAAGCAGGCTAGTCACGTGACCAGCTGGTCTGACCACGTCTGTATGTGGATTTGGCCATCGCAGCAGTCATCTTGAAATTTGAGCTCGCTCACCTTCAATGTCTGGTGCTCAAAGTACATTGTTCATATGGCAAAATTAATGTGCCTCATTCCTGGCAGGTGGGGGGGGGGGGGGTGGGCGGGGGTTGGGTGCGGGGGGTCTGTATGACAATTAGAAAGCTATGTACCTGCACTGAGGAACTGGGTTCAGACTGGCCATTTCACATGGAACCTTTCCCACTGATAAACAGCTATGTTTATGATGATAATGGTACCAAGCTTGCAAGGGTTGCCTTGGAGATTTGGGTGGAGATTTGGACATTTTCCAAAAAGCTGTTGCAAACAGATATTGGAAAATTTGTTTGTTCATTACAAAATGGAGCAAGATCAAGAACATTTAACATAAAATGATTCCTTAATTCAACTTTTCATACTTGCATTCCTAACAACCACCCTGTTTTATCTTTTTGCAGAATGTACCTACAGGACTATTGGACCCTTTCCTGGTAATATGTGATTGCACTCTTGTTTAATGACTGTAATTAATCTCCTGCTTACGCTTATAATTTAAACAAATGTGTTATGACTATAGTGCAATTAGATAGCACCTTGTCATGTTGAAACGTCTCAGAGAGATTCAAACAATGAATTACTTTGAAGTGCAGCGTCTGTTGTTATGTGAATAAATGTGGTCGCCTTTCTGCACCAATAACATCTCACAAAAAATAAGGAAATGAATGATTGGTTAACATGTATTTAGTGGCGCGGTGCTGGACAGGACACTGGGAGTGTCGCAATCTCTCAATAGTGCACTGGAGCATTAACCTTTTTTATTCGTTCATGGGATGTGAGCGTCACTAGCAAGGGCAGCATTTATTGCCCATCCCTAATTACCCTTGAGAAGCTGGTGGTGAGCTGCCTTCTTGAGCCACTGCAGTCCATGTGGTGCAAACATACCTACAGTGCTGTTAGGAGGGAGTTCCAGGATTTTAGCCCAGTGACAGTGAAGGAATGCTGATATAGTTCCAAGTTAGGATAGTGTGTGACTTGCAAGGGAACTTGCAGGTGGTGGTGTTCCCATGCGTCTGTCACCCTTGTCCTACTAGGTGGATATGTCCTGTGTTTGGAAGGTGCTGTCAAAGGAACCTTGGCAAGTTGCTGCAGTGTATCTTGCAGATAGTACACACTGCTGCCACTGTGCATCATTGCTCTAGAGCCACAATATTTAAATGGCTCGTTCACTCAAGTTCTGTTCAATGGTAACCCGCAGGATATTGATGGTGTGGGATTCAGCAATGGTAGTGCCATTGAATGTCAAGGGGAGATGGTTGTACTCCCTCTTGTTAGAGATAGTCATTGCCTGGCACTTGTGTGCCACAACTGTTACTTGCCACTTATCAGCCCAAGCCTGATCTTGCTGTATGCGGGCATGGACTGCATCAGTATCTGAGGATTTGAAACGGTACTGAAGACTATGTAATCATTAGCAAACATCCCCACCTCTTACCTCATGTTGGAAGGAAGGTCATTGATGAAGCAGCTGAAGGTGGTTGTGCCGAGTTAACTGCACTGAGGAACTTCTGCAGTGATGTTCGGCGACTGAAATAATTGGCCTCCAACAACCATAATCATCTTACGTTGTGCTAGGTATGACTCCAGCCAGTGCAGAGTTTTCCCCTGATTCCCACTGACTTCAATTTTACTAGAGCTCTTTGATGCCACATTCAGTCAAATGCTGCCTTGATATCAAAGGCAGTCATTCTCACCTCACATTTGGAATTCAGCTCTTTTGTCCATGTTTGGACAAGGATTGTAATATAGCCTGGAGCCAAGTGGTCCTGCTGGAATCTAAACTGAGCATCGGTGTTGCTTGATAGCAGTGTTGACGACACCTTCTATCACTTTGCTGATGATTGAGAGTAGACTGAGAGGGCAGTAATTGGCTGGATTTGATTTGTCCTGCTTTTTGTGGCTGACATTTGTCCACTTTCTTTTAGCAATGTCATTAATTCATTAAAATAAACTGGTTAGTATCTTTGTTAATGTAGTGATCAAGGAATGTCATATGAAAGAATTAAACCTTCATCTACCGATATTAGCAGCAGTCATTTCTAGGCTAGTATATTTTCACCCTTAGCAAGTATGCTTCTTGTTAGCTAAATATAATGTAGCATTGGCATTGTTGTTATGGAGCAATTTGCTCACTGAACCATTGAATTGAAGGAAGCTTGAAAGTAAAAATCAACTGAGGGAAGAAGTTGGAAATGTTTATGAGAAGAACGTATCTTAACCTTGCCCAACTGAGCTATGATATAAGGAATTTAACAGATTCCACTGTTTTGATTCTTCAGGCCTAGCACATGCCAGTTACTGTTACGCACAATAGTATTCTTTTCTATTTTAACCATTTTATGATCAACAGAAGATTTGAAAGACTGAAATGATTTATTGGTAAATGTACCTGTTGCCTGTAAAAATGAGTTTGTATCAAAAATTTTCCAATTGGATAGATTTGCTGTAAGTCACAATATTTCATAATGTAAACATTTTATGCACATTGGAAAAATTAAGGACCACTAGGAATCAATCGGCAGAAAGCTGTACTTGGGTTTTTCATGGTACGCCACTGGGGATTCCAAATTCTTTAAAGCTTTTTTTTCCTTATGCTGTGTTAGTTCAGCATATTACAAAGTGTTAACATAGATATTTATACTTACAGCAATATGTATAAATAAAGAACTCGCCCAATATACAGATATTTATAGTATATTACAATGATCATTTATGAAGAGCTTATTTAAACCTTTTTTTGGCACTTTTCTCCCTGCTATTCTGTTCCCCTAGTTTAATAATAAAAAAATGTTAATTTGCAGCTGTCGTTTGGTTCCCATTCACACCCTTTACAACTTTAATTCTAAAGTTTAAAGAGCAGAAATCAAATAAGGATATAATTCTTGGCAGCACAGTGAGATAAAGAGCTCCAACCTCTGAAATCTGGATTCAAATTTATTTATGATAAAAGATTCCTCCCTCTGCTGGCTGACAATTAAGTGAACTGAGTTTGGGCATTTAGTGTATTTCATAGCAATGTGGGTTCACAGCTTACAACTGTAAATTGGCACCAATTGGAGAAGTAAAACAAAGACATATGCTCATTACAGCCTGTATCTGAGGCAGAACAACAAAGATATAATGGAGCACATGCTACACAAGTGTGTGTCCCACTGGATCCAAAATTCTATGGACTGTTGTAAGAGGTGGAAGTGTGGGATAATGATATTTCCGGTTGTGCTGGGATACAATCACATTCAGTAAATTAGGGTATCACGTGGCTTTTGTGGTAAGCAAAAAATGAAAGTGCACGGAATTGGAGGCAACCTTGTGACATGGGTTAGTGATTGGTTGGAAGGCAGGTGATAAAGAGTAGGGATAAAAGGAACATTCTCTGCTTGGCAGGATGTAACAAGTTGTGTTCCGAGGAATCTATACTGGGGCCTCAGCGTTTCACCATATTAGGTAATGACTTGGATGAAGGAATAGAGAGTTGTGTATTCAAATTTACAGATGACACTGAGTTAGGAGGCACAATAAATTGTGGAGATGGGAGCAAGAAGTTACAAAGGGGAAGACAGACTGAGTGAGTGGGCTAAACTGTGACTGATGGAGTTTAATGTGGAGATGTGTGAGGTCATCCACCTTGGATTCAGCAAAGACAAATCAGATTTTTTTTAATAGGGAGAGGCTAGGAGCTGTTGAAGAAGAAAAGAATTTAGATGTCCACGTGGATAAATCATGAAAAACTAGTGCACAGATACAAAAAGTGCATAAAAGCTAAAAGAATACTGGCCTTTATCTCAAATGGTTTGGAATACAAAAGGAAGCGATTTATGCATCAGTTGTACAGAACATTGTTCAGACTCCATCTGAAGCATCGTGTTCCATTTTGGGAACTGCACCTCAGTATATATTGATCTTGGAGGAAGTACAGTGCATATTTACCAAAATAATACCAGGGCTTAGAGGGTTAAATTATCAGGGACATTTGCATAAACTTGGCTTGAATCCATTTGAGTTTAGAAGATTGATGTGTCATCTAACTGAGGTCTTTAAAAAGATAAAAGGATTTGATAGGTTATGTACAGTGAAATGATTTCCTCTGGTGGGGAAACCAAAACAAGAGGGCATCATCCTATAATTAGAGCTAGGCCATTTCAGAAATCAGGAAGTACTTTTTTACACAAAAGGTATTGGAAGTCACAATCATAAGAATGCATTGTTTAACAACCCAGTTGGCGCATATCATGTTCTGGAGCTGTTCAGCAATCAAGTATTCTGACCTCTGTTAGAATAGGTTCCACCAGTTTCTTTGGCCAGAAATTAAATGGGACACCTATCAGCTATGGAATATTCCACATGCAGTGACATGTGGAACAAATATTTACCAGGTTTATAGTGCCAGTGATACTTGAAGTATGTCAGCCAGTAGTAACGAGTTTCAATGGCTCTGGATGAGACTGCTAGGCTTTACATGTTTCTCTGGCAGTTTTATAAAATATTGAAAGACTTTGACCTGTCTTACAGAAGATATCTTTTAAAATAATCTACTTAGTAACCTGTTAACTTATGCACCTACTGTTTCATAAATCATATTCCAATCAAGCTACTGCACCATTTTATGAATTCTGGTTTCTCACATCTTTGTATCATGCTTAAATTTCCCTGTGCACTTTAACTTGGTCCCACAAATAGTTTACCTTGTATCATAGTGCTTTGTGTTCATACTTTGTGCTTCTTTGGTAGCTTATAATGGATAATTTTGTTTTTGCAAAGAGTTGTTCAGAAAGGTTGCTAGAAAGAATATTTTAGCATTTTCCCCAAAGATCTTCAAAGAAAATATTACAAGCAGTGGACACCTTGGCCAGAATTTTACAGCCCCCCCAATGAGTGGGCTGGTGGTGGGGTAGGCCGTAAAATTGAGTGGGAGGTGGAGGGGGCCATTCCCGACACCTTCCCGCCCCCACTGCTATTTTACACGGGGCGGTGGCGGTGAGAAACGGCCCACCCACCCCAAGCCAATCAAGGCCCTTCAGTGGCACTTAAGGACCCTCTCCTACCGCTGCTGGTATTTTACCTACGGCAACTGAATGGTAAAGGCACCAAGAACACTGCCTGATAAAACCTGGCGGCTTTCTTGTGGGCTGGGGGAGGGTCTCCTGATCCGACACCCTGCGCCCCATGGACGGCCGTCCCTGAAGCCCCAACCGCCCCCACCGCACAACAACCCCCCCGCCCCATCCCCCCAACGACCCCTCAGGCCGCTCGCCCAGGGCCTGGCCGATTGTCCCCGATGAGGCCCCAAAAACTTACCATCTTTCGGGGGCCATTGTCCCTTCTTGCTTCAGATGGCTGGATATAGTCTTGGCAGTGGCCACCATTCCTGGTGGCACTGCCAAGACGAAGAGCTTCCAGCCTGCTGATTGGCCAAGGCCAATTAAGGGCCTGGGGAGCGAAAACTCCCGGCATGGCTCCCCAGGTCCAGTGGCGATGGGGTCACCCCCAACTTTTCAGCCAGTGGGCGGGGCCCAACGTAAAATTCCAGCCCCTGTTTTTTTTCGTCAGATCCAGTTTTTTTCTGCTGATTGGACAGGAAAGTATCAGAACGTGGAACCCACGTCACAGCTGCCATTTTATGTGGAAGGATGACTGCCTGATGCTGCAATGTATGTTCCTGTCAGCAGATTAGAGAGCAGCGTTGGTGAGCTCTGCCTTCACTTTTGTTGGATGGGCAGTGATGTCTTGGTGAAAATGTGGGCGGGGGGGATGCAGTTTATGTGGAGATGTAAGTTAACCAAATTTTGAACAACATGAAGTATCCAATCACAACTTTTCTAGCCTGACACATGCAGTCACAATTTTGACAGATTGCTACCCCAAGCATGAGCAAGCTATTGTAAATCTGTTGGTTCAAACAACAAAGAAGACAGTTGCATCATGTCAAACGCAATTTGCTCATGATAAAATTATTTGAGATCCAAAGCATCTTAACATCTCACTGGACTAATCCAAAAGTGATATCAAACTACACCTGTTTTATTTTATTACTGTTCATTATTCTTCTAATGAATGAATATTTTATAATATATGTGGCATATGTAAAATAAACAGAATCCTTCATGCTGATTAGGGAAAGACAAGATGACAATTTCCTAATGTCAGCGACTGTTACCTAGAAAGCAATGGGCTGTGTAGCAATTCTCACTTGTGGTTGCAGTAATTAACTCCCCAGTGTGCTGTAGCCTATATTTATTAGGGCAGTATCTGTCAAATGTTCTTCAAATGTTTTTAATGATGGTCAAAAACCCTCCCAGTCACCCTGCTATATGATTTCTTCAAGGCTTATGTTCTTTGTGCATGGCTGATTCAATGGAGCAGTGACCTTATGTTTTTTTTCACTAGTCATTTCTTACAATTTTGCGGCAGATAAGCGCTTTCAATGAACAGATTGAACACTTTACTGAATTCCTATTTGCTTGCTTTATACCCTGCTCATATAAGCATCTACAAAAAGGAAATTCTACAAATATTTATTGTAAGCAGTCCATATTCACATGAAATGATCCATAATATGACAGTCGCTCATGAAATTCACAAGTCCAAAGTCTAAGGCAGCACCACTGGCTGTTACATCACATGTTTACAATTTTATTGGTAAATCATTAAGCCCCATCTTGTATGCTATTTTCATTACACATTTTTAACATAAATATTAGTAAACCTGAAGAAAATGTCTGAGCTCAGTTATGCATAAGTAGAACAGTTGTCGCATTAGTGTTTTGGATAAATCATTTGATTGGGGTCAGTGTTGATTGGAGCCTCCAGGTCTACTTCACATCAGAGAATATTGTCAAGATCTAGTGCAAAAACGGGAAGCATCCAAGACATCAAGATTTCAAGTTATTTACTATCCTGGCCCCCATTTGACTGGCTTTTTTCTTACTTTGAGAGACATAGAGAAATTAAGCCTGGGTTTGCTTCAGCCCAACTAGAAACATGGTGGGGCAAGACATCAGCCCACCCAGGTGACCCCCCCAGCAACAAACAGCACCTCTCTGGGAGGGGCTTCTCATTTTATATGCATGGCAGATTTAAACATATGAACATACAAATTAGGAGCAGAAGTAGGCCATTCGGCCCCTCCAGCCTGCTCCGCCATTCAATAAAATCATGGCTGATCTGTTTGTGTTTCGAATTCCACACTTCCATCTACCCATGATAATCTTTGATTCCCTTGCCTAACAAGAATCTATCTACCTCCACCTTAAAAATATTCTATGACCCTGCCTCCACCACCTTCTGAGGCAGAGAGTTCCAAAGTCGTACAAGACTCAGAGAAAAAATTTCTCCTCATCTCTGTCCTAAAAGGGTGACGCCTAATTTGAAAACAGTGCCCCCTAGTTCTGGACTTACTAACAAGAGGAAACATCCTTTCCACATCCACCTTGTTAAGACTGTTCAGGATCTGTAAAGGAGGATTTCCACTCATGACTAGTAATTTGTCACTGGAAAGCAGAGAAATGGGGCTGAATTTTAAATCCAGGGTTGGGAACCTGACACCCAGAACATTTCCGGGTCCTAGCCACGCACCGCATTAGCAATGCTGACGCGACGTTATTTTAAAATACAAAAGGTCTAATTAGCCCAGAGCGAGTTTGGCACTCAATTAGCAGCAGCGGGAGTGGTACGCAATAACGGATGCCCCACTGAAAAGGGGAGCGGCAGCCATGACTGGGCTTGTTGAAGCTATGGAGGAGCAGGGACGTCAGAGGGCAGCATTGGCATGGGCAGCCGTCCCCAGGTGGCACGATGATTTTTTTGATGTCTCCCTTCAGCTTTAATGGGCACAGTGGCAGACAGGGGAGATGTTTTGTTCCTGGCGTATGGAAGAAAGAATCCACCAAGAGAAACCAAAAGAAGATGGATGGAGGTGGCGACAGAGATTAGTAGCTTGGGAGTCACCAGAAGAATGTGTGTCCAATGCAGGAAGAGATTCAATGACTTGATACGGTGACCGGCCGGTATCACCCGGGCGATAAGTCACCAACTCTGTAATCACCAGCAAGCTGACCTCACAGAATGTCCATAGCTCTCCCTAACATTGTCAGATCAAGTGTACAGTTGCATCATTGAGATGGCAGCCACCTTCAGATATGAGGTGCTATTCAGAAGGGGACATCACTGAGGGGTACATCAGCTCTTGTGTATATCATGCTGGAAGAGATAAGGGAGGGCATTCTGCCCTCATTGTGCAGGCAAAGAGAGCCCACAGCACATGGGAAATGGCTCAAACGGATAGTGGTGAGGCCCAGCTACACACTTTGACACTGATGGAGGAGGTGGCGCTGGAGATTGCCAAAGTCCCAAGGAGTCAGTCTGCGGGGGATGGTGAGACAGGAGGGTGCACAGCAGGGTCATTTGATTGCTGAATCGTGAGGTGTAGGACACAGAGGAGACTTTTGCCCTATGCATGCCTTGGATCTTCGACGCTGTCATTTAAGGGGATGGTTGTGCAGGGGCACTTGCTGAGTAGGATGAGTTTTGATTTCCATTTTCTTGTGTTTCCCACAGAGCCTGTTGCAGAGGGGCAGCAGAGTGGAAAAGTACAATCAGCGCCACCTTCCTCAGTGGGGGGAGACTCAACAGAACAAGCACTGTCACATCATACCTCTGCACCTTCCAGTAGCACAGACACACTCACCTCAGTTGGGCCCAAGAGTAGTGTAGAAATGGGAGCACTGGGTGAACCTTACATCACATGTGACGAGGAGAAGGGGAGGCGGAGTCAGCTGTGGGCAATCTCCCTTGAAGGAAAAAGGACAGACACAGCGATGCTCTGCTGGGTGAAGATGCTGGGCTTTGGGTGTCACAAACAAGGAGGGTCTTCCTTGAGAACCAGAGGCAGATAAGTTCCCATTTGTCAGCGTTCCCTGAGGCCTTGAGGAGCCATGGGCAGGCATCGGAGGAGTCCATGCAGCACATGGGCTCTGTCATGACTCAGGGATTCAATCATATGAGTTCTTCCATTGAGAGATTGGGTAACCTCTTGGAGATAAATATGCAGCACCACTCTGAGTGGTTGCAGGGGCAGCGTGTTGAAAGAGTGAACAGAAAGAGTGAGACTCTCTGTAGCATAGTCTACTCAGTGTCATTGATGGCACTGAGATGCTCAGAGTGAATGCCAGCTGCATCCCAGTCGGTGGCATCCAAGGTCACCAGGAAGGGGCTAAGACAGTGGAAGCAGCAGATGAAGAGGCCACTCCTCAGGGGCATCAACGTCACCCTTCATTCCCTTTCCCCCTCTGACTCAGGAACCATCTGTGTGCCAACGCCCTGTGATGGAGGCAGCCGCTGCAATGATGTAGGTGTGACAGCCTGTGGAGGAGCCCCTACGGGTGCCTCCAAGACAAGAACAGAAGCCATGGGCATCTCAGCCAGAGGCAAAGAGTATGGAGCAGGCTGCCTTCACCTTATCCTCTGCCACAGTGGGGGGAACCCGGTAAAAATGGTAGAGAGTAAGGCACCTCGCCATTAATTTTACTTAAGGGGTCACCTGGGTGCTGGGTGTTTTCCACTCATGCAAGGAGAAATTATTAACTATTAAATGAAATTATGAATTGAACTCAAAACGGACAGCTTTTGTCTGCAAACCAAGATGGAGTAAGAGGTCATCTGGAACCCTGAATTAATCATGATGTCTGGTCAAGTGTTGAAGAAAGCATTAGAAAAGTAAATAGCCCATTCAATGTTAATGGCTACCCTTCTTATACGAACATATGAATTAGGAGCAGGAATAGGCCACTCGGCCCCTTGAGCTTGCTCCGCCATTCAACAAGATCATGGCTGACCTGATTGTAACCTCGACTCCACATTCCCGTCTACCCCCGATAACCTTTCACACCCTTGCTTATTAAGAATCTATCTACCCCTGCCTTAAAAATATTCAAAGACTCTGCTTCCACCACCTTTTGAGGAAGAGAGTTCCAAAGACTCACAACCCTCTGAGAGGAGAAATTTCTCTTCATCTCTGTCTTAAATGGGTGACCCCTTATTTTTAAGTAGTTACCACTAGTTCGAGATTCTCCCATAAAAGGAAACATCCTTCCCACATACATCCTATCAAGACCTCTCAGGATCTTATATATTTCAATCAAGTCACCTCATACTCTTCTAAACTCCAGCTGATACAAGCCTAGCCTGTCCAACCTTTCCTTATAAGACAACCCACCCATTCCAGGTGTTAGTCTAGTAAACCGTCTCTGAACTGCTTCCAATGCATTTACATCCTTCTTTAAATAAGGAGACTAATATTTTACACAGTACTCCAGATGTGGTCTCACCAATGCCCTGTATAGTTGAAGCATAACCTCCCTACTTTTGTATTCAATTCCCCTCGCAATAAATGATAACATTCCATTAGCTCTCCTAATTACTTGCTGAACCTGCATACTAACCCTTTGCGATTCATGCACGAGGACACCCAGATCCCTCTGCATCTCAGAGCTCTTCAATCTCTCACTATTTACATAATATGCTTCTTTTTTATTTTTCCTGCCAAAATGGACAATTTCACATTTTCCCACATTTTACTTCATTTGCCAGATCTTTGCCCACTCACTTAACCTTTCACTTTGCAGACATAGAGGGCTGAATTTTACCAACCCCTTGACGTTGGGGATCGTGGCGAGGCCCGTAAAAGACTTGCGGGAGCGACCCGCCATGACCCCTGATGCCGACAAGGCCCCGCTGCATTTTACCAGTGGCGGTGAGGTGTCAGTGCGGCCACCCTGCGGGGGTGGGGGGCTTCATTTACATATTAAAATGAATGGAAATAAAGTTAAATCAACTCACCTTGTCCCGGCAGCCGTCCCATGCCGATATTACGGCCGCCAAACTGAAGTCCCGCGCCTTCGGAACTCCCTTCAGTGATACTGGTGGGGAGGGGGCAGCAGTGAAATCTTCAGGTCGGGACGGGTGTATGAGTGGGGAAAACCACTCCAATTGGCTGTGGGGATGGTGGGAAGGGGTTGAGGGTCAAATGTTCTGAAGGTGGGGGGTTAAAGTTCGTTATTTTACAAATTGTTTTTTGGGGGGATGGATTATTTTATTAATTGATAACTCAGTGGTGAGGGGGAGTTGGAAAGAGGATTGAAAGTGTTTCTGACATTTGTTTGTTATTTCTGGTTGCCAGCACCTTTAAAAGTTTTATTGAACATGAAGGGCTTGAAGCCTTTTAAAAATGGCGCTGGACACCATTGCTGGGTACGGATTGGCCGCACCCTCTGTGTCACCGGGGGCAGCCATTCCGTCCCCTCCATTTTATTGAGCTCCTGGGCAAAATATCGTGCGGGCTCAGCGACGGCACATCCGTTTCTGAAGGCCACCGACTTCAAAGCACGCCGCCTCTATGTGAGGCATGCTAATAAAATTCAGCCCAGAGACTCCAGACTCAAACTCAGAATATTGGGTGTGAAGGAAATATCGCTTTATCAAGATGGCATAAAGAGCAGCAACATCCAAACCCACTGTCTAACAACAGCCACACCATCAAGCACCATTTATGGAAACACAATGGACAGAAACTTGGGTCACCTGACAGAAGCCAAGTCTCTGAGAAGGAGTTTTAATAAGAGAAATTTTCTGCAGAAAGCCAGAAGCCAGAAAGAGAGAGAGAGAGAGAGACCCATCGAGCAGGAAGAGGGACCCTGCCAGAATACCATCTTTAACATAAACAAGTGATATTGTAATTGTTATGGATAGGTTGGAAATGATAGGGGTGGTTTCTGTTTTTCACCTCTCAACTGACCGTTTTTATTAGAATGTGTTTTAACACTTGAGTGTTAAATAAACAGACAAATAACAGGTTTTCTCATACTATCCTTATACCTAGAGGCCAAAAAGGTGACCTTTGAAACTCCCTACCCTAGAATCTGTAGCAGGATCTTCGCCATCGAACTTTGTCCAAAGAAATCTGCAACCAAAGCATCCGCCCACCTGAAACTTTCCAAGGTTTGATGTCAGTGAACCAGGAAAAAGGAAAAACTGACCTGCACCATTTTAAAATCTTCCTCCTGGAGAAATAAACAAGGTTTCACAACAAATTCTTTTTAAAAACATCAGACCTAAATGCATGTTATCTTTTAATCTCTACTTTTCTTATATGTGTGCATGTGCGTGTGTCAGTGGGTGGCGTTACGAATATTTTTGGGCATTGTTTGATAAACATTTATCTTTCTTTAACCTTTGAGAAAACCTGTTATTTGTCTATTTATTGACCACTAAAACACTCAAGTGTTAAAACACATTCTAATAAAAACACTGTGCTTGGTCAGTTGAGAAATGAAAAAGGGAAATCACCCCGATCATTTCCCTTCTGTCCAGAACAATTACAAAATCACTTGTTTATGTTTTCAATATGATATTTGTGTTATTGATGTTTCATGTTAAAAAGGGGATGTAGTTTTGCGAGGTGGCTGGGGGGAATGGGTCCTGGGATTGGTGTATTTTCATGCTTTGTGATGATGGAGAATGTTGGCAATGGAAACCTCATTCTCCATGGTCACAGCTGGCAATGGGACTTCACATAT
This sequence comes from Heterodontus francisci, assembly GCF_036365525.1. Taxonomy (NCBI): domain Eukaryota; kingdom Metazoa; phylum Chordata; class Chondrichthyes; order Heterodontiformes; family Heterodontidae; genus Heterodontus; species Heterodontus francisci. The sequence goes on from NC_090387.1 coordinate 48,454,658, forward strand.
GCATGTCTTGATGGAATGATAGCTCTCTATGCTGGAAAGTGAGTTCTGGGATCATTGGTCATAAAGGCTTGGAGGCCATCAGGTGAAACGCTGATGAATCTGTGTGGCCCTTGCGGCCATGCCAGCCTGCAGTTCACCCTGAGGGCTGGGCTAGCATCGGCAGGTGTCCTTCAATGTCTGGATGCTGGCTACCTCTTGAGCGATCTCTTTCTCCTCCTCTTCATCCTCCCAGTCCTCCTATGAGGTGGAGTGGTGTTCCAGGTCCGTTTCCTCATCCTTCTCCAGGCCTCTTTGTATTGTCATGTTGTGCAGGGTGCAACAGACAACTATGAAATGGTCAAGGCAACAGAAGTGCATCTTCAAGATACCAATGGTCTGTTTGATGCAGGTCTGTGTTAGGAGATGGCTCTGGTTGAAGCATCTCTCTCTATCCATGTCTGGGTAATGGACAGGCGTCAGGAGCCATTTCCTTAGGGGATAACTCTTATCTCCCAGCAGCCACCCACAGAGTCTGGATGAGGGCCTGAAGAGGCACAGCACCTCAAACTCCGACAGGATAAATGAGTCATGGCAGCTGCCCAGGAACCGAGTGCAGACCTGCAAGATTCACTTCCTGTGGTCACAGACCAGCTGGACATTCAATGAGTGGTAGCCCTTTCTGTTCAGGAATCTGACCGGCTGGTGTATCGGTGCCTTGATGGTTATGCAGGTGCAATCAATGACCCCTGGAATCCATGCTGGCAGCAAAGCCAAAAACCCTCTGTGCCTGTGCAGGCCCATCTGTGTCAAAGTGGCTGTATTCCCCCACCCTCCTGAATATGGCACCTGTGACCTGCCTGATGGTGTGATGAGCTGCCGACTGTAAGAAGACACCGAAGTCCACGGCTGATCCCTGGTACAACCTGGTTGCAAAAACTTCAGAGTGACGATAATCTTGATGGCTGCAGGTAAGTGGCTGCCATTGGGGCTGTGAGGCTTCAGGTCATTGTCAATCAGAGCACAAATGTCTGTGATCATCTGCCTGGATAGGCACAGCCTCCTATAGCACTGTCAATTGCAGGTAGCTGACTCTTGGGCAGTAAACCTGATGTCTTGGGTAGCCACTTTTTCCCCTTGCAGCCCCCCGCTGTGCTCTCTGGCCTCCTGCTGTCCAGGAGGTTGCATCTTCCGCAGCTCATCCTGAATGCTCTATCCAATGTCTGAGTAGCCTGTTCCCATCTGAACTCCATCAGCTGGGGTTTGTTCATTCACCAGACCTTCCCCTGCCAACCCCAGCTGCCCAATTGATGCCAGTGGCCTCACATCCCTCTCCAGATTCCTACCACTCACCACTAAGAAAGACAAGTCTTTCAGTTCCGGCAATGGCTACTCTGTGGTGCACTTGGAGTAGCTGAGCTTTATTTTGTGCCTCTGCATTATCTTAATCAGCCCTTCCCATAGCTCTCATGACCATCCGCGGTGTTCACGTGTTCTACACCCTGCCGTGTTCCAGACATGGCGTTTTCCCTGTGCCCTTCAACTCAAACTTACAAACTGCTCCTGACAAGCCTTTCAATGAGCACCTAAATCAGCTCAACAGCCAATTAATTGGAGGTGTGCGGGCTCCCATTTCTTTCCTCCTGCCACTCCTTTAAAAATTGCTCCATGTTCTGGAGGCAGTGGGACCCAGTGCCAACCTCTGAGATCGCAATTTTCACTCCTGTACCCACTGGCATTTCAAAGTTCAGCCTGTGCAGTTCAGCTGCAGATGTTCAAAGGCAGGTTACATTCAAAGAAGCACAGAAAATTGTATGAGAAAGAGAGAGAGTCAGAACACAAGAAGAGGCTTCTAATTGTGGAAGGAGATGTATGCTGCAACTAGAGCCCCAAGATTCTAAAAAGCTTCAGTGGGCAGAGATAAGGTGTCATGATCCTGTAGTTTTTTTTCCAGGAATATGCGGTTTGCCTTTAAGGCTTGCAAAGGATCAGTATTGCTTTAAGAACAAGCAAACTTCAGGAGTTATAAGAAGGTGCATTTTCATTGCCTTAGAAACAGCCATTTGGAGACTGTGATTCAAAGGGTGCATTCTCGATACCATGGAAACAGCCACTGGGAGTGAGTCTCATGCGATACATTTGTCATAATTCAGTTTTTGAACTGATTTTTAGAGGAAGACAGTTTGTTCTAACAGAACACACAGACACAGAAGACACAGCTATGTTCAGCACACCTGAAAAAGAGCTCTCAACCATTTAAACTGAAGGAAGAGGATTTTAGTTTGTTTAATTATTATCTCTCAAAATTCTAAAACATCAAGCCAAAACAGAGACCTCTGGTAATTTAAATCGAAGAAAGGGAAGTTAGACTGTGACAATCTTTTATCCCTCAAAAACTCTAAAGTCAGATTGATTCTGTTGAAAGTGTTTGCAAGTCGTTAATTGTTGAAATTCGCTGGAGAAAGAAAGCATCACCAACTGCTGAAGTTGGACTACGGACTGTTCTACTCTGTAAGAACCTTTCCCCCCCGCATCGGACGACTGTGAGGACTTTCTGCAACATTCTTTGAGGACTTCAAACAACATTGGACTGTAAATTTGCAAGGACTCTAAATTTTTCTATTTTAAATGTTGTTTATATCTTCATAGTGTTTAAGAATTTAGTTCTTCTAATTGAAGAGTTAATTTGTTGATTTAAAGACGCCTGGTTTGGTTAGCCTCATTCGGGGGTTAATAGATTGTACAATTTGGCTGGGGCTTTCTTTAATTTGGAAAGTTTTAAATGATATGTTAGCTGATCTGTGGCGTGATGGAATTGAATTAACAGTGCATTGGTCCCACCACAATCAGAATCGTATATTTTGATTGGGAGCTTTGATAGGAGCAGTCGGTCGTAACAAAGGGTAAAAAGAGATAGGTTCTTTGGCATTCATGAAAGGAAGCCCCAGAAAGGAGCAGTGCAGGCAGTATGGAAGAAGGTGACTCAGACAGTGAGTTGCACCTCCACCACTCAAGAAATGCAATTTAGCATCAGAAATGCTTTACAGACCTCATGAAGTTGGTCAAGATATATGCTGACACGAGTACCAATGCAGATCCTGAAATAATGGTGGAAGCAAGACTCACCATCTGACCACACAGTGTAAATGAAGAGATGAATGGAATAGTTATGTTATGAAAGTGATTTTGATTTTTGTTAAAAATATTTTTTAAGGAATTTATACTTATGCTGAATAAATGTTTTTAAATCAAGAGGACACTGAAAGAACTAATTTGCCAACAGTGTTGCTGGTTGTCACATGACTCAGTTTGGAGACAGGCAGAAACCCTGGAAACAGAGACAGAGAAGTCACAAGCGTTCCTTTGATTGGACAAGCCCAGTAGTAGCAGAGCACCTGGGATGGGCAGAAGACTGACAAGCTTTCTGGTTACGGGTCAGTGTGGTTTTACCTTCTGGAGTGAGATAAAGTCAAGACTGCTGAAGTGTCAAGGAAGGAGAAAAGACTACAATCCAGCTTGCTTTCCAGCAATTCCATTAAAAGACCCTGTGAAGTCCACTGTGTCGATTTGTCTTGTTTCCTGTATTTGACGAAAGCCAGCTAAAAATAATTCTCAACGCCGCCTGACGTTGAGACTGTCCTGGGAGATCTCGGTGGCGTGCCTACGTATGCTCGGAGGTTGGACTGTGTGCCAGTTTTGGTGCAGCATATCTCATCTGCTGTTTTCTTCAGGAGTGGGCAAGTGATCTGTCCGGGTGTTTTTTTTTTCTTTAACAGAGCTCTGATCCAAAGATCCTTTTTATCTTTTCGGTTAACCTGTATACATATGCGTGTGTGTGTGTGTGTGCGTGTGAGTGTGAGATGCTAAGGTAAAAAGGGACTTTAAAATTTGGTTAAGGTAAAAAAGGGGGCTTTTAAAAATTTAATGTTGGAACTGTAAAAATTTGATCTGTGTATTTATGTTTTACTTCATTAGTATTTAAGATTTGTTCTATAATAAACAGTTAATTTTGTTGTTCAGTAAAGAAACCTGTCTAGTGTGTTCTATTCTGGGAAAAATAGAATATATGATTAACTGTATCGATAAGCGGGAAATTTTTAAATAATATGTTGTGACCTGTAGAGAAGTGGACTGAATAAACAGTGCACTCTTCCTGCTTCGATCCTAACAGTTAGTATACACCAGATACCTCCCTAACCCTCCTCCCCAACACACTTTTCCCTCTGAACATTCTATAGTTCCTTATCCAATTTCCTAAGACAAAAGCTGGTCGTGTTTGAGCGAAAAATGAAGTGATTGCTGCATAACCTACACCAGAAAGCATTACTATATTGAAAGGGGACCTTTCCCAGTCATGTGGAGGTGGGTTTGCATGTGTCCGGGGTGTCAAATCTCCTGAAATTGATGTTGAGTCAGGATCCAAAAACTTTACCTCCTTCTTCCGGGTTTCCCGAGGGATGGATTGGAAGTGAGCCGGGAGCCCCCTTGGATCTGTCAGATAAGTAATTAAGTTAGTTAAGAAGTCAATTAAGAACTGCTTTAACCCTCAATTCTGGATTTTTCAGCCAGGGCACCTGTTTCCAAACTGTTAGAAACTCGCCAGGGTCACCAAGGTGAGTGTTTAGCGGGAATTGCTTCTTCAGTGAAGCCGACAACCTGGGAAGGCTTTGATCAGTGAAGCTGAAGAGCTAGAGCCATGGCCAGGTGAGAGGCTGTTGCTCAAAGTATCTCTTCTCTGAGAGAATGCTTTCACTGCTTATGGGTGATTGCCAACTCTTGGAAGGCACTTCACCTGCCTAGCACTTTACTCAACCTCAGCTGCATTTCCCTGCTGCCAGTCTTCACCATTGCATGGGAGCAGCTTCCAGCTGCACCTTTCACCTCTGATGAGGGGCAACAGCAGAAGCAACCCAACTGCCATTAGCACCAGGAGCAGAATCAGCTGCCTTCTCCTCAGCTGCATGTCCCTCCACAGGGCAATGGGAATGGGCACCAACATCTAGTTAGCAGGAGATGAGACTCCCAACATAGGGTCTACAAGCAGAGGATCAGCTCTCTCACCATGTCTGAGCACCAGTGCCTCAGGAGGCTCAGGCTCTCATGGCAGATTGCTGCTGCCATCTACAGCCTCCTGGAACAAGACCTCATTCTCAGTGGAGCAAATGGGAATGCATTTCCAATGGCTGATAAGATGCCTGTCACAGGACAGCTACCCCTCTCCCCCTCCCCCACCCTGGATCTCTGCCTTTTGTCGTTATTTGCTCTCTCCTCTTGCAAGGAGAGAAAGTAGAGAAGTGTGAGTTTTGCTAATGGCTTGTGTGGAGAGGGGTGAAGGACACCATTTGTTGGTGACTGTGAGGAATGGGTGCAAGAGGGCAATCGGATGAAGGAGAGTGTGAGTTTTGGCTGCTCAGATGGAAATGTGAGGTGCCTACAAAGAGACAAATCAGTGGAGCTGCAAGATGTGTTATCCTGAAGAGTGCTGTGCAGGAGAAAGCTGGGAAATTCAGAGTGTGGGGTTTGGTACCTGAAAGTGTCCTGCCACTCACTTGTCATGCCCTCCTGAGGTCCTGGATCCTCTTGTTGCACTGTCACCAGGTTGGAGGTACCAACCCCTTCCCCTCCCTCCCAGAGCCACGACAGGGTTCCTCTTGTCCTCACTTTCCACCCCACTAGCCTCCACATCCAAAGGATCATCCTCCGCCATTTCCGCCACATCCAGCGTGATGCCACTACCATACGCATCTTCCTTTTCCCTCCCCTGAAAGCATTCCAAAGGGATCGTTCCCTCTGCGACACCCTGGTCCACTCCTCCATTACCCCCAACACCTCGTCCCGTTCCCAGGGCACCTTCCCCTGCAATCGCAGGAGGTGTAATACCTGCCCTTTTACCTCCTTTCTCCTCACTATCCAAGGCCCCAAACACTCAGGTGAAGCAGCGATTTACTTGTACTTCTTTCAATTTAGTATACTGTATTCACTGCTCACAACGTGGTCTCCTCTACACTGGGTGACCGCTTTGCGTAACACCTCTGCTCAGTCTGAAAGCATGACCCCAAGCTTCCGGTTGCTTGCCATTTCAACACCCCCCCCTCCCCCTCCCCGCCCTGCTCTCATGCCCACATATCTGTCCTGGGCTTGCCGCAGTGTTCCAGTGAACATCAACGCAAGCTCGAGGAACAGCATCTCATTTACCAATTAGGCATGCTACAGCCTGCTGGACTGAACATTGAGTTCAATAATTTCAGAGCATGACAGGCCCCCCTTTTTATTTTTAGTTACTTTTTTCTTTTTTATTTGTTTATTTTATTTTAGTTTGTTTCATCATTCATTTTTTTTACCATGTGCCTACCCACTGTTTTTTTATGTTTGTGCTTTGGGACAGGGCTGTTCATTTTTCTGTCAATTAACACCCTCTCTGCACCAACGCTTTGTCTGTCAGCATACCATTAACATACTGTTTGCCTTTGCTCCATGACCTTCCGGTCAGGTATTTTCTGTGACCCTCTGCCCTATCAATACCTTACCTTTTGTTATCTCTTGACCCACACCCGCTTTATTTGCTTAAAACCTATTACATTTCTAATATTTGCCAGTTCTGATGAAGGGTCACTGACCTGAAACATTAACTCTGCTTTTCTCTCCACAGATGCTGCCAGACCTGCTGAGTATTTCCAAAATTTCTTGTTTTTATTTCAGATTTCCAGCAACTGCAGTATTTTGCTTTTCTTATATGGAGGTACCACAATCATGCTGCTGACTTCCTTGGCCACTTCCATCCATGGTTGCTTGATGGGAGAGGCTGTTCTCTTCCTCCCATGCTTGGGAGAGCTCCCCTCACTGCAGCCCCTCAGATCTCTCAGCAGGACCTCCAGGTAAGAGTGAAAAACTCGGTAAGCAGCCTTCCCAGATCTCTCCATTCACGTGGTTGCTGTAGCCTCAAAAATCCAAATGCTGGTGAGCCCTTATAACTCATGTCAGGGTCCCTTTAATTAGAAGTCATTTCTTTAACAGATCCTCCCTGATTGGCTGGGGAACCTGGAGGCAGGATGCTCTGGGAAAGAGTCTGCCAATTAGGGAGCCAGGTTCTCAATCCACAAATGCTCCCGTTGTTCTGGCAGGGACTAAATGCAAAAGATTCCACCTGAAGTGTCTACAGAGAACTAAGTGAAATTCATTTCTGAATTAATTATTGGCCTTTCAAATCTGTATTACCTTTGTAAAGGAAAAGGTCACCGACAATCAGTGACAAAGAAGTGCCAGGGATGCTTCTGGATTAAGTTGGTAATAGAATGGGTCACTTACAATGTCACAGTCTTAAAATATTCTGATTAACTGTAGGGGGACATATCAATGTTCAGTCAGTTCTTGTAAATACAAGTGAGAATGCACCCTCCTAAAATAAATGACATTTGTGGTCCTTACAGGTGCTGGACATTTAGAGAAAGAAGGAACTGGAGTGCAGCCTGGAAGTTGCAGAGTGCCAATTTCCAGGCCTGGGGCTGGATGTTCTTCTCCGGGAGTGGCGGCGGGGAAAAAAATGAGTGGCGCCATGCTGCCGTGATCTTCCTTGTGGCAGCCCAGGATAATGAGCTGGTCGGGCCGCCCGCCATAAACACAGGCTCTCCGATGCCGGCAATGGTGTCAGCTGCTGGTGCGCAGGCGCTGGTGCTATTTTTAAAGGGCAGGTTGGGTCATTTAAAATTTTATAGGTGTCATGCAACCGCCCCCTCCCACCACCTGCCAAGAATGAGGCATATTAATTTTGTCATATGAATATTGATTTTAAACTGTTGCTGGAGTGAAGAAATGACTTGTTTGACTCTGGGCTGGGAGGACATTTGCATACTAAGAGACGCTGCTTGTGGAGACAAGGACTATTCCCTGCTCCAATTAACCCAAATGGATTTTGATCACCAGACATTGAAGGTGTAAGGAAGTGCATTCCAGGCCCTGCGAAGATGATACAATCCACAGAGCCAGGACTAGTTAAACTAGCTGGTCACATGACTAACTGGCTGGTCCAGGTTTTTTGAACTAGCCACAGGACAGTTTGAATTCAGAAGGCAGTTCGCAACTGAAGCTGAAACAAGCAAGTCTCTCGCCTGGCTGTCTCTCTCTCTCACATGTTCCCAAACCACTGGACCCACAGAAGACACATAAACCTCAAGAGAGAAAAGACTCCTACATCGGAACATGATGAAGCATGAACTGGGCCCCAATGAATTGCAAGACTTACCATCAACCAAAGACTCCACATTGAACTTAAAGGACTGTAGCTACCAGATATTGCCTCGAACTTTTCCCCTTTATTCCTTCGAATTTTTCTGTCTCTATCTGCGTGTGTGTTTATCGTGTATGCATGCTAGCATGGGCGTGTCGCATATTCATAGTCGTTAACTGGATTAGAGTTTAAGATTAATAAATTTCTACCTTTCTTGTTTAAATCTAAGGAAATCTGTTTGATTTCTTTGCCTTACAATTGGAGCAGTAAACAAGGATGCACTAAGGGGGAGCTAATAACAGTCTTTTCAAATTAAACCCTGTTATGGTTAAACCAGGCAAAGGCTGAGAGGGAACCCCCAGACCCCTTCTCACCTGGTCATAACAAAGGGCATCCCCCCCACAATGTGCCACCAATAAATCTATCACCCGTTCCCCCACCAATAACAATTAAACGGAATATTTGCCCTCTCCTCCACAAACCAATCAAAGTGCAGAGGTCTTCCCTTCCCACCCTCCCCTACAGTAGTAATTTGCATTAGAGCCCATTTCCCCCTCTCTACTACACTAAAAATCATAAGTTCCCTCCTTCCCCACCACAGTGGCGCCTGCCTTCCCTGGGCAGGAAAGTGAAGGCGCATGAGTGCCAGCTCCCGCTTGTAAATATTGAGAAAGAATATATCACAGGTTGAAGCACTGAACAATAGTGAGCAGGAGGAGCTGGAGGGGCTAATGAGGAACCAGTTGCCTATCTTTGGAAGGGGGGAAGAAACGACTGCTCTCGGCAGAGGAGCTCAGGGATACAGATCAAGCAGCCAGTCTTCAAAGGTTGTCCCATGCCACCTCCTCTCTCCCCTGGGTAACTTCATCATGATCAGGGAAATGATGGCCTCCACCTTTTCATCCTTCAGTGTATATATATGGTCCAATCCCTTCATAACTATGGAATTATGTAGCATGACACTATAATTTTTGATACCTTTACATTTTTGAAACTGTGAGGCTCACCTCTCAAACTATCTAGGCAATAAAAACAGAATTTCAGAATACTGATGGTAGATTAAATAATGAACTGATCATGTATAGAACTACTCATTGTCCTCAGATGACAGAGTGGTATCTTCGGCCATAATAACATAAGAAATCAGAGCAGGAGTAGACCATACGGCCCCTCAAGCCTGCTTCGCCATTCAGTAAGATCATGGCTGATCTTCAGCATCAACTCCACTTTCTCACCCACTCCCCATATCCCTTAATTCCCTGAGAGACCAAATATCTATCTCAGTCTTGAATATACTCAATGATGGATCATCCACAACCCAGTGGGGTAGAGAATTTCAAAGATTCAAAATTCTGAGTGAAGAATTTTCTCCTCAACTTAGTCCTAAATGATCGATCCCTTATCCAGAGACTGTGCACCCATGTTCTAGATTCTCTAGCCAGGGGAAACAACCTCTCACTGCCTACCCTGTCAAGCCCCTTCAGAATCTTGTACATTTTCAATGAGATCAACCCTCATTCTTCTAAATTCCAGCGTATAGGACCAATTTACTCAGCTTCTCATCGGAGGACAACCCTCTCATCCCAGGAAGAAATCTAGTGAACCTTCGCTGCACAGCCCCAAGGCAAGTATATCCTCCCTTAGATATGGAGACCAAAACTGTGCGCAGTATTCCAGGTGTGGTCTCACCAAAACCGTACACAATAGTAGAAATACTTCCTCATACTCCAATTCACCTGCAATGAAGGCCCAACATGCCATTTGCCTTCCTAATCGCTTGCTGTGCCAGCATGCTGCCTTTCTGTGTTCCTTGTATGAGCACAGCTAAGTCTGTCTGAACATCATTTAAAGTTTCATGCCTATCTAAAAATATTCTATTTTTCTATTCTTACGACCAAAGTGAATAACCTCACACTTCCTCACATTATACTCCTTGTCCACTCACTAAACCTGTCTATATCTCTTTGCAGCCTCTTTGTCTCCTCCTCATGGGTTATGTTCCCACCTAGACCCCCAGCTACCAAGAATGAGGCATATTAATTTCATCAAATGAACATTAATTTTAAACTGTTGCTGCAGTGAAGAAATGACTAGTTTTACAAGAGATCACCAGACACTTCACTGGAGGACATTTGCATACTAAGAGACAGTGCTTGGAGCAACAAAAGAATTGCTCACTGATTCAATTAACAGAGATTGAGTTGGGAAATGATGATCCACATCTTGTCAGTGTAAGAGACAGCACTACACCCCCCCACCGAGAGCTTTGGAATCTACAAACGCAAGAGTTTGTTGAAAAAAACGTAGTCACATGACTAACCTGCTGGCCAACTTGGAGTTTTGAATTGTGCTCACAGGACAGTTTGATCAGACTGCAGAGACTGTAACTGAGCAGGGAACAAGACAGCCTCTCTCCTGCTTTCTCACAAGCGTCTGGACCCACTGAAGACCTCAAGAGAGAAAAGACTCCTACATCGAAACAAGTTAAAGTGTGCACTGGGCTCCAGTGAACAGCAAGACTTACCATCAACCAAAGACTCCACATTAAACTCAAAGGACCGTAAATAACTACCAGATACTGCCTGAAACATTTCCCCTTCATTCCTTCTACTTTTTCTGTCTCTATCTGCTTGTGTGTTTATCGCGTATGCATGCTAGTGTGGTCGCGACGTGTACTCGTAGTCATTATCTGAATTAGAGTTTAAGATTAATGCACTTCCATCTTTCTTGTTTAAATCTAAGTAAACCTGTCTGACTTGATTTCTTTGCCTTGCAATTGGAAAACAGTGAACAGTGATTCACTGAGGGGGGAGCTATAAATATGGTGTTTTTAAAATTAAACCCTGTTACAGTTAACCAGGCAAAAGTTGAGAGGGAACCCCTAGACCCCTGACTCACCTGGTCGTAACAGCTTGGATACATTACTCTTGCTCTCTTAGTCTAAGTCATTAATCTCGATTGTAAATAGCTGATGGCCCAGCACTGATCCTTGTGGCACTCCACTAGTTACAGCCTGCAAACTTGAAAATGCCCTGTTTATCCCTACTCTCTCCTTGCTATCTGTTAACCAATCCTCCATCCATGCTAATATATTATCCCCGACTCCATGAGCCCTTATCTTGCATATTATCCTTTTCTGTGGCACCTTATCGAATGCCTTTTGGAAATCCAAGTATACTACATCCACTGGCTCCCTTTTGTCTACCCCACTAGTTACATGCTCAAAAAACGCGAATAAATTTGTTAAACATGATTTCCTTCTTGTAACACCTTGGCAACTTTGTCTGATCATACTAAAGTTTTCTACGTGCATTGTTAACATTTCCTTAATCAACATCCTGGGGGTTACTATTGACCAAAATCGTAACTGGATGTGCCATATAAATATAGTGGCGGCAAGAGCAGGTCAGAGGCTGGGAATTATGTGCTGAATAACTCACCTCCTGACTCCCCAAAGCCTGTCCATCATCCATAAGGCACAAGTCAGGAGTGTGATGGAATACTCTCCACTTGCCTAGATAAGTGCAGCTCCAACAACACTCAAGAAGCTCGACACCATCCAGGACAAAGCAGCCCGCTTGATTGGCACTCCACCTTATCAGATAGTGGTCTACAGTAGGGAGGGAGTTGCCCTGGGAGTCCTCAACATTGACTCTGGACCCCATGAAGTCTCATTGCATCAGGTCAAACATGGGCAAGGTAACTGCCTACTGATTACCAACTACTGCTCTCCCTCAGCTGATGAGTCAGTACTCTTCCATGTTGAACACCACTTGGAGGAAGCACTGAGGGTGGTAAGGGCACAAAATGTACTCTGGGTGGGGGACTTCAATGTCTTTCACCAAGAGTGGCTCGGTAGCACCATTACTGACAGAGCTGGCCGAGTCCTAAAGGACATAGCTGCTAGACTAGATCTGTGGCTGGTGGTGAGAGAACCAACAAGAGGGAAAAACATACTTGATCTTGTTCTCACCAACCTGCCTGCTGCAGATGCTTCTGTCCATGACAGTATTGGTAGGAGTGACCACCGCACAGTTCTTGTGGAGATGAAGTCCCGCCTTCACATTGAGGATACCGTCCATCATGTTGTGTGGCACTATCACCGTGCTAAATGGGATAGATTTCGAACAGATCTAGCAATGCAAAACTGGGTATCCATGAGGCACTGTGGGCCATCAGCAGCAGCAGAATTGTACTCAACCACAATCTGTAACCTCATGGCCTGGCATATCCCCCACTCTACCATTACCATCAAGCCAGGAGACCAACCCTGGTTCAATGAAGAGTGCAGGAGGGCATGCCAGGAGCAGCACCAGGCATACCTCAAAATGAGCTGTTAACCTGGTGAAGCTACAACCCAGGACTACATGCATGCCAAACTGCATAAGCAGCATGCAATAGACAGAGCTAAGCAATCCCATAACCAATGGATCAGATCTAAGCTCTGCAGTCCTACCACATTCAGCCGTGAGTGGTGGTGGACAATTAAACAACTAACTGGAGGAGGTGACTCCACAAATATCTCCATCCTCAATGATGCCCAGCACATCAGTGCGAAAGATAAGGCAGAAGCATTTGCACCAATCTTCAGCCATAAGTGCCGAGTTGATGATCCATCTCGGCCCCCTCCTGAAGTCCCAGCATTACAGATGCCAGACTTCAGCCAATTCGATTCACTCCGCGTGATATCAAGAAACGACTGAAGGCACTGGATACTGCAAAGGCTATGGGTCCTGACAATATTCCGGCAATAGTACTGAAGACCTGTGCTCCAGAACTTGCTGCACCCTGAGCCAAGCTGTTCTAGTATAGCTGCAACACTGGCATCTATCCGGCAATGTGGAAAATTGCCCAGGTGTGTCCTGTACACGAAAAGCAGGACAAATCCAACCCGGCCAATTATCGCTCCATCAGTCTACTCTCAATCATCAATAAAGTGATGGAAGGTGTCATCAACAGTGCCATCAAGCAGCACTTGCTTAGCAATAACCTGCTCAGTGATACTCAGTTTGGGTTCCGCCAGGGCCACTCAGTTCCTGACCTCATTACAGCCTTGGTTCAAACATGGACAAAAGAGCTGAACTCAAGAGGGGAGGTGAGAGTGACTGCCCTTGACATCAAGGCAGCATTTGACTGAGTATGGCATCAAGGAGCCCTGGCAAAACTGGAGTCAATGGGAATCAGGGGGAAACCCTCTGCTGGTTAGAGTCATACCTAACGCGAAGGAAGATGGCTGTGGTTGTTGGAGGTCAATCATCTCAGCTCCAGGCCATCACTGCAGGAGTTCCTCAGGGTAGTGTCCTAGGCCCAACCATCTTCAGCTGCTTCATCAATGACCTTCCTTCAATCATAAGGTCAGAAGTGGGGATGTTCGCTGATGATTGCACAATGTTCAGCACCATTCGCGACTCCTCACATACTGAAGCAGTCCGTGTAGAAATGCAGCAAGACCTGGACAATATCCAGGCTTGGGCTGATAAGTGGCAAGTAACATTCGCACCACACAAGTGCCAGGCAATGACCATCTTCAACAAGAGAGAATCTAACCATCTCCCCTTGACATTCAATGGCATTACCATCGTTGAATCCCCCACTATCAACATCCTGGTGGCTACCATTGACCAGAAACTGAACTGGAGTAGCCATATAAATACTGTGGCTACAAGAGTAGGTCAGAGGCTAAGAATCATGCGGTGAGTAACTTACCTCCTGACTCCCCAAAGCCTGTCCACCATCTACAAGGCACAAGTCAGGAGTGTGATGGAATACTCTCCACTTGCCTGGATGGGTGTAGCTCCAACAGCACTCAAGAAGCTCGACACCATGCAGGACAAAGCAGCCCGCTTGATTGGTATACCATCCACAAACATTCACTCCCTCCACCACTGACACACAGTGGCAGCAGTGTGTACCATCTGCAAGATGCACTGCAGCAACGCACCAAGGCTCCTCAGACAGCACCTTCCAAACCCGCGACCTCTACCACCTTGAAAGACAAGCAGAAGATGCATGGGAACATCACCACCTGCAAGTTCCCCTCCAAGTCACACACCATCCTGATTTGGAACTATATCGCCGTTCCTTCACTGTCGTTGGGTCAAAATCCTGGAACACCCTTCCTAACAGCACTGTGGGTGTACCTATCTCACATGGACAGCAGCGGTTCAAGAAGGCAGCTCACCACCACCTTCTCAAGGGCAATTAAGGTTGGGCAATAAATGCTGGCATAGCCAATGATGCCCACTTCCCATGAATGAATAAAAAAATTTCACTCCCTCCATCACTGGCGCGAGGTGGCAGCAGTGTACAAGATGCATTGCAGCAACTTGCCAAGTTTCCTGTGACAGCACCTTCCAAATCCCTGGCATCTACCACCTAGAAGGACAAGGGCAGCAGACACATGGGAACACTCTACCTGCACGTTCCCCTCCATGGCACACACCATCATTACTTGGAACTATATTGCCATTCCTTCACTGTCATGGGTCAAAACCTCCAACTCCCTTCCGAACAGCACTGTGAGTGTATCTCCACCAGATGGACTGTTGTGGCTCAAGAAGGCAGCTCACCACCATATTCTCAAGGCCAGTTAGGGATGGGCAACAAATGCTGGCCTTGCCAGTGATGCTTACATCCCATGAAAGAATTAAAATAAAGACTTCAGTATTTTCCCAGCTACTAATGTCAGGCTAACTTGCCTATAATTCACTGTTTCCTCTTGCCCTCCTTTTTTAGTAGCAGTGTTACATTTGCTAACTTCTAATCTGATCGGAACGTTCTAGAATCTAGGGAATTTTGTAAAATCCTAACCAGTGCATCCACTATTACTGCAGCTATCTCTTTTAGAATGCTAGGATATCGGCCATCAGGTCCTGGAAATTTGTTGGCTTTTAGTCTCTTAAAGTTCTCTAATACTTCCTCTGTGCTGATATTAATTAACTTTAGTTCCTCATTCTTAGTAGCCCCTTGGCTTCCCTCTATTTCTGGAATGTAATTTGTGTATTCGACTGTGAAGACAGACAGAAAATATTTGTTCACCATCTCTGCCAGTTTCTCATTCCCTATGATAATTTCTCCTGTCTCTGCCTCTAAGGGACCAACATTTACTTTAGCTACTCTCCTCCTTTTTATATATTTGTAAAAGCTCTTACAATCTGTTTTTATGTTCCTGGATAGTTTACTCTCAAATTCTATTTTTTCCCTCTTTATCAACCTTTTGGTCACCCTTTGCTGGTTTCTAAAACTCTCCCAATCCTCAGGCTTATTCTTCAGAACATTATAAGCCTCTTCTTTTAATCTAATACTATCCTTATCTTCCCTAGCAAGCCACAGATGGATTTTTCTCACTGAGATTTTTTCAGTGGAACATATTTTTGTTGAAGAATTTGGATAATTTCTTTAAATGTTTCCCACTGTTTATTTACTTCCATGTGCTTTAGTCTATTTATCCAATCAACCTTAGCCAGCTCTTGCCTTATACCTATGTAATTGGCTTTGTTTAAGCTTAAGATTCTTGTTTTGGTCTCGAGCATGTTCCTCCTAAACTTAATACGGAATTCAATTGTATTATGATCACTTTTTCCCGGAGGATCTTTTATAATGAGATTATTATATATCCTGCCTCATTGCAGAACGCTAGATCTAAATAGTTTTATCCCTTGTTGGTTCCACAACATATTCTTCTAGGAAACTGTCATGAAAGCATTCTACAAACTCATCTTCCAGATTGCCTTTGTCAATTTGATTTGTATTACTTGTACATGGTGTCAGTTGTAGCACAGTTGGTAGCATGCTTGCCTCTAAGTTAGAAGGCTGTGGGTTCAAGTTGCACTTCAGAGGTTTAAGGACAAAAATTTAGACTGACTGACATTCTAGTGCAATACTGAGGGAGTGCTGCACATTCAGAGTGTGCTGTCTTTTGGATAAGTTTTGAACTGAAGTCCCATCTGCCCTCTCATGTGGACGTAAAAGATCCCTTGGCAATAATTTGAAAAAGAGCATAGAATTTATCCCCAGTGTCCCAACCAATATTTATCTCTCATCCAACATCTCTAAAACAGATTATCTAGTCATTATCAATTATTGTTTGTCAGACCTTACTGAGTGCAAATTGGCTGCTGTGTTTCCTACAATACACCAGTGAATGCACTGCAAAGACAAACATTCTTCAGTGGCTGTAAAGCGCTTTGGGATGCCCTGAGGTCATGAAAGGCATTATATAAAAATAAGTCTTACTTTTTCTTTTTACGGTTGAAGTGGGTAGCTCTGGTCTGCAAGCAACCATCCCGGTGCAATGCTCTAGCTGAACAATGCAGGTATCTTTGATTGTTGGAGAACATAAGATTCATGGTCGCTTCTAGGGTAACATGCTTCCATATGCATAACCATGTGGCTAGCATCATTCACAAGCTCACAGTCACAGAATGAAAATCTTTGTTGATTAATTTTAGGACAAGTTCAGGAGGTGCCTTTAATGCCACATAGATGACATTAATGACAACCTGGACTTGGGAGAATCCCGCCACCCATGTAATTTGAGTGCTCGGTATCTCTGCTTTGGTTGTCCCATGGCCAGCCATGACCTTTCACTCCTTTAATGCAGTGATGCACTGCTGGTCAACTTATGTGACTTACATCACTTGAGGTACCTGGATGCATCTGGCAGCATAAATATTTTGCGTTGTTATTATCGTTACAACTATTGACAAGACTGCCCCAGTAGAAAGTGGTTATTGATCTGGTGCCAACAGTTGGCATAGCTCATTTAACAGCATCCGAATGAAACCAGAGCCTTATTATACACTACATATAAAAAAAATGCATTCAACCTACTTGTTTAGTCGACCCTCTGGTGTGGATACCTATGGGTTGGGTATTGCCTATATACATGTTGCTGGCTCTTCTATCTTCCATCCTTGCCTTCATGTCCTCATTACCTGTATCCTCAAAGCAGTAGAACCACAGAATTCCAAAAGGGAAATTTATTGTTTCCCAAACTAACTTTTTAAAAAAATTCTCTGCAGAATGTAGCAATTACCATTAATGCCATATTTTTCAAGAGGCTCAGATATCAACAGTTTCTACCAGGCTCTAATGTCGCATAGGATTGATCGGAGTACCAGAAATTACCTTTAATATGCTTTCCTACCTCTGGGACATCATATTGATTCTAACAACAACTCCTTTATAGTGATAGTGTTTCCTGGAGGGAACTTGATGGAAACAAAGGAAAATCTTGAGGAGAAGAAGGCCATGTACCCCTGCCTTCAGGGTGTGGAGGGCTCAAGGCTGGTGATGGCAGTCACAGTTGGGGCAATCGGAGGAAATTATTCTGGTCTGTTCTGACAAAAGACTTCCCCGCTCCATCTTCCTTCACACACCACCTCTGTATCACCTGAAGTCAGGCATATTTTTCCAGGAAGACTCAAAATCCAGAGCTAGGTTCCTGGGTAGATCAGCAATAAATGCGAGATATTCAGTAAGAGAAGAGCACAACACAGAAAAGAGAAACATTTTGGTAAGAAATGAGTAAGGAGCAGAAAAACAAGTAAGAGAAGAAAGACAGAGAGAATAATGCATGTTCACACCTCAAGTGCCATAGCATTAGCTTCCAATGACAGCACATGTAAAAATCTCAAATGGGAGTACAAAAATTGGGGCACAACCAGATGGAAGTGAGAGTTCAAGGGTCTCCAGTAAACAGAGAAAAACCAAGAAAGAAAGCTGTACATATACTGGAAGGAAAAAGGTAAGATGTTAAGAATTTAAGAAAAAATAGAGAAATGACATGGGAAATGAGTAAAAAAGAGCAACAGAGATGTAGAAAGAATGAGAACAAGGAAGAAGAGAAATAAATGTGGGGAACAAAACAGTTAGTAAATAATAATGTTTTCATTTAGAGTTCTGTAAAAAATATTTTAAATTGATGTATTTTGTCCGGTAATTTGTTCAGTTTGCAACTAGCAAATTGTCCACCTATTCCCCTTGATTCCATATACAAAGTATTCAGGACCAAACTGAGATCTGCCTTTCATACGAAGTATCAATTGTAGCTGAAAAAGTGGCTTGTACCAAAAATTAGATACCACAGTACAGCCCAACATGAGACTGCAATTTGCAGTGAATGGTATATTACTGGACACTGGAATTTTCCAGCTATCATCTGAGCTGGTTATAATCAGTTACTAGCAATGTCTCACCAACAATATGGAAAGGACAGCAGAATCAGGGGATTTACTGAGTTACTTAATTTTCATCCTAGAAAAACAACGATGTTTGTCCTCATTTTTTTTAAGCATCAATGCTCAATTAGCCATATCTAAAACTTTGTCTTCAGAAGGTCAGGGAAGGAGGAACGTTGAACAAAACAGTTCTACTAATTAAATGTTTTCCTGCACTTTTGATATTGAGATGAAAGCCCCTGTGGATCTTAATACTACCCAACATCAGACTGTAACTGCTTTCAGCCTTGTAAAATTCAAAGTACTTTGGAAATGTTGAAATTAGCTAGACTTTTATTTCTGGGTCTATAACGATTATTCAGTATTTTCAAAACTACCCAACGTGAAACTTTTCAAGATTTCTTATACTTGCTCAGCCTTGTTGTAATGTTCAAACCAATCAAATTAAGCATCTTTTTTATTAATTCTTGTGATGTGAGCATTGCTGGCAAGGCCAGCATTTATTGCCCATCCCTAATTGCCCTTGAGAAGGTAGTTGCCTTCTTGAACTGCTGCAGTGCATAGGTGCACCCACAGTGGGAGGAGTTCCAGGATTTTGATCCAGTGACACTGAAAGAACGGCGATATAGTTCTATGTCAGGATGGTGTGTGACTTGGAGGGGGACTTGCAGGTGGTGGTGTTCCCATGCATCCGCTGCCCTTGTTCTTCTGGGTGGTAGAAGTTACGGATTTGGAAGGTGCTGTGGAAGGAGCCTTGGCAAGTTGTTGCAGTGCATCTTGTAGATGGTACACACAGCTGCCACCCTGCACCGGTGGTGGAGGGAGTGAATTTTTAAGGTGGTGGATGGGGCTGCTAGTCAAGCTGGCTGCTTTGCCTTGGATGGTGTTGAGCTTCTTGAGTGTTGTTGGAGCTGCATTGATCCAGGCAAGTGGAGAATGTTCCATCACACGCCTGACATTTGCCTTGTAGATAGTGGACAGGCTTTGGGGAATCAGGAGGCGAATTACTTGGTGCAGCACAACCAGCCTCTGACCTGTTCTTGTAGCCACAATATTTATATGGCTGATCCAGTTAAATTTCTCGTTAATGGTAACCCCTAGGATGTTGATCATGGGGGATTCAGTGATGGTAATGCCATTGAATGTCAAGGGGAGATTTCTAGATTCTTTCATATTGGAGATGGTCATTGCCTGGCACTTGTGTTACTGGCCACTTATCAGCCCAAGCCTGAATGTTGTCCAGGTCTTGCTGCATGCAGGAACGGACAGCTTCAGTATCTGAGGAGTTGCAAATGGTACAGAACACTGCAAGCATCAGTGAACATCCCTACTTCTGCATTACAAGATGCTGATGCAAACTGAAATGGTAAGTATTTAGTTTGCAACTGAGCCATACAGACCGGGAAGGTTTCAGATTTATCCCCCTGTATGTGGTTACTTATCTGATCTCAGCCAGCATGGCAGTCAGCATGCTACAGTTAGCCATAGCATGCCATGGCTCGAGAGGAAAGAATTGGGCAGGATTCCTACTGGAATGTGGGAATATTTGAACGTTGGATGTGGACAGGGTCTGATGTGATCATGAACAAATAAGCTCGCATACACTCACTATCAAGGTGCATACATGAAGAACTGCTACACAAACAAGGTACTGGAGAGCAGCCATGTCCCAACATGAGTTGGCACCTTCACGAGGAGAGAAAATTGGAGAGACAGAGGGGAAAAAAATACCCACAAATGGAAAGCTTTACCTTAGTAAAATGCAGCTGTGAAATTTCATAGCCAGTTACTAAGTGTGATCTGCATATGTGATGAGGTTTGCTTGGCATAGAATTTACAATTTTGAATTTGTTTTAAAGTTTTGTTCCTCATATACTTTTCACCTCAGAAATTATCAGGAAGACTGCATGTGAGTGCAGTAGGGAGCTTGGCACATTAATTAGAAGCAATTATCTGGTACAATCTTTGCCAATTTCAACCTAGTGTAATTCAGAAAAACAGTTTTGAAGAAAGACAGAGGGCAATATAAAAGCAGCATGGGTGAGGGATTTGTAGTGTATTGGTGGAAGTTCATGGATGACCCAGGAATAGAAATCTTTACTGTATTTTTCATCTTCACAACTTTTTGCAATGACCAATGCCAAAAGTACTTATGCCTTAGTAATCCTCTTGTTGATAAATGTGCTAAACTTCAGGCAGATTTAGAGAGTGATTCACACATGAGTACACCCTTGCCACCCTGAACTTCTATGTTGATTCTTTCCAATCCCCTGTTGGTGATGTGCTAGGCAAAAGCCAGTCCACCGTGTGTAATTGGGTTTGTCAGATTAATTCCCAGTTGGTCAATCAAGCAAGCCATATCTGTTTCCATTTGTCCCAAGAGAAGCATTAAAAGAAAGAAAGACCTTGCATTTACATAACGCCTTGCATGACCTCAGGATGAAAGCCAAAGACCAAAGCCCTTTACAGTCAACTTTGTTGTAATGTAGGAAACACAACAGCCAGATGATGCACAGAAAGGTCCCACAAATATCAATGAAATAAATTGATCAGATCATTTGTTTGAGCTATTGGTTTTGAGGGATAAGTATTGGCCAGGATACCAGGATAACTCCCTTGTTCTGAATAGCATCTTTTAGCGACAGCAGACAGGGCTCTGATTTAACAATTCATCTGTAAGACAGCAGATCCATCAGTGAAGCATTTCCTCAGTACTGCGCTGAAGTGTCAGTCTCGATTATGTGTTCAAGTCTCTGGAGTGGTCTTGCACCAACAATTTTCCGACTCAGAGGTGACAGTGGCTGAGAGTCACATTACCAAACATAGCAAGATTTTTTTTGCAAAGCTGATGGTTTTACCAGGGTATTGTGGTCTATAATTTTGCTTGCACTGAACCTGTTTTACAGTCATAAATTGGGTGCCTGAGCATCCAATCTTATACACGCCCGACCATCCTGCACTGAAGGTGTGCTGTCCACCATATATTGAGTCAGACTGCTCCATAAGCATCCAGGGCATGTCAGAAGTATTGAAAAGCCTCATTACAATATTAAAATAAGGGTCCTATGCTTGCTTCAGGACCATTTTGGGAAATTGGTCTGTTAGTTGCTGTTTTGTCCTTTTTAGTTAACATCAGAACCTTTTACCTGTTATTCTCTTCATTCAAGTGATTCTGACTTTTGGGAACAACTTTGTGTTGGTGCTGGACTGTTTTTGCCTGCTTTGGAAGCAGGTTAGTCCAGTTATGGATGGTCTGGTAGATTTGTCTTTTTTGGAACTGGAGGAAGAGGGGTGATTAGTGAAGAAGACAGCAGAAGCAGCTGGTAGAGAGGAAGAGGGAGGGCACTACACAGGGAGCTACACCCACAGTGGGTCATCATGGAGAACTTAACACACCTCAGTTTCACTGAAGAACAATGTATAAGGTACCTGCACTTAAAGAACACTATCACTGAGATATGTCCCCTGCTGCAGCCACAGCCTGAGCTCCAAACCAACACATAGACAATACTGTATGTGGCTGTAAAGCTCTCTGTGGACCTTACCTTTTTCACTACAGGGTCATTCCAGGTTGCAGAAGACGACATCAGCAACATTTCCCAATTTGCTGTGTATTGTGGAAGTGACCAAGGCTCACCTCCAGAGGAATATGTCAGTACGAGAGAGAATGAGATCTTGCCACATTGCAAGCTTCCCTTAGGTTCAAGCTGCATAGACTGCACCCATATTGTCTTAAGTACTCCCCATCACCAGCCTACCATCTTTCTCAATGGAAAGGGAATTCACTCCGTGAATGTGCAGCTTCTTTGTGACCACAGGCAGTGCATCATATCGGCCTGTGCCCGGTTGCCTACAGAGCTACAATTCATTCATCCTGCGTCAGTCCTCTGTGCTGCCTTTATTCAAATGAGGCTGCTAGGTCACAGGCTTTGTCACTTGGTGACAAAGGATACCCCTCTGGACTTTTGTCAGGAACCTATCCTGCAATGAGAGCCATGCCACCAACAAAAATATCATTGAGCAGTCTATCAGTGTGCTCAAACAAGACTTCTGCTGCTTGGTCCATTTGGGAAGTGCTCTGCAGTGCATGCATGATTGTGTATCCAAATGTGTCATTGCATGCTGCTTGCTGCATACCTTTGCGATGTTGAAGGACGAGCCCTTACTACCACTTGGTCAGCTGGAAGTATAGGAGGAACAGGAGCACTAAGAGGAGGAAGAGCAGAAGCAACATGAACCCTCAGTGCCTCTAGTTGTTAGAGCTCTCAGAGTTGTGCCATCTATTGTAAGGACACCTGCAGCTACCATAATTTTCTGACATAACTAATGACAGGCTAAGTCAGTTGGTGCCATAGAGAGGCAAAGTTGGACACCCACGTCACAACCATCTCATGCAGCACCAGCTCAACTTTAGCAGCCATCAGGGGTCAGCTGATAGGCTGCACCATCATTTGCCTGCAGACTCATGCCTGCTCCTTGGTTTCCTATCTCTTTATTTTTGTTTGTTACATCTTAGTCCTCTCCCCTTTTGGTCTTGGTAAAGACGGCTCATGAATTCAGATGCCTTCTGAGCCTTTTGAAAAACGTTCAAAATTTTAACCACTTGATTCTGCTATTTCCCTTTAATTGTCACAATGCTTTTAAATTGCATGCAATATCCAGCTCCAACCAATAGTGTATTCTTTCAAGTCTGTACATGTGCTACGCTAATGAGCTGATCTTGGAAAATAGGTTGTAAACATTTCCATAGTACTCTGTCTAAAATATGCTTCTAACTATTCAGGTCCATTTTGACAATGGACAGTCTCTCCCTTGTGGTCAAGATTAACACATCACACGAACATTCCACGTCCCCCTTAAATACGCAATTTGGGTCTTTAATTACTGCGAACAAAAAGGAAAATACTGCAGATGCTGGAAATCAGTATCAAAAGCTGAGAACATTGTCAGCACTCAACAGATCAGGCAGCATCTGCAGAGACAATAGACGAGACATTTGGGGCATGGACCCTTACTTAAAACTGAAAGATGTTGCAGATAAATAGAATTTAAAAAGGAACAGAAGATGGGAAAGGGGGTTGACCAAGCAAAAACACAATCACATACAAACAGGAAAAGAAATAGAATGAAAAGTGTTTTAATCATGGCATGTGTTGAGTGCTTCATTGCTCACACATCATTTTGATCTCTAGCTCTGTAGTTTGTGTTAGGAAATGTGCAATATGTGAATCACCAGCATAATGCTTTATGCTGACAGCAATTTCCAGGCTCTGGAGGCAATCATCAGGAAGTTATTTAGTTGGGCTAGGCTGTGATGATAACCATTTCTTATGTGCTTTAGGGTTCTTCTAACTCAGTGATTTGAACTTGAAAACAAGAGAAGACTGAAGGGTTTTTAAATATATTAATTAATCTTGATTCTCAAATGAAATTAATTAGTATTGACTGCTGAATAAATTGTTTTATTGTAACTGAAGTGTTTCTGGAGCTTTTAACTAGTATTTGTTAATTTAAGATGATGCACTTTGGAGCATGAAATATGTATATAAAATGAATTGGTGTCTTTTTTGGCAAAATTATGGAACACTTCACAAATTTGTGTCTTGAGAGTACTGTTTTGCAGTAGGTCAATGGAATCGTGTGACTTGTTAAAGCTCGGCTATGTAAGCATATTTAAAATTGCTCCCCTTAAAATGAGAGCACCGTGAGAAATTCAAGGAGAGGTAGTCTACCCAAACTCATATTAAAAAAAATAAATTAACAAAAGTAAATAGAGTAACAAAATGATATTAAAATGGCAAAGCGGCAAGTAACAGGAAAATCTCCTATTTTAAGATTGTTGGACGGAGCTTAATTCCACGGGGTACATCAAGTTCTTCACTGAAAGAGGAGGCACCACTTAAAATTGCATGTCATGGGTTCCAGTCTGAATAGGCTAGAGGGGCTGTGGAATTGGGCAAAGACAAATCACATTGTGGCATATCAGGTTCTTCACTTCATTGGGTGACAACACTAAAACTTCAGATTGATAGCTCAAAAGAGTCCTATTTTAAGTAAGCCAGTGGAAATGTACCATCCTCATTAGGGTTGTGCATTCTGGCTCCTATTTTAGGTAGGCCCCTGAAGCTCTTGGGTAGATGGGCTTAACTCGACTGGGATTCATGCTAATACCTCCTATAATGGAGACACCACTAAAATGTTCAGGGTCAAACTGACTTGCACCAAAAAAAAAGTTAAATAACAACAAAATTAAATGGAAGGAATCAAATTGGCTGAAATCAAAACAAAATGGTACCCATTCTTCCTGCGAGGCATCCAGCAAACCAGCAGGCCAGTGAGAACTGTGAGACTGGATTAAGCTGAACCTCACTGGGATACTTCAAGTGCTCCCCTTAATGGGCGATGCCATTAAAATTACAATGAGTTCTCAAAAAAAAAAACAGAACTAAGCAAAAATAATTAAATGAACACAATTAGCTAAAGCATAATTTGTCACAGGTGCAAAAAATGCATTGGGGATCCTGGCCTATTCATATCCCTGCCTGCCCAAATTGCAATGGTTTTAAAGCACAACAGCAAAGAATATTTGGGGATCATTATTTCCATATTTTGGTGTAAATGTGCTACTGTTTTCTGAAGAAAAGCATTTTAGTTTATTCTATGGTGGGTAGAGGAGGGAGCTGCTACATAATTAAAGATTTAATAGACTGGCAAATAAATTGGACATATACAGAAATAGTTTTGCAACGGAAGGTCCCTTAATTGTATGGAAACAAAGTGAAAACAGATGATAAAAGGAAATATTGACAGTCAGGATAAATAATGCTGTTAAATGAGCAAGTCTCCATAAACATCTCCCTGGTTAATACAGCTGCAGCTCTCAGTAATGATGTGTTAGATCATAATCATCAGAATTCTACCGCAAGCTTCCTTGGTCAAACATCAGTTTCAGAAGAGTTGCAGGTTTCAACAAATGTGCTAATGGTCTGGGACAAGATATTAACTCCTCTAATCATTCAGCAGCTCTGCTCTAGGACATTTGTTTTTAGTGTACACAAATTATTCTTTCATTTTAGGAGAGTCTTACTAAATTCAATGTTATGCTTACACCCAGGTAAGATGGCATGTAGCACTGAGCCAAGTCATTACGTCTGTTATGGGTGTGAGAGATTCCATATGGATTGTAATATTGCTGGCAGTTTAACTTATTGTTTGTTAGCTTAATTCACTTGGTAGGACCTTTTCCTCTGAGGCAGAAGGTTATTGGGTTCAAGTCCTATAGCAAGACATGAACTCAATCTTGGGGGGAGGTCGCATAGTAGTAATGCTACTGGATGAGTAATCCAGAGGCCTGGACTAATACTCCAGAGACATGCGTTCAAATCCCACCACAAAACAAAATGCTAGTTTTATTAATAATGATTATGGAACTACCAGATTGTCATAAAAACCCATCTAATGTGCTTCACAGGAGGAAATCTGCCGTCCTTACTCAGATTGACCTACAACAATGTGCTTGACTCTTTACTGCCCTCTGAAATGGCCTAGCAAGCCACTCAGTTGTATCAAGCTGCTATAGTAAATTTGAAGAATAAAACCAGATGGACCTTACGACATCGACTTAGGCACCAGAACCAACAAAGGCACAGGTGGCCCAGTCACCCCTGCTAAGTCCTCCTCACGAAGATCCCAGGGACTTGTGCCAAGATTGGGAGAGCTGTTCCACAGACAAGTCAAACAACAGCCTGACGTAGTCATACTCACTGAATCATACCTTACAACCAATATCCCAGACTCCTCCATCCAGTGGGATAGAGGTAGTGGCACAGTCAAGAGGTATTGACCCTGGAAATCCTCAACATTGACTCGGGACCCCATGAAGTCTCATGGCATCTGTTTAAACATGAGCAAAGAAACCTACTACTGATTCCTACCTACTGCTCTCTCTCAACTGACGAATCAGTGTTCCTCCATGTTGAACATAAATTGGAAGAAGTACCGACAGTAGCAAAGGCACATAATGTACTCTGGGTGGGGGACTTCAATGTCCATCACCAAGAGTGGCTCAGTGGCACCACTACTGACTGTGTTGCCTGAGTCCTGAAAGTAATATTTGCCAGACTGGGCCTGCGGCAGGTGGTGAGAGAACCAACAAGAGAGAGAAACCTACTTGACCTTGTCCTCACCAATCTACCTTAGAGCTTGGCTACCCGATCCGAACCCGGCTAGACCCGAATCCATGTGTCGGGTTCAGGTCGGGTCAGGTCGAAATTCCGAGTCCAGCATTTGGGCTCAGGTTGGGTCGGGTCGGGCGGGACACTGCTTCCGGAAAGTCACGGGATCATGCTTACCCATGATTCCCGACAATGCCAGCTGCAGGAATAGCCTGCTGCCGGAACAGATGAAGGATATTCGTGTCGGGTCAGGTCGGGCGCGAAAAAAAATTAAAGGGCTCGGGCTCGGGTTGGGTTCAGGTTGGCTGTGGTCGGGTCGGGCCTGGGTCGGGTTTTAATTTTATACCCAAACCAGGCTTGAATCTACCTGTCACTGATGCATCTGTCCATGACAGTAATGGTAGGAGTGACCTTGTCCTTGTCCTTGTGGAGACAAAATCCCATATTCACACTGAGGACACCCTCCATCATGTTGTGTGACACTACCAGCATGCTAAATGGGATAGATTCAGAACAGATCTTGCAGCTCAAACTGAGCAGACATGAGGCGCTGTGGCCATCAGCAGTGGAATTGTATTCAACCACAATCTGTAACCTCGTGGCTGGCATGTCCCCCACTCTATCATTACCATCAAGCCTGGGGACCAATGAAGAGTGCAGGAGGGCATGCCAGGAGCAGCACCAGGCATACCTAAAAATGAAATGCCAACCTGGTGAAGCTACAATGCAGGACTGCATGCATGCTAAACAGCATGCTATAGACAGAGCTAAACGACCCCACAACCAATGGATCAGATCAAAGCTCTGCAGTCCTGCCTCATCCAGTCATGAATTGTGGTGGGAAATTAAACAACTAACCAAAAATATCCCCATCCTCAATGATGGGAGAGCCCAACCCACCACTGAAAAAGACAAGGCTGACGCATTTGCAACCATGTTCAGCCAGAAGTGCCAAGTGGATGATCCATCTTGGCCTCCTCCTAAGGTCCCCACCATCATAGATGCCAGTCTTCAGACAATTCAATTCATCCATGTAACATCAAAAAATGGCTGAAGGCACTGGATACAGCAAAGGCTATGAACCCTGAAAACATCCTGGCTGTAGCACTGAAGACTTGTGCTCCAGAACTAGTCATGCCCTTAGCCCAGCTGTTCCAGTACAACTACAACACTGGCAACTACCCGACAATGTGGAAAACTGCCCAGGTATGTCCTGTCCACAAAAAACAGGGCAAATCCAATCCGGCCAATTACTGCTCCATCAATCATCAGCTAAGTGTCGAAGGTGTCGTGGACGCCCTATCAAGCAGCACTTAACAGCAACAACCTGCTCACCGATGCTCAGTTTGGGTTCTGTCAGGGCCACTCGGCTCCAAGCCTCTTTACATCCTTGGTCCAAACATGGACAAAAGAGCTGAATTCTGGAGGTGAAGTGAGGTGACTCCCTTTGACATCAAGGCAGCATTTGACTGAGTGTGGCATCAAGAAGCTCTAGTAAAATTGAAGTCAGTGGGAATCAAGGAAAACTTAGCACAAAGGAAGATGGTTGTGGTTGTTGGAAGCCAATCATTTCAACTCCTGAGCATCGCTGCAGGAGTTCCTCAGGGTAGTGTCCTAGGCCCAACCATCTTCAGCTGCTTCATTAATGATCTTCCCTCCATCATAAGGTCAGAAGTGGGGACGTTCACTGATGCACAGTGTTCAGTTTACAACTCCTCAGATACTGAAACAGTCGGTGTCTGCATGCAGCAAGACCTAGACAACATTCAGGCTTGGGCTGATAAATGACAAGTAACATTTGTGCCACACAAGTGCCAGACAATGGCCATCTCCAACAAGAGAGAATCTAACAATCTTCCCTTGACATTTAAAGGCACTAACATCGCTGAATCCTCCACTATCAACTTCCTGGAGGTTACCATTGATCGGAAAGTTAACTGGACCAGTTACATAAATACTTGTAACTTCATTACAAGGGGATTTGAGTCCAGGTGTAAAGATGTCTTGCTGCAATTGTATATAGCCTTGGTGAGACCACACCTGGAGTATTATGTACAGTTTTGATCACCTTATCTAAGGAGAGATATACTTACCACAGAGGGAGTGCAACAGAGGTTCACCAGACTAATCCCTGGGATGGCGGGATTGTCTTATGAGGAGAGATTGCAGAAACTAGGCCTGTATTCTCTAGAGTTTTGAAGAATGAGAGGTGATCTCATTGAAACTTACAAAATTCTTACAGGGCGTGACAGGGTTGATGTGGATAGGATGTTTCCTCTGGCCGGTGAGTCTAGAACCAGGGGACAAAGTCTCAGATTAAGGGCCAGGCCATTTAAGACTGAGATGAAGAGCAATTTCTTTTCTCAGAGAGTGGTGAATCTGTGGAATTCTCTACCCCAGAGAGCTGCAGAAGCTCAATCACTGAGCTTGTTTAAGACAGAAATCACTAGATTTCTGATACTATAATGCCATCAAGGATATGGGGATAGTGGGGGAAAACGGCATAGAGGTAGATGATCAGCCGTGATCTATTTGAATGGCGGAGCAGGCTCGACAGGCCGAACGGCCTACTCCTGCTCCTATTTCCTAGGTTCCTAAGTTCCTTTCACCTGACTCCCCAAAGCCTGTCCACCATCTATAAGATGCAAATCAGGAGTGTGATGGAATTCTCTCCACTTGCCTGGATGAGCGCAGTTCCAACGACACTCAAGAAGCTCAACACATCCAGGACAAAGCAGCCTGCTTGATTGTCAGGCCATCCACCACCTTAAACATTCACTTCTTCCACCACCAGTGTAGGGAGGTAGCAGTATGTACATTTACAAGATGCACTGCAGCAACTTGCCAAGCCTCCTTTTACAGCACCTTCCAAACCCACAAACTCTACTGACTAGAAGAAAAAGGGCAGTAGGTGCATGGGAACACCACCACCTGCAAATTCCCCTCCAAGTCACACACCATCCTAACTTGGAATTATATCACCGTTCCTTCGCTGATGTTGCTTCAAACTCCTGGATGTCCCTTCCTAACAGCACTGTGGGTGTACTTACACCACATGGCGTGCAGCAGTTCACCACCACCTTCTCAAGGGTAAGAAGATTAAGCAATAAATGATGGCCTTGCCAGCAATGCCAACATTCCATGACGAATAAAAAAATGCACTAAGAATTCATCTGCTAATATCTGCACAATAATTTCTAGGTTACTTTATTGGACAGCTATATCTCTCCCAGGTGAAGTGTTTTATTTAGACATCATGAACCACCCAACAACCTATCGAGTTGTGAATTAATCATGAAGTACACTGCATATGTAGCTAACAGGCTCATACCTCAGTCACACTGGTAACATGAGTAATGTGAACAAAATGTCTTCAAGACTACTCTATTAAGCTGGCTGGGATTCCTCATTTTAACAATGTTAATTTTAAGAAAGCTTATAGCAAAATCTGGACAACAGATGGAAGGATGGCAGACAGACTGATGGGGAAATCCCACATGAATTATATTGCCATTTTGTGAATGTCAACTAAGAATTTTGAAAGCTTGAAAATTCAGTCAATTTGGAAAACATGTAGCAAACATTTTCTTTAAGTTTCTGCCTTGATGTTCTTTTAAAATTTAATTTTCAAGTCAGATTTTTATTTTCAGAATTTCTTATTTTCCAAAGTGGAAAATTTCTGTTTATTGCTTTTCTGAATCAGAAGTGAATTAAAGCAGCAGAATGCTAAGATTGTTAGATACTCCATCGCTGAATCACCAAAAATTAAATTTAATTCAACTCCAGTTTGTGACAATATGCATCACAGAATTAGACTCCATTTATTCTGTATAAACTATCTTTTATTTACTTATTCTAAATGGACTACATATGGAATTCCCAATACTAAAGGTGCTTGCAGGTTTCACAATAATTCTGCAGCAGCAAAAAAACTTTTGCTGTCAATGTAATGTATGTGCTCCTCTGCTGCTATTTTATTGCAGGTATTAAATTGCTTTTTGAAGTGGGTTAATGTCTCTGCTAAAATAACAAAGAAAGGACTGTCGTATCATCACATTTTTGTCTGCTAAAGCTGCTAAACAATCACTTCTGGGCAAACATGCCTGCCAGTCCACCTCCCTCTGCTATCTCTCTGAATAGCTTTTTCTGTTTTGAGCCAAGTTCCCCTTTTTATCATAATTAAATGCAGTTTTAAAGTGAAAAAATATTTGGCAAATTGCACATATACATTGCATACATTGCATGCTGACTTTTTTTTGTCATTTTCGCCCACCCCTACATTTCAGTTTGTTTCTTTCTTTTTGGGCCTCCTTATCTCGAGAGACAATGGAAACATTTCAGTTTGTTTAATAGCATTTTAATATGGCAAGGTGACAATCCTTACTCAAATTTAATACAATAAAAATTGTTGGGAGAGAAGGTGCCAGGACAGTTGCACTGGGCCAATAAAAGAAAATCTTGAAAGAGCTGCACTTACAGGGCAGAATTTAGTGGAGCCAGTGGGGTTCCCGGCACTGGGCCAAAAAGGCTACAGCCATTCGGAGCCCCCTCAGCTCTATTTAATGGTGCCTGGGCAACTAAAAACCTACACCAGGATCCCCATCCCTTCAAAGACAGGGGTCCCACCTCCAAGACCTGCTGGCCAATCAAAGGGTCGGTAGCTCAGTAGCATCAGCAGCACCACTGGGAGCAGTGGCCACTGCAAGTACTTCAGGAGGCCTGGAAGCTTTGACCCCAAGATCACCTGGTTCATGGTTTGTATTAATTTTCTAGAGGCAACTTTTAATTTGAGAATTAAATTTTTTAAATGTAATATAGATGAAAACGCCTGGTTTGTGAAGCTGGCAAACAATCCTAGGGTGGTTACAAATCAAATGGTGACCCATGTTAATTTAAGGTCACAATAGGAAGTTTGAAGACCCTACACATTGAAAACCACGCTGCCTCAGTCAGGAGCTTACATAATTCATATAATTTCCCAGAACAAAGAGAAGATTTGGAGTTGGAAATAATTAGTTTAAATTGCTATCTTGAACATCCCATGCATATCACATTGCTATGCAAATAGATGATGCTGGGTGCCTGTTGGGTTTTTAATATGTATGCTTGCTGACACAGTGGGGCAAATTTTACTGGCTTCCCGACATCGGGGGTCGTGGCAGGGGGAGCCTGGAAAATGCCTCCAGTGGGGGCCCGCCACAGGCCTCGACATTGGGAGGGCCCTGCCCCATATTACCGGTGGCAAGGCCTTGTGGCGCCCCCCCCCCCCCCCACCCCCCGTCACTTGAAGACGTGAGCAGGATTTAAGTATTTAAATTGATGTAAATTGATGAATTAATGACCTATCAGCTCTCGTTGGCCATCCAGCTGCCATATTCTGATCGGTTGTTGGGACTCGCGCACCTTCGGATCTCTGTCCAGAGATCCGAGGTGGACTACTGGTGGGGAAGGGGGAAGAGGTAAGTTTTCAGGGTGGGAGGGGGGAGCGGAGTGAAGCCTTTTTGATTGGTCTAGGGATGGGTGGGAAGGGGTAGAGTTCATCGTTCATAAACTTTGTTGGGGGGAGAAGGTCGGAATTACAAGGTAAGTTTTTTTGGGGGGAGAGGCCAAGTAATAAATTGTTCATGCATTGGGGGGCTGGGAGAGGGGCTTGAAACTTTCATTAAAGTTTTTACTTTAAATTTATAATGCTTCTCACTTTAAAAATTCAAATTCAATGTAAAGGCTTGAAGTCTTTTAAAAATGGCACCGGCGCCTGCACAGTGGCGCCAGACACCATTGCCAGGGACGGAGCACCCGCCCCCTCCGTTATCGGGGGGAGGGGGGCAGTCTGCCCCAGCCCAGTAAATGAGCCGCCGCATTTAATATTGCGGCGTCTCTGCGGAGCAAATCTCGCGCGTGTGCCTCGCCATCTTTGAAGCTCACCAAGCTGGTAAAATTCAGCCCAGTCAGTCAGTTGGCTTTTGCAAAAGCAGGCTGGCTTCCGAGAAAGCAGTTGGCTTTTGGAAGTCTGTTAGACTCAGGAGCAAAGAGGCCATCGGGAACCAGGGGTGTTTCTGTTTTGAGTAAGGCCCGTGCTCAAGCTGGGAAGTCCAGATCTGCTACCTCAGAAGATAGTTAAGGAATTAAGGAAATTTAAGTGAATTCCTAAGAGCTGTAGTACATTTTGGATTGGTCCCAAGAGAAGTAAACAAACTGTCAAGGTCCTGTAACATACAGGGAAATTCTTGTGATGGAAGTAACAGTCAAGTAGGAGTGTTCTGTTGAGATTTTGAAGTATATGTCTTCATGTTCTGTTAAGATTTTAAGTTTAAAGTATAAGTGTTTCAAAATTGTAGTGTTAAGTTAGTAGTGATTTGCTTTGTTTAACTCTTGTGCAGTAAAGGTTTTAGTTTAAAATGTAAAATCTTGTGGCATAATTCTTTCAGTAATTACTCGGAATTTGACTTTATCTTTTTAAAAGTTAACAGTCTCTAATGGGATCATAACACAGGTAAATTAGGCGGGGTCGCGAGGGTCAGTCCGACAGGACCCAGTGATGGGGGGAGGGAGGGTGGGCGTTGAGTGAAGAGGGAGTAGGGTTCAGGGAGGTGGGTTGTTTTCTGCCGGGGACTCTCCATGGGCCATAGATTGCCTCGTTTTACTGGGTGACTTCTCTGCATGGCGTAGAACCCATCCCCACCCCATCCCTGCCGCTGGCTTAATTCCAGCAGTGGTAGGAAAAGGCCCTTAAGTGGCTGATAATAGGCCTCTTAAGGGCCTCAATTGGCCTCTGGGAGGGAAGGGTCATCAGCCTATCCTGCCCCCAACTAAATTGCAGTGCAACGGGAAGGTGACGGGTCCTCCACCCCCGCCTCCTGTTGCAATTCCATGGGCCCCCTTGCCTCCTAGTCCGTCTCTGGAGGCCCCATTAAATCCAGCCCCATATAGTGCCTTTTATGACCTCAGGAGGACCCTAGGCGTTTTACAGCCAATGAAGTACTTTTGAAGTGTAGTCACTGTTACAATGCAGCTGGCTCAGTAGTGCTTATGTATATTCAGGACAAGAAAAGGTCATTTGTGCTCGCCCCCAACCTTTACTCAGATTTATCTTTATGTAACCACGAATGGCTCTCGACCATAATAATATTCAGAAAAACCCAGGAAGCAAAGTTTCTGGATGGCACTGGAAATAGTTTCAAATTCTGTCTTTTTTTATATGGTGGCAATAATCCAAAACTAAAATGGGAAATCTGTGTGCAGAGTGATGGCGTCTGTTGCGCTGACAAGCCACTTTGATGATTAGCCTGACTCTAAGTTCAATAACGGCAGAACTCAAATGAGAAGAAATTATAAACAAGTTGTAATACTGTCCAGATGCTATCACCAAAAGGAAAATTGTACCCTCGGTATCAACAAAGCCAAAAACAAGAAGGCTGATGCATTGCACTTGTCATACAACAATCTGAACACGTCTGAAAGGCTCTCAGCCTCCCAGTTAAAAGTGCTGAGGCTTGAATTATTCACAGACAAATGGAGTTCTCTCAACTGGAGGATAACTCTATTTTTTTGAATATTAGTTCGGAAGGGTATCGTCAGAAGGATTTCTTCCAGTCATATTGCTGCTATAATTTTTTTATATTTCTTTCTTGCATTTATTTAGTACTGTTTTTTTCTTCTAGTTATACCTCACCATGCAACACAACATTCTGAGCGTGGCCAAGCAGCCATGTTTTATTCCAATAAAGCGAACAACTCTAAGCGTTATGTACTATTTATGATATTTGACCTCCAGCATGTTTGCTAACCCGAGCAGACTCTGTTGCTAGGTTCAAATAATAAAAGTGCTGGACACAACTGAATGAAAACAAAGCAGTTCACAGAATATGAGAAAGCACTCTGTCTAATCCAAGCCACGTGCATTCTATAGATGAGCCTTTGTTACCTCCATACTCAACTATTTCAATGCTCCCCTGGCCAACCTCCCATTTTACACCTTCACTAACTTGGGCTCATCTAAAACTCTGCTGTCCATATCCTAAATTGCATTAAGTCCTGTGCACTCACCACCTCTGTGCTTGCTGACCTACGTGACTTTCTTTCTTTTTTCTTTTGGGCCTCCTTATCTCGAGAGACAATGGATACGCGCCTGGAGGTGGTCAGTGGTTTGTGAAGCAGCGCCTGGAGTGGCTATAAAGGCCAATTCTGGAGTGACAGGAGGCAGACTGTGGCGGGACAGAACCTTATTGACCGGGGGCTGCCCGGTTTGAGGCGGGCGGTAGCTGTCCAGTGAGGTGCAATGACCTCTCCCACCGACAAAGGCAACCCGTGGCGCCCAGTTTCTACGCCAATTTATCTGGACTTATAACCCGTAACTGCTGCCTTCCGTGTTGTTTCAGTCGCTGTGAGGCAACTATGGAGTGACCTCTCCATGGCGCATGCCTGGGCAAATTTATGGAGGTTGAGAGTTGCCCAGTCGTCAAAACCCCCCTCTCGGCCTTTCTGGTGGGGTCCAAAGGAGTGCAGGACACGACGTTTGGCACCAGTATGGCTGCAGGAACTGCCGGAAACATGCCAAAGGTGACACATGACCGCCTACGGGGTTCCGCTCCGGATTTTCTGTTAGGGTTTACTCCCTTAGCCTTGGTCTCTCCCGAGACGCCCACAAGGCAGTGGGGTTGTTGGGGCCCCTACACAGGTGTAGGATGGTGCCGGTGGGAGGAGGGGATGCAAGGGGGAGGGGTAGAGGGAAAAATATGGAACGCTTCACGAATTTGCGTGTCATCCTTGGCACAAACACCTCCAACACATTCACCACAATAACAAAATCTCTAAGTTGTTTCTTTTTTTAATTACACTTTGGATTATACAATGTCAGTACAACCCAAAGTACCAACTCAAGAGCCACAATTCAGCTTCATAGTAGATTCCGGTCTTACTTGGACCCTTGTGGACTGAAATAATTGTGCTCTAGAAGACCAATGTTAGGTGTACCTCAAAAATCCCCATCCTCTCACCCTGGTGCAGCTTTTAGCAGTACTCCACAGATGCAAATCACATCTGCCATGTGGCCCAATCGCACCATCTCCCACTGAACTGGTTCATTAAGGTTTCCTATCTGTTCAGTACATTTCGTTAGCCTTTCCCACTGCCATACAAATAGGTTACTACTATGGTCTAACAACTATCACATTATAATGCTCTCTCCAGGTCTTGAAAATGCCTTCATATGCAGAGGGATCTGGGTGTTCTACTGCATGAATCACAAAAGGTTAGTATGTAGGTACAGTACGTAATTAGGAAAGCTAATAGAATATCATCATTTATTGCGAGGGGAACTGAATACAAAAGTAGGGAGGTTATGCTTCAGCTACACAGGGCATTGGTGAGACCACATCTTGAGTACTGTGTACAGTATTGGTCTCCTTATTTAAGTAAGGATGTAAATGCATTGGAAGCAGTTCACAGGTTTACTAGACTAATACCTAGAATGGGTGGGTTGCCTTAGGAGGAAAGGTTGGACAGGCTAGACTTGTATCTGCTGGAATTTAGAAGAGTAAGAGGCGACTTGATTGAAATATATAAGATTCTGAGGAGTCTTGACAGGGTGGATGTGGAAAGGATGTTTCCTTTGTGTGAGAATCTAGAACTAGGGGTTACTGTTTAAAAATAAGGGGTCGCCCATTTAAGACAGAGATGAGGAGAAATTTTTTCTCTCAGAGGGTCGTGAGTCTTTGGAACTCTCTTCCTCAAAAGGTGGTGGAAGCAGAGCCTTTGAATATTTTTAAGGCAGAGGTAGATAAATTCTTGATAAGCACGGGGCGAAAAGGTTATTGGGGGTAGGCGGGAATGTGGAGTTGAGGTTACAATCAGATCAGCCATGATCTTATTGAATGGCAGAGCAGGCTCAAGGGACCAAGTGGCCCACTCCTGCTCCTGATTCGTATGTTTGTTGAAGTGCATCAGACTGTTTAGACATTGTCACTAGCCTACGGAAACCCTTAAGACCCATGCTTGACACAGTTTAACCAAAAGAAAAATGATTTAGTATTATTTTCGTGTAATTGAGACCCTCCCCAGATATTGCAACTCACTGATCTACTTCATCTCCCTAATCACTCTCTAAGCCTCCTGATGCAGTACGCCAAAATCTATCCTCACAACACCTTGACTGCTCCTAAGATAATTCAAAAATTGTTTTAAAGCCTTTTGTTTTTACATAAAAGATTTCCTTCTCTTTTCAATTATCTTAACAGGTCCCTGTTTAGAGTTTGAACAACTAAGCAGGCTCCATCTTCAATTAGTTTATGACTGGCCGCAGAGGCAAGAAAATTATTGGCCATCTCATCAGTTAACTCCATCTTATTGGAAGCTACATAGACTTCACTGTCATCAATATCCTTCTTCTGGCCGAATGCCTTTCCCTCCACACAATTGGAAAGCAAAGGAATTGCCAATCTATTCACAACTATATGATCGATTACCATGTGGCTCTGAACCCCATGCCGATGCCACGTAATTGGTTGTAATATGACAAGTGATTTGTTGAGAGAGCTATAGATTTTCAACACAGTCCGCAGGACAACATCCTAATTGTATCATATGTCCTACTATTTGTTGGCTGGGACAGTTGTACAGCATTTTAGCTTTGTTCCCTCTTCTGAAAATTAAACCATGCTGCAGATCAGCATGTGTACAGAATAACTGGACAGAATTCAATGGTGGTGAACTAATCTTTTCCTGACTTCTGTGCAGTTCTTTAATACATGCACATTATTTTGAAATAGTCAATCTTTCTCTAAGCTGAAGCCATGGGACAAGATTTTTCCAGTCAGCTTTCACTACAACAAACAACTTCTACTTGTTTCAGCTCCCCATACACTGAAATCTACCATAGCTGTTCTTGTGTGGCCAAC
Source organism: Heterodontus francisci (assembly GCF_036365525.1). Classification (NCBI taxonomy): domain Eukaryota; kingdom Metazoa; phylum Chordata; class Chondrichthyes; order Heterodontiformes; family Heterodontidae; genus Heterodontus; species Heterodontus francisci. The sequence goes on from NC_090387.1 coordinate 48,492,108, forward strand.
AGTGCTCTTGAATACTGTTCATAACATAAATCCCACAATCACATCTGTAACAAGGTCTATACAGTGCAACAATGCAAAAAAATTCAGTAAATCAGGAATACCCACCTGATGAAGTAGTACTCCATACACCCACAAATATGAGAGCTGCCTCATCAATTGCATTGAGAACACAAAAACCTACGTGACTCCTAGTCCGCAATGCCTCGATTTTAAAATTGTTATCCTTGTTTTCAAATCCTTCCATGGCCTTGCCTTTTCCTATCTCTGAATCCTGACAGGGAGGGCAGAGGAGTTTTGTGACCTGTCTACAGAAGGGCTGCGACAGTTATGTTGGCCGTAGTTGCAGTGCCACTGGGTCTGCAACATGACAGTGGAATGCAGCATAGAGAAGGGAGGAGGGGGGCTCATCACATAATGCTCTACCCACCAAGGATTTTTAGGGAGCACTTCGCTTACCTCCACCTCAGTCAGGAGCAATGCCTGAGATGCCGGAAATCCACCAAAGAGGTGGTCACTGAACTGTGCCTCCTCCTTCAACAGAACCCGCACCCTCACAACAGTGGGGGGGGGGGGGGGGGGATGGCCATCTAGGTCACTGTCACTCTCACTCTCAACATCTACATGACTGGATTCTTCCAGGTGGGAACAGGCAACATTGCAAACATATCACACTACACCATCCATCACTGCATGAGAGGTGACAGAGGCTCTGTATGTGAGAAGAGAGTTCATCATTTTCACTTTAACCAGAGATAAACAGGATGAGCAGGGACATGGCTTTGCCAGGATAATGGAATTCCCAATGGTGCAGGAAGTTATTGACTGCAGTAAAGGTCTGCTTGGGTCTGCAAATGAAACCCGACCCGAGCCCGACAGAACCACATCCGAACCAAGCCCAACCCGGACTGAGTCTTTTCATTATTTCCTGCGCCCGACCCGACCCGACCCAACCACAGGAACATAATCAACTTTATTGAAGAGGTTGTGCTCTACCTTGGATGGAATCGCTCACCGCAGACTAGTGCGGAGTGTTTCCCGCCTTGACGTCCTGGCTATCACTGTGTCCGATCCGACCCGACCCAACCCGAGCCCATATGCCGGACCCGGTCGAGCGACCTGACCCGATCCGAACCCGATACATGTCGTCAGGTCCCGTTGGGGTTGGGTCAGGTAGTCATGCTCTAGTCTGCGGGCCCCACATTTAACCGGGGAGAGGCACAGGAACAAAGGACTTCATGCCATTAATGTGAAGTTGATATGCAACAAGGCTCAAACCATCATGTCGGTGAACGCCCACTATCCTGGCAGCAACCACGTTGTCTTCATCCTGAGGTAGTCAGCCTTTCCTACCAGACTTTGGGACACTGTGAAGAACCAGAGGCCGGTTGCTCGGAGACAAGGGATACCCCCTCTACACGTGGCTGATGATTCCCATCTGCCACCTGACCATGTGAGGGTGATGGGCCTACAACAAGGGACATGATGCCACCAGGAACATTATGGAGCAGACCATCGGTGTTTTAAAGCAATGGTTCTGCTGTCTGGACCAGGTGGCTGTACAACACTCGTTGCAATGTGTCTCCAAGTTTGTTGTGGTCTGCTGCGTCCTACACAACCTTGTTATTTTGAGGGTACAGCCCTTACCACTAGGTACCCGCAGGCCACCTCAGGAGGAGGAGAAAGAGGAAGAGGAGGAGGCAGGGAGGAGGCATCCAGGACCCCTTCACTCTGGACAGACTGTCCATGAGCCCCTATGGAGATTCTGGTTCCCTTAGGATGTCATCCCTTCACCACCATTGCTCCACAATTCCCCCCCTTCCCATGTGTTTGCAAGGTTCCATCATAGTGTCCTCTTGGCTAAAATTCTGCAACAAAAATCACCAACAGAAACCTTTCTATAACAACTTTATCCAACAACACACCCAATAATAATAAAAACCTGAACTATTCACAGCAGGTTCATGCACCACACCCCAGGGCAGTACCTCAGCAATTATAGAAGTCTGTCGAGGGCAGATTGTTGGACTGCTCTGAGAGCCTGCAGGCCCCTTTGAGCACTGAGATCTGCAGCCAAGATGGCAACAGTATGAGCCTGCATTGCAGGAAGCAAGGATCTCATAACCTCCATCTGAGTTTCCACTGCAGCACTGAGACATTGGGTGGCTTCTATCTATGCCACAGTGGAACCTGAGACAGCATTCACCAGATGCTGCATCAGACTTGGGTGCAGAACTGTTCGCTTGGAGCTGGCCACTACATCCTCCATGCTAGAAAGGATGGACTCCAGGCTCTGCATGATGCCCTGTGCCACATTGGAAATCGGACTCCTCCATGCTCCTTGACAATGACAGGAGACTGCCTGGCAGTCCAGCTCATCAACATTCCACAATAGGCTCTCTTGTCAAAGTCCTCATCTGGGTTCCCTGTAGCAGAACTTGTCTGCAAATCTTGCCATCTGGAGAGCTGGCGCATAAAGGGCTGAATTTTATCAGCCCTATAGGGATGGGCAGGGAGGCCTGGGATGGGGCGGGGGGGGGGGAGGGGGGTGGTGGGGGGATGGCCTATAAAATGGCAAGGGCAGGTGGGAGGGGGCGGGTGGAGTGTCTGTTGCCTTCCTGATGCCATTGTATTTTGTCAGGGAAGGAGAAGGTCAAGGACAGCCTTCCCACCAAGAGGCCAGTTATAGCGACTTAATGGCTGCTTCCCACTTCCACTGGTGGCCTTCATGCGGGCTGAGGGTGGGGGGGTCGGTGGGGGGGGTGACCCTCCTGCTTAAGCAATCTGTGGCCCACGGAGGGACCTTGATGACTAAGGTTGCTCCTGCACCAACCTCCAACCCTGCCCTCAACAACCACTTCCTCGCCCCCAACCCCTCACTGGGGCCTGCCTGACTGGCCTCAGTAAACTCGCCCAATTATCTGCTTCCGAGGCCAGTCGGCCCCATGATGCTGAACACAGACTCTCCAGCAGGCTTAGATGGTGCAGGCATGCCTGTCCGCCTCTGGTTCTGCCCTGCTATCTCCTGTTATGGGCCACAATGGCCTGCAAGAGAGAGGGAAGAATGTCAGTGAGTGTGTTGCAGTGTGTTTGGGTGGTGTGCCTGCCACAGTTGAATAATTGGAGGTGTATGGATGCAGGGAGGGGTAGACAAGAAGCTGGTATCATTGGTGGGTGTGTGAGGGTGAGGTGGAGAATCTGAATGCTAGGCCTGAGTCCTGTGTGCTAACAGCTGCTAATGGGTGAATGATGGAGCTGTGGTGCATTGAGCAGTGTGAGAAATTGGTGGTGTAGTGGGTAGGAGATGCCATGTGATCATTGATTTTGACCACTCGTGTGAGGTCGTTGAACTTTTTGTGGCACTGCTGCCTGGTCCTCGGGGCCAAACTCCGGAAATTGACCACCCTGGCCATCTGCTCCCATTTCATTCTGAGTGTTCTTTGAGGACCTCCTGGCCCCCTGTGGAAACATGCTCCTATTAACCTCCTGAACTAAGGCCTCTGGTGCCACCATCCAAGAACCTAGGAATCCTCTCTCTTGGTTGTTGCTCCATTTGGTGTCCATCTCCTTATAGCTGCTAGTGCTATAGGCAGTTAGCAGCAGCGTCCTTGTAATGAGTCCAGCTCCCTTTTAAGAGGGACATGCTGCTTTTAAGAGGTGCAGGCTAGCTGGAACAGGTGCTAGACATTCACACTGCTGGGCCCCCTGTTGAGCATTCAGCCAGCCAGCAGCTTGGGTCACACTCGGCTGAATGTTACAATCAGTCAAATGTGGAGGCAGCACGCAGTTTGCATGCCGCCTGCCTCAACAGGACCAGTTGTAAATCGCGACACCACCCTGCTCGAAAATGGGAGCAAACTGATCTTTAGCCCTCTGAAACTTATGTCATTACATCCCTTTCAGACCTGGTAATGCCATGGAGAGAGAGAGAGAGAGAGAGATAGAGAGTGAGAGTGAGTGAGCGAGAGAGAGAGAGAGAGAGAGAGATGCCAGAGCTTGGAAAAAAATGATAATTCAAAAGCCATAAAATGACACATTCTTTCCTAGAGCACCATCCTTAGGCGATAAATTAACTTCACCACAGCAGCCCTTCCAATGATTTTCTCTTCTCTTCACAGCCAGTCCATCACCATGGTAATGAAGGGGACTGCTAGGAATAATAGAACCAGCTATGTATTGAGGCACATTATTGCCCCCAACAATAGATCAGACTGGATTTTAACCTCCCATTGCTAGCTAAAAATATTCCTCCTTTCTCCTTAGAAGCTATTTCAAAAGAAAACAGTGCTCTGACAGTATGTAGCACATATATAAATCATAGAATCATAGTAAGTTACAGCGCAGAAGGAGGCCATTCAACCCATCATGTCCACGCCAGCTGACAAGTAGCCATCCAGCCTAATCCCACTTTCCAGCCCTTGGTCCATAGCCTTGTAAGTTATGGCACTTCAAGTGCATATCCAGGTACGATTTAAATGTTATGAAGGTTTCTTCCCCTACCACCCATTCAGGCAGTGAGTTTCAGATTCCCACCACCCTCTGGGTGAAAAGATTTCCCCTTGAATCCCCTTTAAGCCTCCTACCTCTTGTCTTAAATCTAAGCCCCTGGTTATGGACTCCTCAACCAAGGGGAATAGGGCCTTCCTATCCATTCTATCTAGACCCCTCATAATTTTATACACTTCAATTAGGTCTCCCCTCAGCCTTCTCTGTTCCAAAGAAAACAACCCCAGCCTATCCAATCTCTCCTCAGAACTAAAATTCTCCAATCCAGACAACATCCTCCTAAATCTGCTCTGTACCCTCTCTAGTACAATCACGTCTTTCCTATAATGTAGTGTATAATGTATAATTACCCCTGAAATAATCAAGAGTGCCAAGCCTGCTATACTCTCAGCACTACATGAACTGCCATGCCTGTGCTGGGACGAGGGAGCAGTACCCCAGGACATGCGCGATGCCAACATCATCACCCTCTATAAAAACAAAGGTGACCGCGGTGACTGCAACAACTACCGTGGAATCTCCCTGCTCAGCATAGTGGGGAAAGTCTTTGCTCGAGTCGCTCTGAACAGGCTCCAGAAGCTGGCCGAGCGCGTCTACCCTGAGGCACAGTGTGGCTTTCGTGCAGAGAGATCGACCATTGACATGCTGTTCTCCCTTCGTCAGATACAGGAGAAATGCCGTGAACAACAGATGCCCCTCTACATTGCTTTCATTGATCTCACCAAAGCCTTTGACCTCGTCAGCAGATGTGGTCTCTTCAGACTACTAGAAAAGATCGGATGTCCACCAAAGCTACTAAGTATCATCACCTCATTCCATGACAATATGAAAGGCACAATTCAACATGGTGGCTCCTCCTCAGAGCCCTTTCCTATCCTGAGTGGTATGAAACAGGGCTGTGTTCTCGCACCCACACTTTTTGGGATTTTCTTCTCCCTGCTGCTTTCACATGCGTTCAAATCCTCTGAAGAAGGAATTTTCCTCCACACAAGATCAGGGGGCAGGTTGTTCAACCTTGCCCGTCTAAGAGCGAAGTCCAAAGTACGGAAAGTCCTCATCAGAGAACTCCTCTTTGCTGACGATGCTGCTTTAACATCTCACACTGAAGAGTGCCAGCAGAGTCTCATCGACAGGTTTGCGTCTGCCTGCAATGAATTTGGCCTAACCATCAGCCTCAAGAAAACGAACATCATGGGGCAGGACGTCAGAAATGCTCCATCCATCAATATTGGTGACCACGCTCTGGAAGTGGTTCAAGAGTTCACCTACCTGGGCTCAACTATCACCAGTAACCTGTCTCCAGATGCAGAAATCAACAAGCGCATGGGTAAGGCTTCCACTGCTATGTCCAGACTGGCCAAGAGAGTGTGGGAAAATGGCGCACTGACACGGAACACAAAAGTCCGAGTGTATCAGGCCTGTGTCCTCAGTACCTTGCTCTACGGCAACGTATGCCAGCCAAGAGCGACGTCTCAATTCATTCCATCTTCGCTGCCTTCGGAGAATACTTGGCATCAGGTGGCAGGACTATATCTCCAACACAGAAGTCCTTGAAGCGGCCAACACCCCCAGCTTATACACACTACTGAGTCAGCGGCGCTTGAGATGGCTTGGCCATGTGAGCCGCATGGAAGATGGCAGGATCCCCAAAGACACATTGTACAGCGAGCTTGCCACTGGTATCAGACCCACCGGCCATCCATATCTCCGCTATAAAGACGTCTGCAAACGCGACATGAAATCGTGTGACATTGATCACAAGTCGTGGGAGTCAGTTGCCAGCATTCGCCAGAGCTGGCGGGCAGCCATAAAGACAGGGCTAAATTGTGGCGAGTCGAAGAGACTTAGTAGTTGGCAGGAAAAAAGACAGAGGCGCAAGGGGAGAGCCAACTGTGCAACAGCCCCGACAAACAAATTTCTCTGCAGCACCTGTGGAAGAGCCTGTCACTCCAGAATTGGCCTTTATAGCCACTCCAGGCGCTGCTTCACAAACCACTGACCACCTCCAGGCGCGTATCCATTGTCTCTCGAGATAAGGAGGCCCAAAAAGAAAAAAAGGAAGTGACCAGAACTGCATGCAGTACTCCAGCTGTGGCCTAACTAGTATTTTATGCAGTTTTAGCATAACTTCTCTGCTCTTAAATTCTATGCCTCAGCTAATAAAGGCAAATATCCAGTATGCCTTCTTGACCACCTTATCTACCTGTCCACCACCTTCAGGGTTCTGTGGACTTGCACTCCAAGGTCCCTTTGTTCCTCTATACTTCTCAGTATTATACCATTTATTGTGTATTCCCTTGCTTTGTTAGACTTTCCCAAGTGAATTGAACCTCTGAATTGAACTCCATTTGCCACTGTTCCATTCACCTGATGAGTCCATTGATAACATCCTGCAGTCTACAGCTTTCATCTTCATTATCAACCATTCGGCCAATTTTTGTATCAGCTGCAAACTTCTTAATCATACCCCCTACGTTAAAGTCCAAATCATTGATATACCACAAAAAGCAAGGGACCTAGTACTGAGCCTTACGGAACCCCACTGAAAACAGCCTCCCAGTCACAAAAACACCCAGAGCCTCCACTAGTCTTCTTTTGCTTCTCTTAACAGCCTAGGATACATTTTATCCAGGCCTGGGGATTTATCTACTTTCAAAGATATTAAACTCCTTAATACTTCCTTTCTCACTATGTTAACTTCAGCTAATATTTCACACTCCTCCTCCAGGATTGCAATGCCTGTATTGTCCTTCTCTTTTGTGAAAACAGGCGCAAAGTATTCATTAAGAACCATACCAATGTTCTCTGTCTCCATACACAGATTACGCTTATTGTCCCTAATAGGCCCTATTCTTTCTTTAGTTATCCTCTTGCCTTTTATGTATTTATAAAAAATCTTTGGGTGTTCCTTGATTTTACTTGCCATCATTTTTTCATACCCTCTCTTTGCTTTCCTAATTCCCTTTTTAATTTCACCTCTACAGGTTTTATACTCTTCTAGGTTTCTGCAATATTGAGCTCTCAGTATCTGTCATAAGCTTCCCTTTTTTTCTTTATCCTTTCCTTTAAGGTCCTTCACATCCAGATGGCTCTGGATTTGTTAGTTTCACCCTTTTTCTTTAAGGGAACATACTTGCTCTGAACCTTTGCTATCTCTTTATTGAATGCCTTCCACTGATCTGGGACTGATTTACCTTCAAGTGGCTGTTTCCAGTCCACTTTAGCTAAATCACATCGCAGCTTAGTAAAATTAGCTTTTCCCCAATTCAGAACTTTCATACCTGGTCTATCTATGTCCTTTTCCCTAACTACCCTAAATTTAACTGAATTATGACCACGTCCACCAAAGTGCCCCCCAACTGATAAACCCCTGGATGTAAACCATTCCACCTGCCCAGCTTCATTCCCTAAAACTAAGTCCAGAACTGCCCCCTCTCTTGTTGGGATTGCTGTACACTGGCAAGACACAAGGAGAACTTGCTTTTTTTTTTGGAATAGTTCAATGGAATCTGTAACGCATGTTTGAAGCATCAGATGAGGCAGATAATCACGTCTAAAGGGTAACACATCTGGCAATGCAACATTTCCTTGGTACTTGACTGGGGTATCAGCCTAGATTATGTGCTCAAGTCCATGCAGTGGGGATTTAACTCACAACCTTCTAACTCAGAGAGTGCTACAATGGAACATTTAGTAAACTATTCTTGGAATAACATGTAAAATTTTAACCATCAACTTCTGACTGGTGTCCTAAAGTGTTGCTGAAAAGCTTAAAGGACAAAGCATAAAATGCATAGGCCACAATTACCTTGGTTTTAGTTTCTGGAGTTTGTTTGAATTGAGGACTTCAAAGCAGTATTAGTGAGAAGCTTGTTTAATGTGGAAAGGTTTAAAATTTTCCAAGAACCTTCTTTGCTTCCATGTAATATCCGAACTTCAAGATTGGACATCTTCAGGCTCTATTCCTTTCACTTATAAGTACATAAAATGCTAGGAATGAAAAAAGATAATTTATCTAGCTGTTCTTGTCATCTGAGTCCATGTCCAGTAAGCATACATCCTTTTATTTTTCTCCCTGTCACATCAGCAAACCTGGATCTCTCTATTCCCTACAGGTCATGAATTCAACCATTATATATAGAGGTGGAACACTTCAAATGTGCCTATCTATTCTGCAAATTAACAGATGTAAATGTGAAAGGGTTACTTCGTAAATTATATCAGAGTGATAGTTTCCTTAGCTAAGAAGTATGTCCCTTATTCTCTTCTCCATGTTCAGGAAAACATTTTTTCAAAACAGTTGTGCCATGGGATCTTTAACACCCACCTGAATGACTGGAACAGGCAGGCAGAGCCTGGGCTTAATGATTAAGGTGATCATACAACATCCTTTTTCTTTCCAAAGATAAGTCTCATATGCTACAAGTAAAAACACATAAAATTAGATCACATCAAAATTAGTTATTCGGGATAGAAATTATAAAATTTACAGGTATAAGGATAGGGATTGTGAAATTTACAAGTGCGGAAATTTAAAAGTCCACATATTGTTTCAATGGTTTGACAACTCTTGCTCAGGGAATTTGCATCTCATCTGTTGCTGTTTTTTGAAGTTTCTCCCTCTCTGCATTCAGTTTCTGTTGCTCTGCCTTTACCCTACAAACATACTCTGTTGCTTTTCTCAAGATGACCACTTTTGAGGCCTTTTCATTCTTGGAAAGTTCCTGCACCTCATCTTGAATGTTTCAACTCATTCCTCATCTGCCTCTTCAGGACATTGTGTCTCCTTCGCCTCTCCACATCCTCCGCGTCTGAAGGCCTGAGGCTCGAGGTTGAGGGCTTGCTGGGGGAGGAGGACTTGGCCTCATGGAGGTACCTGTCCATTTTGGGTCATTCTGGTGCTAGCGGTTCTCTAGAGAGCAGAAGTGAAGGCACGAATAGTTGTGCTGTTGCTGGATTTCCAGATTGCACTGTTTGATGCTGGCCAGAGTCTGTGAGCAGGTTCCGGTCCTTCGACATGTCCTCTTGGGAATGCTCCCCACTGCCATCCTTTGCTTCTCAATAATTACAACGTCAATCTCTTCTGAGTTGCTGAGTCACTGACACTGCCCGTTGACGAAGAACTTTCACCATCTGATTTTGGATCTTCATTATCTTGGTGTGGAGTCTCTGAGAAGAGGCTGATACTCTCCAAATCAGAACTACTAAGATCCTGGAGGCACTGTGACTCAATGCTGGTATCCTTGGTCTCTTCTGCTGTAATCGGTATCTTGGTGACCTTGTGAATAGGCACGATGTTGAGGTCCTTACATGCTGGTAATCCTGCCATTGCTGGTCTGCTCGAGTCTACCAGGTAAAATGTTTGCAGTTTCCATGTCGACTGACCATAGCTGCATTGCATTGCCAGTGTATTACTGCAAGTGATGGGTGACCCATTGTATGCGGATAACTTTGCAGTTGTTGGTTGTATCATTGTTTTCTAATGACTCCGGTACATATCCTTCGGACTGGTAGGATATTTGCACTAGCTCTGGTGTCAATCTTAACCCCAAGTGTGTGTTTTCCAACTTTCTTTGGGCACATGATGTTAATGGTAGGAAAAGTTTCCAGTTGTTTGACTTCATCAACACAATGGGCTGAATTTTACTGATCCCCCCGATGTGGGGGTCGTGGCGGGGATTGCCTGAAAATGCCTCTGGGAGAGGCCCACCATGGACCTCGACGCTGGGAATGTCCGGCCCAATATTGCCGGCGGCGGAGAGGCCTCGTGGCGCTCTCCCTACCCCCGCTGCTCAGCAATGGGAGCCCCATTTAAATATTTAAATTAATTAAAATGAGCAAATTAATTACTGTTACGCTCCCGCTGTCTGTTCCGGTGCGATATTTGGGCCAGTGGCTGGCACTCACACGCCTTCGATTCTGCTTCTGGGGAACCGAAGCGGAACACTGGTGGGAAGGGGGAGCAGGTAAGTTTCTCAGTGCAGCGGGGGAGAGGGGGAGTTGGATCAAAGTCATATCATTGGTGATGGGGATGGTGGCAAGGGTTATAGTGTAAAGTGTATGCACTTTGTGGAGGTGGGGGGAGAAGGCCAGCTGGATAAGGTAAGTGTTTTGGGGGAGGAGAGGGCAAGTAATTAATTTTATGGTTATTGTGGGGGGAGGGGGTGGTGAGAGGGACAAGAAAAATTTATTTAATTTTTAAAAATCAATATATCTTTAAATATTTAAATTGAATGGTAGGGCTTGAAGCCCTTTAGAAATGGCGCCGTGCCTGTGCAGAGGCAGCTGACGCCATTGCTGGGGACGGACAGCCCGCCCCCTCCACGCCATCGGGGGGCGGAGGGGTACAGTTTGCCCCTGATATTTAAATGAGCTGCCACACTTAATATCGCAGCGGCTCCGCGACATGCCGCCCGTGTGGATGGGCTGCCATAGTTTACGTCTACTGCCCATTTCAGCAGCGTAAGTATAAATTTCAGTCCGATGTGTCAGGTTCACAATGTGGAATGCCTGCTCATCTTTTGGCTGAGAATTTCTCCGCTCCGAGTCTTGTCTCAGGTCTGTTTCGCTGTGGACTTCGCGTATCTGCTTGCGTTTACACAGGTCTCTGGAGCTTTCCTTGCTGCTGTTGCCCTGTTGCTGCACCTGTCTTCTGTTTGCTTGTGTCCTACTGTGACTTCTGGCTGCATCTTTGGAGCCAAACTTCTTGCAGAGGCAAGAAGGTCCTTTTGCACCGCACGCCTTGCACAGATCTTGAAATGCAGGACAGCTTCATGGTGAGTGGGACAAACCACACTTACCACACAGCTTGCTTGCTTTTTTCAACTTGGTTATTGTGCTGATACTGTTGACTGCAACTTGTGCTTGCAGATGCTGTTGTCCAGCTCCAATGGCTTCGTATTTCCTGCTTTTTTTGTTATACGTAAATGACTTGGATCTTGGAATACAGAGTAGAATTTCAAAATTTGCCGATGATACCAAACTTGGAGGAGTGGCAAACAGTGAGGATGATACGAATCACCTGCAACAGGACATAGATAGGTTAGCAGAATTGGCAGACATGTGGTACATGGCATTTAATACAGAAAAGTGTGAGATGATGCACTTTGGCAGTAGGGATAGGGTGAGGTAATATAGACTTCTAGAGGGTGTTCTAAAGGGTGTGCAGGAACAGAGGGACCTGGGGTGCATGTGCATAGATCTTTGAAGGTGGCAGGACATATTGAGAGAGTGGTTAGCAAAGCATATAGGATCTTAAGCTTCATAAATAGAGGCATTGAATACAAAAGCAGGGATATTATGCTGAATCTTTATAACACTTTGGTTAGGCCACAACTAGTGTACTGGTCACCACAACACTGGCATCTACCCTGCAATGTGGAAAACTGCCCAGGTAGTTCTGTACACAAAAAGCAGGACAAGTCCAACCCGGCCAATTACCGCTCCATCAGCCTACTCTCAATCATCAGTAAAGTGATGGAAGATTCATCAACAGTGCCATCAAGCGGCACTTGCTTAGCAATAACCTGCTCAGTGACGCTCAGTTTGGGTTCCGCCAGGGCCACTCAGCTCCTGACCTCATTACAGCCTTGGTTCAAACATGGACAAAAGAGCTGAACTCAAGAGGTGAGGTGAGAGTGACTGCCCTTGACATCAAGGCAACATTTGACCGAGTATGGCATCAAGGAGCCCTGGCAAAACTGAGGTCAATGGGAATCAGGCAGAAAACCCTCCACTGGCTGCAGTCATACCTAACGCAAAGTAAGATGGTTGTGGTTGTTGGAGGTCAATCATCTGAGCTCCAGGACATCACTGCAGGAGTTCCTCAGGGTAGTGTCCTGGGCCCAACCATCTTCAGCTGCTTCATCAATGACCTTCCTTCAATCATAAGGTCAGAAGTGGGGATGTTTGCTGATGATTGCACATTCGTGACTCCTCAGATACTGAAGCAGTCCGTGTAGAAATGCAGCAAGACTTGAACAATATCCAGGCTTGGGCTGATAAGTGGCAAGTAACATTTGAGTCACACAAGTGCCATTCAATGACCATCTCCAACAAGAGAGAATCTAACCATCTCCCCTTGACATTCAATGGCATTACCATCGCTGAATTCCCCCACTATCAACATCCTAGGGGCTACCATTGACCAGAAACTGAACTGGAGTAGTCATATAAATACCGTGGCTACAAGAGTAGGTCAGAGGCTAGGAATCCTGAGGCGAGTAACTCACCTCCTGACTCCCCAAAGCCTGTCCACCATCTACAAGGCACAAGTCAGGAGTGTGATGGAATACTCTCCACTTGCCTGGATGGGTGCAGCTCCAACAACACTCTAGAAGCTCGACACCATCCAGGACAAAGCAGCCCGCTTGATTGGTAATGCATCTACAAACATTCACTCCCTCCACCACCCACGCACAGTGGCAGCAGTGTGTACCATCTCCAAGGTGCACTGCAGCAATGCACCAAGGCTCCTTAGAAAGCACCTTCCAAACCTGCGGCCTCGATGGGCAATGAATGCTGGCCTGGCCAGCGACGCCCACATCCCATGAATAAATTAAAAAAAACACTTCAGAAGATGTAAGGGTCCTCGAGAGAGTGCAGAGAAGATTTACCAGAATGGTTCGAGGGATGGTGGCTTTTAGTTACGAGGTTAGGTTGAAAAAGCTGGGGCTGTTCTCCTTGGAACAAAGGAGATCGAGGGGAGATTTGAATGAGGTGTACATTGATTATGATAGGCTTAGATAAGTTAGACAAGGAAAAACTGTTCCCATTAACTGGTGAAGCAAAGACTCAGGGACACATATTGAAGGTTTTGACAAGAGATGCAGGGGGAATGTGAGGAAGAACTTTTTACCCAGTGAGAGGTAATGACCTGGAACTTGCTACCCATGAGGGTGGTGGAAGTGGAGACAATCAATGATTTCAAAAGGAATTTGAATGGGCACTTAAAGGAAATAGACTTGCAGGGCTACAGGGATCGAGTGGGGAGTGGGACTGACTGGATTGCTCCTTAGAGGGTCAGCATGGACTCAATAGGCCAAATGGCCTCCTTCTGTGCCATAAATGACTCTATATCTGCCATTTCCTTATTTTCATTATCAGCATTATCAGTTTTCAAGGGGCCCACATTGCTCCGGAGAACCTCTTTTCCCTAATAAAACCATTTTATATTGATGTTGATATCCCTTGCAAGTTTCATTTCATGTTCCCTTTTTGTAGCTTTTACTATCTGTTCTTTGTATCGCTCTCATTTGCCAGGATTGGTGCATTTTTTTCCGTATGCTTTTTCTTTTACTTTTATGTTGTGTCTTACCAATGCAGATGTCCATGGCTTTTTTTTTGCAAGTAGAGTTCTTGCCTCTGATTTTGTATCACATTAAATTCTTTTTTGATCATCTCCCACTGATTTTCTTTTTACCCATTAACAGATTTTCCCAGTTTACTGTGGATAGCCTCTGTCTCATCACTTTGAAATCAGCCTTACCTAAATCTAAAATCTTTGTTTCACGTTTTTCCCTTTCAAACACTACATTGAACTTGATTATATTATGAGTGCTATGAGATAAATGTTCATGCATCGAAAGGCCGTTAGTTAAATGTGGCTCATTACTAAATCTAATATAGCCTGCTCTCTTGTTGGTTCTCAGTCATATTGTTGCACAAACCTATCCTGAACACAGTCAAGAAATTCACTACCTTTCTGACATGTGTTAGTCTAGTCTTCCCAATCGATATGAAAGTTCAATTCTCCTTTAAAACTACTCTGCCTTTACTACATGCTTGTCAGTCTCCACGTTTATACAATCTACCAATGCACAGCTACTACCAGGGGGTCTATACCTACTTCCCACTACAGTCTTAAATCCTTTTCTATTTCTTAATTCTACCCATAAAGTTTCCACTGCCTGCTTACCTTTTGTTATATCCCCTCTTATCATATAAGTGGTTTCATCCTTAATCACTAAGACTTGAATTGATTTGAGTTACTGTAAGTTAGGAACAGTGTGGGAGAGTTACTCTGAATATCAGAGGAAGATACAGGGCAATGGGGAATGAGCAGAGCCATAGGTTAGCTATGGATTCTCTAGCAAAGAGCCAGCACAGGCATAATGAGCTGAGTGGCCTCCTCTTGCACTGTAAACCTGTATATAGTTACAGAGTCAGGTTTCATATGAGCTGTGATAAGTGTAAGATGTTTGGCTTACGTCTAAATTTATGGAGTGCTGAGTTTGTTCACCTCAGCAGGAAAGTCTTTGGGGGTGCTCCAACATGCCTCAGTGTTCTAGGTTAGAGAAAACAAAGTTAGGCAGATTCCCAACCTTTGTTGCTGTCCAGTGATCTCTGCTGGAATTGCATCTATATGGGCATTGGGTAAAGACAGAATCAGCTATGACAATTGGCAGCACAGTGGTGCAGTGGTTAGCACTGCAGCCTCACAGCTCCAGGGAACTGGGTTCAGTTCTGGGTACGACCTGTGTGGAGTTTGCAAGTTCTCACTGTGACTGTGTGGGCTTCTGCCTGGTGCTCTAGTTTCCTCCTACTGCCAAAGGCTTGCAGGTTGATAGGTAAATTGCCTTTAGTGTAGGTAGGAGAATGGTAGGGAATATGGGATTAATGTAGGATTAGTATAAATGGATGGTCGATGGTCAGCACAGACTTGGTGGGCTGAAGGGCCTGTTTCAGTGCTGTATCTCTGTATAATCTATCTCCAGAGTGGAGTAGTTTTTTGACCCTCAGGGATTGAAACTGGTCTTTGTCAATAGTGCAAAACAGGCTCATAGCAAATCAGCAACCCATTTTACACTGCCCATGGTTTTCATTTCCATGGAAATTGGCTATCCATTCACTATGAGCCTGCTTTGTGCTACTGGTCAAGACCAATTTCACCCCCTCATTGGATAGGCTCAGCCACAAAGAATGGTCATTTGGGTAAGGGACCAGCGGGTTCCTGCGGAATCATAGCCCAGTAAGGAATCACTATCTTGAGCAGAGGAGAAAGAAGGGAATTAATGATGAAAGGACAGAGAAAGAATAAAAAGTAAATGACTGAGAACAAAGATTATAAATATGTCTTTAAATAAAGTAAAATATGAATATTTTAATAACAATGAATTTGTGACCAACAGAACTGTCATCATCCATCTTACCACAACTGACAAAGTAAGACAAAACATATTCTATTTGCATCTGTGGAATTAATAGAATACATTAATGGATGTTTTATTAAAGATATTGCACATATAATAACTAGGTTAAGAATAGATAACAAGTCAGTTGGATCATTTATTTGAAAAATTGTTCAATTTAATACCTCATTTTAAGAACATATTGAGATGAACATAAAGTAATTGTTCTTTTATTACAGAAGATTTTGTACTTAAATATAATTTATGATTGTGGTAACATTCTAGTTGTCTCCAAGCTCACAAAAGTTAAAAGCTAATTAGTTTTGTTATCCTCTTCCAATTTCTTTTCAGACTAATTAACGAGGCAAGATTCAATGAGGGAAGAAAATGTTATAAATAATGTTTGTTATTATTTCACAACAGCTTCTTTGGAGAATATTATTTCTGTAATTATTAAAATTTGCAGTATATTCTAACAGTATGCAGGTTTATGCTCTCTAGACTCCTTTATGTGCAAGCTAAGAAATTAATGATGTTAGTCCTGGGAACATGGCAATAGACAGCTGGAGATAGGCACCACATTTTGTAATTAAGCAGTGATCAGCAACCTTTACATATTAATTAGTGAGCCATTGTAATGAAGCTGTACCACATTTACACATAGCTGGCATTGCTGAAGGGTCCTTACTTCTAATTGGTTATTTAGAAAATTAATCATGCCCTTTATGTGCAGATATTTTTCATATTATCAAGCTGATACACTTTGTCAGCCTTGTTGATTTTTTTCCTAATGACCACTAATAATTTGAAAGATACATTCCATGAGCAGTTCTCCAACACTTTCTAGTTTCCGTCTACCTTTAATCAAGATAATTTTTTTTCATAAACTAAGTATTAATACTTGCTAATAGGCACTGACACACTGTTGCTGCCTGGCTTCTCATTTGCTTCAGTTCATACCTGATCACAGCGATTACTTGTCAGACACTTCACTTGCCCAATTACCAGTAGATGCTTCTTCACAGCTGAGTTGTTTGAAGCAGCATTAATTGGTACAACATTTATAGGAGACATATCACAACTAGAGTAACTTGTTTTGAGCCAGGTCTTCAATGATTAATTCATGAATTATAGTTTTAAGAATGGCAAGACCCTAAAAATACTAAACCACCGCAGTGTTCTTTAATATTTCAAATTTAAGATAATTATGCACTTCTGACTGCAATAGAACATAGAACATAGAACATTACAGCGCAGTACAGGCCCTTCAGCCCTCGATGTTGCGCCGACCTGTGAAACCATCTGACCTACACTATTCCATTTTCATCCATATGTCTATCCAATGACCACTTAAATGCCCTTAAAGTTGGCGAGTCTACTACTGTTGCAGGCAGGGCGTTCCACGTCCCTACTACTCTCTGTGTAAAGAAACTACCTCTGACATCTGTCCTATATCTATCACCCCTCAACTTAAAGCTATGTCCCCTCGTGTTTGCCATCACCATCCGAGGAAAAAGGCTCTCACTATCCACCCTGTCCAGCCCTCTGATTATCTTATATGTCTCTATTAAGTCACCGCAGTTGGAGAGCGCGGACGGGGAATGGCTCAGCAAGCAATTGATGTGGATATGCAGCCAGAGGAGGAAACTGTTTCGACACAATTGGGCATCCATGACCCAGCTTCAAGGCTGACGGGAGCTGGCTCTAGTAGTGCACCCAGTGGCGAGGAGTTGTCTGTAATTGAGGCCCCTCCAGGTGCTCACAGTGGTGGATTGGAAGCTGCTTTACTAACTGAGGAACTCCAAAGGCTGCAAGGGGCACTGAGAACTGTGGCGCAGCACTTTTCACTTGGGCAGAGACCTGGACACCAGCGCAGACAGTTGAGGAGGAATGGCCGCCGTCAGCCAGGAGCAAGTGCTTCCCAGAGATCGTCATCATCCAGGTAACCTTTGAAATGGTACAAAATGACAAGTTGAAAATCTAGTTTGTATGACATGACATGATTTGTCTGGTATGAAGGAGCATCATATTCACGTTAATTACTTTTTCTTCAATGCTCCTTTGGCTGGGTGAATCCACTGATGTTCTGTCCTCTGGTTCTCTTGATCGACCTCTTCACTTGATAGCATTGCAGACTTTTTCTCATGACTCAGCTGAATGGCCAACTGTGCTGTAAATATGTCTCTTTCAGTGATTTTAGAATCCCAAGAAATTTGTCTCCAGAGCCATATATGGTTATTTGATGGACCCCAACAACTCCTGCCGTCAACAGTTGAGGCAAGCACTACTAAGTGAGGAATTAGTCATTCTGAATACCATACAGTGAACTCCAGCATTAAAAGTGACTTTCCTGCCCAGGGTTGGGTTGTGTGTAGATTGGAAACCATCCATCTAGGTTCAACCAGCAGGCTGGAGAGCGAAACTGTTCATCCTGTTCTATGCTGTATCAAAGCGAGATGTGCATCTCTGAACCTGCTGCCTGTCTAATCCTTGTTTTCTGTCCACTGTGGTATTACAAACCAACAAATTAAAATCCTATTTCCATACTCGTGGAAGTTTCAAATGAGTAGGGCCATCATAGCTATAGGTCTGATAGCAATGTTGGGGCGTCTCGGGAGAGACCAAGGCTAAGGGAGTAAACCCTAACAGAAAATCCGGAGCGGAACCCCGTAGGCGGTCATGTGTCACCTTTGGCATGTTTCCGGCAGTTCCTGCAGCCATACTGGTGCCAAACGTCGTGTCCTGCACTCCTTTGGACCCCACCAGAAAGGCCGAGAGGGGGGTTTTGACGACTGGGCAACTCTCAACCTCCATAAATTTGCCCAGGCATGCGCCATGGAGAGGTCACTGACCACCTCCAGGCGCGTATCCATTGTCTCTCGAGATAAGGAGGCCCAAAAGAAAAGAATTAAGTCACCTCTTCTCCTCCTTCTCTCTAATGAAAACAACCTCAAGTCCCTCAGCCTTTCCTCGTAAGACCTTCCCTCCATACCAGGCAACATCCTAGTAAATCTCCTCTGCACCTTTTCCAAAGCTTCCACATCCTTCCTATAATGCGGTGACCAGAACTGCACGCAATACTCCAGGTGCGGCCGCACCATAGTTCTGTACAGCTGCAGCATGACCTCGTGGCTCCTAAACTCGATCCCCCTACTAATAAAAGCTAACACACCATATGCCTTCTTAACAGCTCTATTAACCTGGGTGGCAACTTTCAGAGATTTATGTACCTGGACACCAAGATCACTCTGCTCATCTACACTACCAAGAATCTTCCCATTAGCCCAGTATTCTGCAATCCTGTTACTCCTTCCGAAGTGAATCACCTCACCTCAGCAATGCTGTGTGTAGTCAACGGCAACATCAATTATTTTATTGGGAGCAGGTGAATAATTTAAGGCTGTTTCAGTGTTATTTCAAGAGTAGAAAACTGGAAGTTCAAATGTGGAGATTTTGGCTAGACATCACTATTTGTGTCTTCAGAAGTAGATTTGACAGTTGTAGCAGTTGTATTAGGAAGTGGAAAAGTGTATCCAGCAGTGGACTATGGGCTAGTAGTCCACAGGGTGGTTTATGAAAGTTCATCTAAGCCACCTTTTTTTAGTTGCAGTTGTGTTGTGGATGTTCTAACTTTTCAGTTATCACATTTCCCCAACCCCCACCCCACTGCCTCCATAGTCCTGTAACCTGCTGGCACTTTTTTGCATGTCTCACATTTGACTAAGGCGTAAGTAATTTAGGGAGCTGAGGTACAAGCCAGTTGTATTTGTGGTAATAAGTGGATTTGCATTCCCATCTCCCAACAGGCAGTAGACCTCAAATGTTGAGCAGGATCAGTCATGTGACTTCCTTGCATCTTTAGCAAACTGGATCCCCAGTGGAGCCTGCAGTTTTCCTTACTGATTGTTTCCTGCTGTATTTCTATGGTTCATTTTCCTACAGTTTATTTTGAATATTTTGCTATATTTTACTGCAATGATTAAGATTTAAGAAAACCTGAATGGGATTGCATCAGTGATCAACTAATTTCTTCCAGTTAAGACATTCCAGCCGTTGAATGTGGCTGCCTTGACAATCGCAAAGTGCAGCCCATGATTGTCAACTGCAGGAAGTAAACACATCCATGCTGGAATGTTGCCTTTAGGCTGCAACTAAAGGTATTTTTGAAGGACCATCTACCAAGAGTTTATTACTTTGTACTGTTGTGACCGAGGTGGGAGGAGTGCACTGTCACTTTAGTTCCACCTCTCCACAGGTCAAAACATATATTTAAATGTTTATCCAGTTACCAATACAGTCAATAATTTTCTCTTTTTATCACAGAATAAAATACACCAGCCAGATTTCTTTATTAAACAGCTATTGTCAGTTTATTATAAAACAAGACATAATCAGTAACGAAGCAAAGCATTCACACTGAAATATGAAAGTTCCCTTTTACCTTAGCCCCTCTCTCTCACTCACACCCGTGGCCCCCCCCCCGCCCAAAACCCTGGTTAATCGGACTAGAGATTTTTTTTTTTTTAGAGCTCTGTTACAAAAAAGAATACTTTGGCCAAATACTTGTTAATTCTTGAAGAGAAGAGAATGAAAAGATGTCAGTCGTCCCCTTGTTTTTTGGGTTTGGCGTCCCAAATTCATGTAGACTGCTGCCACTGGGATCTTCTTCTGGAGCAATTTGTTCAGGTGGCGTCGAGGATTTATCCGGCACTTTTTTTCCAGTGGCTCCGGAGAAATGCAGCAACCGGGGTTTCAGGCAGGCCTTTCAGGAGTAATGCCTCATATATTTCTGTGTCTCTCACACTTCTTAGAGCTTCTCTGAGATGGGAAAACCGGCAGGCTTTTCAAAGAGATGCAACAGGTTGAGCTGGGGTTTTGTCTTTCAGGTTGATTTTTTTTTAAACTCCAACTGACATTTTGGTTTCGCTTTGGACAATCTCGAGTCAAACTTCCTGACCACTATAAATCTTGACCTGTCACTTCTCTGTAAACATCTCTCAGTCCAAGGTTTCTGTTTGTTTTATCTTAAATCACATGATATCCAGCAAAAGTTTGTCTTCAACATCATTGTAAGTGTCCCCTTGGTGAACTTTTTAAAAATAAGTCCAGTAGTTATGAAATCTTCAGCCTCCCAAAAAATGAATCCATTTCCACAATTTAAATACAAGTCCTCAAATTTAACAAAAATGGAAGCACTGTCCTAACAGTACACTCTTCTAATTGTTCAAGCATGGAAAGTCCCATCTATTGCCACACCTTTTACGACCACCTTCTCTGTTGGAAAGTAGGCTCTGTTCCACAGGAGACGCATGATGCCAAAATCATACTATACCAAAACGAAGGCGACAGAGGAGACTGCCACAACTACAGGGGCATCTCTTTCCTTAGCGTCACAGGGAAGGCCTTTGCTCATGTCATACTTAAGACGCCATTTATTTGCAAACTGAGTGGACCTGGAAGTGCAGTGGGGTTTCTGTGCTGCCAGATCTACTGTGGATATGATCTCCAAATTCCAGCTACAAGGGAAGTGTGGGAATAGAATGTACCCCTTTACCTTGCTTTTGTAGATCTCACTAAGGCATTTGACAGTCAGCAGAGCTGTACAAGAATTTGGGGAAAAGTTGGCTGTCCACCGAAGCTCCTCAGTCTCATCCGCTCCTTCTGTGCCGATGTGCACTGTACTGTACAGTTTGGCTCCCCCTCTGACAGTTTCGGAGTGAAGAATGGAGTAAAACAGGATTGTGTCCTAGCCCCCACTCTGTTTCTTTGGCATCTTCTCCATGCTGGTCACCTTCGCCTTCCCTGCAGGTATGGACGGCATCAACTTGCACTCTAGCTCAGATGGCAAGCTCTAACAATCTATTAAGGCTGAAAGCAAAAATAAAAACTCCTCACATTCTAATCAGAGAACTCCTCTCTGCTGATGCTGCGCTAGTTACTCACAGAAACTCTGCTCCAAAGACTCATGGACTCTGTGTCTCAAAGGCAGAGCTCCCAAGTGTTGCCTCTAATCAAACAGAGGTGGCTTTGGTGGATCGGACACCGTCGTAGGATGGAAGATGGTTGCATACCCAAGGACCTTCTACATGGTGAGGTAGCTGGGGCCAGATGGCCAGTAGAGTGCCTAAAACTCCCCTTCAAGCAAGCTTGCAAGTGACATGAAAACTCTAAATATCAACTGTCGCACTTGGGAGTTGTTGGCGAAATGGTGACACATCCTGTGGACTGGGTGTGCACTACCACGATCAGTTGCTACAACAGCTTGGCAACTGGCTCCAACGTCAAACAACTCCGCATCACTTGGCAGCTTCATGTGCAGCACTTGTGGCAGAACCTGCCTGAAGGATTGGCCTTTGCAGCCATCGACAAAGGTGCACCGAGAAGGCACCCTACCTAAATGGATTGTTTGCATGCCCATCTTCCGTAGATGGAAGGATGTCAACTAACCAGCACTATTCTAATAGCCAGCTGACCTATTTGAACTATATAATTGAGTATTACCAAATTTATTTAAGGCACAGATATTGTGACTACCAGACTAAATTCATAAGCAAAATACTATGGATTCTCAATCTCTCAATGCTGGAAATACGTAGGTCAGGCAGCATCTGAGAGAGAGCATTAACTTTCAGGACCCCATCCTCTGAAGGAGCCTAACTTGTGGAAGAAGTGTTTCTATTTTTTCTTGGGGTGAGTTGCTGGCAAGGCCATCATTTATTCCCATGAGCAGGTGATGGTGAGCTGCCTACACCTGAGTGGCTTGCTCGGCTATTTCAGAAGGCAGTTAAGAATCGGCCATATAGCTGTGGGTCTGGAATTGCATGTAAGTCAGACCAGGTAGGTATAGTGGATTTCCTCACCTCAAGTGAACCAGGTGGCTTTTATGACAATCTGGTAGTTTCATGGGCATTATGAACCGACCAGTATTTTATTCCAGATTTATTGATTTGAATTCAAATTCTTTTCATTTCTCCCCCCGCAACCCCACCACAAGCTGCTGTGTTGGGATTTGAACTCGTGTCTCTGGAGCATTAGTCCAGGCCTCTGGATTACTAGTCAGTAACAATTGCTATGCTACTGTCGCCTGATAGCTGTTTTAATATCTATTCAGATATAAAGGATTACTTTTTTTTTTGTTTGTGCTGTTACACTCACTATTGGGTAGTTAACAATTAAAAGGAGAGAGAATTTGCATTTGTAAAGTACCTTTCATGACGTCAGGGTATTCTAAAGTGCTGCAAAACCATTGATGTATGTTTTGGATGCAGTCACTATTGTAATGTAGGAATCCTATTGTCCAATTTGCTGTTTGTACAATGAAAGAAAAATGGCCAGATCATTTATCTGGTGTTTGAGTAGATCTTGGTTAGCAGATATTACATCTCCAATTGGAGCTTCTGTGGATCAGTTGGTTCTGTAAAGAACTAGCTGAACAGTTAATAGCACTTTTACACTTTGTAATTTTGAAGTATTGAGCCTTTCCATGCTCTTTTAATTAAAAAAAAAAAATCAGTTGCTTTATTGCAGATTGGATTAAACTGCAGTGGAGCAGCTGTGGAGGGGAAGGTAGAGAACTTGTCCAAACTTTTCTCCATGACCTGAATGGTGGAGCTGATTGAAAAATGTGGTTACCCTGTCTGATACTTCCTATTGGAAAGTGCTTAGCCATGTGGACAAGGTTTGGCTAAGAGACAAGTTCCCAATGCAACTATCTTCAGTATTAATTTCAGGTTTGTATGAGTGAGGATTAGATTTAAGGTCCTCCAGGATGAGTCAGTGGGGTCCTGATTGAAATAGAATTTCAAATGCCTTTCCTATAATTGAATTTGGGATTGCCTCCAGAGGATTTTATTTATTTGTGTGTAGCTTTATCTGATATTTACATTTGGACTAGGAACCAGGTCCTTTTGTAAGGGCTGAGCTCTACTTTTTGTGCAAAAGCTGACCTGGTATTCATTTCTAATGACTCCACATCCACTGCAAATACAATGTCAGTCTTGTGTCCTGAAAAAGTGGTGGTCGCCATCTTCAGTGAAATGCTGTAATCGTGTGGTGTTAAATGGGGAATTCCAGGATTCTGACCCTACATTGATTAAGGAATGTATGTCCCAAAGCAGGATGCTGTGCATGCTTATATTCTTCATGCTAGGTGCTGTTGAAGTAATCTGGGCAAGTTGCTGTAGTGCATACTTTGAATTCAACATACTCACAGCTGCAGTGTGGTGTAACAGCTGAATATTGAGTGTAGTGGTGGGTGCTGATCAAGTTAAAGGTTGGAAAAGGTTATAAGAGATAGGATTTATAATCATCTTGAAAAGAATAAGTTCATTAGAGATAGTCAGCACGGTTTTGTGAAGGGTAGGTCGTGCCTCACAAACCTTATTGAGTTTTTTGAGAAGGTGACCAAACAGGTGGATGAGGGTAAAGCCGTGGATGTGGTGTATATGGATTTCAGTAAGGCGTTTGATAAGGTTCCCCACGGTAGGCTATTGCAGAAAATACGGAAGTATGGGATTGAAGGTGATTTAGTGCTTTGGATCAGAAATTGGCTAGCTGAAAGAAGATAGAGGGTGGTGGTTGATGGCAAATGTTCATCCTGGAGTTTAGTTACTAGTGGTGTACCGCAAGGATCTGTTTTGGGGCCACTGCTGTTTGTCATTTTTATAAATGACCTGGATGAGGGTGTAGAAGGGTGGGTTAGTAAATTTGCGGATGACACGAAGGTCGGTGGAGTTGTGAATAGTGCCGAAGGATGTTGTAGGGTACAGAGGGACATAGGCTGCAGAGCTGGGCTGAGAGATGGCAAATGGAGTTTAATGCGGAAAAGTGTGAGGTGATTCACTTTGGAAGGAGTAACAGGAATGCAGAGTACTGGGCTAATGGGAAGATTCTTGGTAGTGTAGATGAGCAGAGAGATCTTGGTGTCCAGGTACAAAAATCCCTGAAAGTTGCCACCCAGGTTAATAGGGCTGTTAAGAAGGCATATGGTGTGTTAGCTTTTATTAGTAGGGGGATCGGTTTCGGAGCCACGAGGTCATGCTGCAGCTGTACAAAACTCTGGTGCGGCCGCACCTGGAGTATTGCGTGCAGTTCTGGTCACCGCATTATAGGAAGGATGTGGAAGCTTTGGAAAGGGTGCAGAGGAGATTTACTAGGATGTTGCCTGGTATGGAGGGAAGGTCTTGCGAGGAAAGGCTGAGGGACTTGAGGTTGTTTTCGTTAGAGAGAAGGAGGAGGAGAGGTGACTTAATAGAGACATATAAGATAATCAGAGGGTTAGATAGGGTGGATAGTGAGAGTCTTTTTCCTCGGATGGTGATGGCAAACACGAGGGGACATAGCTTTAAGTTGAGGGGTGATAGATATAGGACAGATGTCAGAGGTAGTTTCTTTACTCAGAGTAGTAGGGGCGTGGAACGCCCTGTCTGCAACAATAGTACACTCGCCAACTTTAAGGACATTTAAGTGGTCATTGGATAGACATATGGATGAAAATAGAATAGTGTAGGTCAGATGGTTTCACAGGTCGGCGCAACATCGAGGGCCGAAAGGCCTGTATTGCGCTGTAATGTTCTATAAGTCTATACATTCAGGAATGTATTTAAATCATTGGTACTCAGTACAACCACTAGAGGGACTCGTCACCCTTGTTTTTGTGATTTTTGTAGTTTCAAACAAAATATGCCAAGGCTAGCTATAAATGTTCAAAAAGCACTGCAATGACAGCAGTTGGCTTTCAAATTCGGTAACCAAATTCAAACTATTCTTTTAATTCCTTAAAACATTTTTAGATTCTCTCCCCTTTCTTCTCCCAAATACCCTAGTAAAGGCATTCTGAAATGTCTTTTTGTTATTTTCTGTAAGGATGAAATTTGGATATATTTACATTTCTTTTACAGTTGGAAATAATTTGAATGTTTTCAAAGTCCCAGTGCACTATATAACTATCATTAAGGATCAGAGAGGGTAAATGGCAGATGGAGTTCAATCAAGGCAAATGCGAGGTGATGCATTTTGGAAGATCCAATTCAAGAGTGAACTATACAGTGAATGGAAAAGTCCTGGGGAAAATTGATGTGCAGAGAGATTTGGGTGTTCAGGTCCATTCTTCCCTGAAGGTGGCAACGCAGGTCAATAGAGTGGTCAAGAAGGCATACGGCATGCTTTCCTTCATCGGACGGGGTATTGAATACAAAAGTTGGCAGGTCATGTTACAGTTGTATAGGACTTTGGTTCGGCCACATTTGGAATACTGCGTGCAGTTCTGGTCGCCACATTACCAAAAGGATGTAGATGCTTTGGAGATGGTGCAGAGGAGGTTCACCAGGATGTTGCCTGGTATGGAGGGCGCTAGCTATGAAGAGAGGTTGAGTAGATTAGGATTATTTTCATTAGAAAGACGGAGGTTGAGGGGGGACCTGATTGAGGTGTACAAAATGATGAGAGGTATAGACAGGGTGGATAGCAAGAAGCTTTTTCCCAGAGTGGGGGATTCAATTACTAGGGGTCATGAGTTGAAAGTGAGAGGGGAAAAGTTTAGGGGGGATATGCGTGGAACGTTCTTTATGCAGAGGGTGGTGGGTGCCTGGAACGCGTTGCCAGCGGAGGTGGTAGACGCGGGCACGATAGCGTCTTTTAAGATGTATCTAGACAGATACATGAATGGGCAGGAAGCAAAGAGATACAGACCCTTAGAAAATAGGCGACATGTTTAGATAGAGGATCTGGATCGGCGCAGGCTTGGAGGGCTGAAGGGCCTGTTCCTGTGCTGTAATTTTCTTTGTTCTTTGTTCTTTGTATGGATAGAATGAACTGCAACCTGCTTAAAAGAAAAACAGGATATGGCTTGTTCTTTTCATTAGGCAGTGGAAAGAAGCATTAAAGATTAAAAACATTGAAAAAACAAAATAAAACACGTGAAAATTAAGGCAGTAAGGAGCACGATAAGAAAGAGACGAGAAATAGGCAAGACATTGATAAATTGTAGATTCGGTCAGATCAGGAAAGGTTATCAAAGCATGATGAGGTCTGCCTGTCGTGAGAGAGAAATTCAGGAGGAACAAGAGTGCAGATTCCTCATCCTGACATTAAACAACCCCCATTACCAGTAGCAAGCCCCAATCCCCACCCCACCTGGAGAATAAGGAATCTATAATTAAGATTAGTCTAAGTGCCCAGGAGAAAGATTAGACGCTATTTCTGGAGCAATGTTGAGCTTCATTGCAACAGTATAGAAAGCAAAAGAAGAGAGGTCAGAAGGGGATTGAGACAGGGAATTAAAATGGTGAACGACATGGAGCTCAGTATCATACATATGAACAGAATGGAGGTGTTTGGTCAAGTGGTCAACTAATTTGCATTTGGTCTCCCTAACATAGAGCAGACTGTTTTGAGGAAGTATACATAAATTGATGTTTCGTGCAGAAGGAGTGTTTGGGTCTCTGAGCAATAGTATGGGAAGAGGTGAATGAACATTGTTGCATCTCCTGCACTTGCATGGGAAGGTGCATGGGAAGGGCAGCTGGAGGTAGGCATGTTGTGGAGGGAACAGTTCCTTTATAAAACAGAGAAGGGCAGGAAGAGGAGGGGAAGATGTATTTTGAGCACTTCAGTTCTGTTGTTTCAAAATGAGAAAATATTGCATGGCTGTGAAAGTGAAAGTAGAAAACTGGCTGACATCTATACTAAACCAGAATACAGGTGAGCTGTGGAATAGAAAAAAAGTTTGTTAATTTCAGACAAAACGTCTGTTCAAAACACCTGAAGCATCACCTTCAAATTCAGTACATAAAGACATGCTGCCTGAGGCATGGTTAAATGGCGTTGAAAGGCACCAATTCAAAGTCATTGAAGACCTGCACAAAGTCCCTGGAAAGTGGCTATATAACAGTAAGTATCTGTGTGCCCCCAGTAATAATCTCTGGACTACCACCAGCATAGGTCTTGGGTTTGTCTCCACTGGGAGAGCAACCATCTTTGTGTCTGCAGGAGAAGATAGCACGCAATCACAGAGAGTGGGCCAAGACTGGCAGTAGACTGCCAGATCTCCATGTCCTGAGCCTGATAGAGGAAGAGGCCATGGAGCAGTCTTGGCCAAAGCATGGACTCTCCGTTGTGGATGGAGAGACAAGGCTGCCTTTCCAAGACAGTAAGATCATCATGGGGAACAAGGGTGCATCCACAGCGGTGGAGCCATGCTGCTCATGTGGCATTCGTTGACTATAGTGAGCTCCAATGGAGGAATGACTGCAATGCTGGGATGGGAGGCCCTTGACCATTCAATGTCTCTGTTTTCTCATGCAGGTCACACAGGACATTAATAAAGAGCCAGAGGGACTGCGGGAGAGCCTGCCATCTCTGAAGAGGAAGAGGGATCCTCAGAGGGTGCATCGTCATCCCATACTCCCGTACCCTCCACCAGCACAGATACTCTCACGTTGGTGCGTATGCGCTCGCGGTTAGATTCGGTCACACAACCTGGTGAACACAGCACAGACGCGCCTGAGTAGCTGATGGAGGCTGTGACTGCCCAGGCTACTGACAGTTGGTGGACTGTGGAAGGCCAGGCCCATGCTGAGCCCCAGGCTCATGACATGCCTCTGGTGTTGTCAGCTTCATGGGAAATGCTGCAGCTGCAGCTGCAGCGAAAGGCTAGGCAACATCTGACAGAGATGCCAGAGGCTATGTATGCCCAAGTGCAGAAGATGGCACAGTCCATCCAGGCCTTGAGTGCTGCACTGTCTTTGACTGGTGCAGGAGTGGTGTCCTCCATTGAGAGATTGGACAGCCACATCCAACAGAGCACTCAGTGTCTGCAGGAGATTCATGCAGACCTGCGTACCCTCATCTTGACCATGAGCTGAAGGCAACAATGGCAAGGCGAAAGGGGGTGAGGCACCTGGAGCCACCACAAGGTCCTGTACCCTCTCAGGTCAGCAGGAAGGCATGTTTGCCTTACAAGGGAGCAGGAGTGGATGCTTGCTGCAGCTGGGGGCTCCTCTCAGGGTGCACCTGGTGCAAGCAGCAGCTCCTCAGCCCCTCTGCCAGTGATGCCAGATCCTCCTTCATCCCTGACGACAGAGAGTGGTACTGCTTCTGTACAGGAGGCCCTCAGCATGCCGGGGCCCTGCAGGCTGAGGGCATCCAGAGGATGACCGTCAAGGTTGTCCCTAACCAAGGAGCCTCCACTTTAGCTGACAGTGCAGGCAGAGCACCATGTAGGAGTAAACACAAAAGAATAAAGTAGAGAGCCTAGAAGCACTTAGGATTCATTGGCTAATGTCTAATTTAAATAGAAACGGCAGTGTTTGTTGTTCGGGATAATAAAGAAAAGCTTCTAATTCACAAGATCTCCTTCTTCTTATTTATGGCCTTTAGGTCTTCATGTTAACCCTATCTCTGTTAAGGGGTTCGAGGCGAGGGTTCGTGCTGCAAGGGATCGTCTTGAGTCTTGTCAGCTGAGCGCCGTGCACCTGGGTGCTGGGCGATGACTTGCTAAAGGAAGGAAGGAAGGCAACAACAGGGCTGCATAAAGGTAAGTCTTTCGTGATCAACTTACAACTGGTAGTAAGGATCATAGGAAACATAAATATATAAGGGCATCACGAGCCTCCCTTGCATGTATCTCATGGTGTTTTTCCCGTTGTTCCTGGGATCTTTCATCTGGCGATACTTGGCAACCTTCCTCCTCTGCATCCTCATCATCAGAGGAGGCATCACACTCCTCGATATCCTTATTGTTCACTGCTTCCCTCTCTACGGTGCCAGGTTGTGCAATGCACAGCTGACAACCAGATTACATGAGACTCACGCCGGGGCATACTGAACAACTCCACTGGACTGATCTGGGCACCTGAATCTCATCTTGAGTAGACAATGGCCTGCTTGATGTTTGCTCGTGTTGTCCTCTGGCAGGTGTTGCACCTTTCCTGTGCATCTGTGCATGGATTCCTCACAGCTGTCAGTGGATAGCCCTTGTCTCCAAGGATCCATCCCTGAAAGCGCGCGAGGGGGCTGCAGAAGCTCTGGCACCTGGAACTGCCTTAAAATGTAGGCATTGTGGCAACTTCCTGGGAAGCATGCACGGACCTGCAGGCCTGTTTACAGTGGTCACAGACAAGTTGTACATTGATGAAGCCCACTGACTGGTATGTAGGAGCCTTGATGGCCATAGGCATGTAGTTGATGACACCCCACACCTGGAGCATCCAACGATGGCCCCGAACCCAATGGATCTCTCAGTTTGACTGTTGGGATCTGTGTGGAAGCACACATAGTTGCTGGCTCTCCTGAAAAGGGCATTGGTGACCCCCTTGACGCACTGATGAGCTGCTGACTGTGAGATCGCACACATGTCCCCAGTGGATTCCTGAAATTATCCAGAGGCATAGATGTTCAGTGTCACGGTGATCTTCAGCGCCACTGGCATTGGATTTCCACCAAGTCCTCTGAGGCTCATCTCGTCCTGCATCATAGCATGTAGGTCAGTGACGGCCTCCCTGAAGAGGCTGAGTCTTCGTTCGCACTGTCATTTGTACATCTGCAGGTAGTCAGCCTCGACCATTAGACGCTCCCTGGGGGGTATCTTCTTCTGCACAGAGGAGGTAGCTGGCTTTTCCCTCTACGCCCTTCTCCACCCTCTGGAGGCCAATGCTGATCCTCCTGTGAGCTCACAGGTCATTGCAGTGCTGTTGCTAATGCCTGGACCTCCCTCCTATTCTGCTGATCCTCCTCCTCAACGGGGTCCCCAAGCCTGGATAAATAAGGTCCATTATACGTGGCCTCTCCCTAAAGTGTAAGGCCTTCACTACCAATGAACCCCCTCTTTCTCCTACTTGTCCCCTCTGACGAGGTGGCACTTGCCCTTTGCCCCCACCCCGGTATGGCTCCCCCCCAATGCTGGCACCTTAGCCCCCACTCCTCAGTCGATTCCCAATGTCCTCCCTTCTCCACCCTCCCTGGCAGTTGATACTGCCTCTCCCGATGGCTTCCCTTTATAGCTAGCAATGAGCTCCCAACTCCATGTCGCCTCCTTCAAGCAGGTGAGATTCTGAAGCCCCGTGATTAGAATTAGAATTAGAATTAGAATTAGAACATTACAGCTCAGTACAGGCCCTTCGGCCCTCAATGTTGCGCCGATCATCTGACCTACACTATTCCATTTACATCCATATGTCTATCCAATGACCACTTAAATGCCCTTAAAGTTGGCGAGTCTACTACTGTTGCAGGCAGGGCGTTCCACGCCCCTACTACTCTCTGCGTAAAGAAACTACCTCTGACATCTGTCCTATATCTTTCACCCCTCAACTTAAAGCTATGTCCCCTCGTGTTTGCCATCCTCATCCGAGGAAAAAGACTCTCACTATCCACCCTATCTAACCCTCTGATTATCTTGTATGTCTCTATTAAGTCACCTCTCCTCCTCCTTCTCTCTAACGAAAACAACCCCAAGTCCCTCAGCCTTTCCTCGTAAGACCTTCCTTCCATACCAGGCAACATCCTAGTAAATCTCCTCTGCACCCTTTCCAAAGCTTCCACATCCTTCCTATAATGCGGTGACCAGAACTGCACGCAATACTCAAGGTGCGGCCTCACCAGAGTTTTGTACAGCTGCATCATGACCTCGTGGCTCCGAAACTCGATCCCCCTACTAATAAAGGCTAACACACCATATGCCTTCTTAACAGCCCTATTAACCTGGGTAGCAACTTTCAGGGATTTATGTACCTGGATACCAAGATCTCTCTGCTCATCTACACTACCAAGAATCTTCCCATTAGCCCAGTACTCTGCATTCCTGTTACTCCTTCCAAAGTGAATCACCTCACACTTCTCCACATTAAACTCCATTTGCCATCTGCAGCCTATCTATGTCCCTCTGTACCCTACAACACCCTTCGACACTATCCACAACTCCACCGACCTTCGTGTCATCCGCAAATTTACTAACCCACCCTTCTACACCCTCATCCAGGTCGTTTATAAAAATGACAAACAGCAGTGGCCCCAAAACAGAACCTTGCGGTACACCACTAGTAACTAAACTCCAGGATGAACATTTGCCATCAACCACCACCCTCTGTCTTCTTTCAGCTAGCCAATTTCTGATCCAAAGCTCTAAATCACCTTCAACCCCATACTTCCGTATTTTCTGCAATAGCCTACCGTGGGGAACCTTATCAAACGCCGTACTAAAATCCATATACACCACATCCACGGCTTTACCCTCATCCACCTGTTTGGTCACCTTCTCGAAAAACTCAATAAGGTTTGTGAGGCACGACCTACCTTTCACAAAACCGTGCTGACTATCGCAAATGAACTTATTCTTTTCAAGATGATTATAAATCCTGTCTCTGATAACCTTTTCCAACATTTTACCCACAACCGAAGTAAGGCTCACAGGTCTATAATTACCAGGGCTGTCTCTACTCCCCTTCTTGAACAAGGGGACAACATTTGCTATCCTCCAGTCCTCCGGCACTACTCCTGTCGACAATGACGACATAAAGATCAACAACAACGGCTCTGCAATCTCCTCCCTGGCTTCCCAGAGAATTCTAGGATAAATCCCATCTGGCCCAGGGGACTTATCTATTTTCACTCTTTCCAAAATTGCTAACACCTCCTCCTTGTGAATCTCAATCCCATCTAGCCTAGTAGGCTGTATCTCAGTAATCTCCTCGGCAACATTTTCTTTTTCTACTGTAAATACTGACGAAAAATATTCATTTAACGCTTCCCCTATCTCCTCTGATTCCGCACACAACTTCCCACTACTATCCTTGATTGGCCATGTTCTAACTCTTATCATTCGTTTATTCCTGATATACCTATAGAAAGCCTTAGGGTTTTCTTTGATCCTATCCGCCAATGACTTCTCGTGTCCTCTCCTTGCTCTTCTTAGCCCTCCCTTTAGATCCTTCCTGGCTAGCTTGTAACTCTCAAGCGCCCGAACTGAGCCTTCACGTCTCATCCTAACATAAGCCGCCCTCTTCCTCTTGACAAGCGCTTCAACTTCTTGAGTAAACCACGGCTCCCTCGCTCGACAACTTCCTCTCTGCCTGACAGGTACATACTTATCAAGGACACGCATTAGCTGCTCCTTGAATAAGCTCCACATTTCGTTTGTGCCCATCCCCTGCAGTTTCCTTCCCCATCCTACACATCCTAAATCTTGCCTAATCGCGTCATAATTTCCTTTCCCCCAGCTATAATTCTTGCCCTGCGGTATATACCTGTCCCTGCCCATCGCTAAGGTAAACCTAACCGAATTGTGATCACTATCGCCAAAGTGCTCACCTACATCTAAATCGAACACCTGGCCGGGTTCATTACCCAGTACCAAATCCAATGTGGCATCGCCCCTGGTTGGCCTGTCCACATACTGTGTCAGAAAACCCTCCTGCACACACTGGACAAAAACAGACCCATCTAAAGTACTCGAACTATAGTATTTCCAGTCAATATTTGGAAAGTTAAAGTCCCCCATAACCACTACCCTGTTACTCTCGCTCCTGTCGAGAATCATCTTCGCTATCCTTTCCTCTACATCTCTGGAACTATTCGGAGGTCTATAGAAAACTCCCAACAGGGTGACCTCTCCTCTCCTGTTTCTAACCTCGGCCCATACTACCTCAGTAGACGAGTCCTCAAATGTCCTTTCTGCCGCTGTAATACTTTCCTTGATTAACAATGCCACACCCCCCCCCTCTTTTACCCTCTTCTCTGTTCTTACTGAAACATCTAAATCCCGGAACCTGCAACATCCATTCCTGCCCCTGCTCTACCCATGTCTCTGAAATGGCCACAACATCAGGATCCCAGGTACCAACCCATGCTGCAAGCTCACCCACCTTATTCCGGATGCTCCTGGCGTTGAAGTGGACACACTTTAAACCAAGTTCTTGCTTGCCAGTGCCCTCTTGCATCCCTGTAACCTTATCCCCTACCTCACTACTCTCAACAGCCTGTACACTGGAACTACAATTTAGGTTCCCATTCCCCTGCTGATTTAGTTTAAACCCCCCCGAAGAGCACTAACAAATCTCCCCCCCATGATATTGGTACCCCTCTGGTTCAGGTGAAGACCATCCTGTTTGTAGAGGTCCCACCTACCCCAGAAAGAGCCCCAATTATCCAGGAAACCAAAACCCTCCCTCCTACACCATCCCTGCAGCCACGTGTTCAACTCCTCTCTCTCCCTATTCCTCTCTTCGCTAGCACGTGGCACAGGCAACAACCCAGAGATAACAACTCTGGTTGTTCTCGCTCTAAGCTTCCACCCTAGCTCCCTGAATTTCTGCCTTAAATCCCCATCTCTCTTCCTACCTATGTCGTTGGTGCCTATGTGGACCACGACTTGGGGATGCTCCCCCTCCCCCTTAAGGATCCCAAAAACACGATCGGAGACATCACGTACCCTGGCACCTGGGAGGCAACACACCAACCGTGAGTCTCTCTCGTTCCCACAGAACCTCCTATCTGTTCCCCTAACTATGGAGTCCCCAATGACTAATGCTCTGCTCCGCTTCCCTTTTCCCTTCTGAGCAACAGGGACAGACTCTGTGCCAGAGACCTGCACCCCATTGCTTACCCCTGGTAAGTCCCCCCCCCAACAGTATCCAAAACGGTATACCTGTTGTTGAGGGAAACGGCCACAGGGGATCCCTGCACTGCCTGCTGGTTCCCTTTCCTTCCCCTGACGGTAACCCATCTACCTACTTCTTTTACCTGAGGTGTGACTGCCTCCCTATAACTCCTGTCAATAATCCCCTCCGCCTCCCGAATGATCCGAAGTTCATCCAGCTCCAGCTCCAGTTCCCTAACGCGGTCTGCGAGGAGCTGGAGTTGGGTGCACTTCCCGCAGATGCAGTCAGCAGGGACACTCTTGGCGACCCCTACCTCCCACATTCTGCAGGAGGAACATACAACTGCCTTTACCTCCATTCCCACTATTCTAGATTCCCAATAAATCTACTGAAAAACCAAACGAAAAAAAAAAAGTCAAAACTTGTTCGCTTAGCAATCCGACGGACTGAACTTTTTAAATAAAAAGCTTACCTTATCAACACACCAGAGTCCTTTTTTTTTGGTTAGAGGAGGAGGGTGGGTGGGAGACACTACACGTGTAGTGTCTCGGGTACTGCCACTGCCCAAATAAATAGTTTTCCCCTACCCAGCAGTCCCCTGGTCCTCCGAAACAAAAGGGGATTAACTTGTAACTTACTGAAATTGACCGCTCAGCTGAAAGTCCGCTCCGCACCTCGTTCTGTCAAAGCTGCTCCTCGCAAAAGACAAAGATTTTAAAACTGCCCAAATAAATAGTTTTCCCCTACCCAGCAGTCCCCTGGTCCTCCGAAACAAAAGGGGATTAACTTGTAACTTACTGAAATTGACCGCTCAGCTGAAAGTCCGCTCTGCACCTCGTTCTGTCAAAGCTGCTCCTCGCAAAAGACAAAGATTTTAAAACTGCCCAAATAAATAGTTTTCCCCTACCCAGCAGTCCCCTGGTCCTCCGAAACAAAAGGGGATTAACTTGTAACTTACTGAAATTGACCGCTCAGCTGAAAGTCCGCTCCGCACCTCGTTCTGTCAAAGCTGCTCCTCGCAAAAGACAAAGATTTTAAAACTGCCCAAATAAATAGTTTTCCCCTACCCAGCAGTCCCCTGGTCCTCCGAAACAAAAGGGGATTAACTTGTAACTTACTGAAATTGACCGCTCAGCTGAAAGTCCGCTCCGCACCTCGTTCTGTCAAAGCTGCTCCTCGCAAAAGACAAAGATTTTAAAACTGCCCAAATAAATAGTTTTCCCCTACCCAGCAGTCCCCTGGTCCTCCGAAACAAAAGGGGATTAACTTGTAACTTACTGAAATTGACCGCTCAGCTGAAAGTCCGCTCCGCACCTCGTTCTGTCAAAGCTGCTCCTCGCAAAAGACAAAGATTTTAAAACTGCCCAAATAAATAGTTTTCCCCTACCCAGCAGTCCCCTGGTCCTCTGAAACAAAAGGGGATTAACTTGTAACTTACTGAAATTGACCGCTCAGCTGAAAGTCCGCTCCGCACCTCGTTCTGTCAAAGTGAAATTGACCGCTCAGCTGAAAGTCCGCTCCGCACCTCGTTCTGTCAAAGCTGCTCCTCGCAAAAAAAAAAATAAAAAAAGAAAAAAAAGGAAAAAAAAATAAAAAAAAGAAAACAAAAGAAAAAAAGAAAAAAAAAAATGCCAAGTGCCATTAGTAAGATTGAAAACTGAGAATAAAATCTCTGTCAATATGCCTCTTAAATACCTTAATTGCCTGCCCGCCACACTGATGTCAGTCGTCTGCCCCCCATGTTTGCCGCCATCGATAAAATTGGGATGGGATGTCATGATCCCAGACTTTTGGTCTGACGGTTCCCATCCTGATTTTATGCACCCCCCACCCCCAACCCCCTGCCCCCCATCTTTGTTTCCATCTCTAAGGGCTGATTAAAATTCAGCCCCATATAACTGAAAATGTCCGACTCTGGTGGGAGTGGAGGAAGAGAAGAAGGAAAGACCATTGCTGGCTTCTCCTGGAGCCAGCATAGTTCTTCTCAGGTATAATGGTATTGTTGGCAGTGGTTTTGGAACCTGTAGCTTTGAATTGAATTTCAACTTTCCACATGAAGGAGGTAAATACTGTGAAAAATAAGGAAAAGCAGAAAAATTAAAGAAAAATGGACATAATTTTACATTATCTGCAGCTCTTTTGCATTACTGTTGACTATTTTATGGGGATTTGTTGTCATTTTAATATCCTACAAAAACTTGATTCACTTTTGTATAATCCTCCATCCCATTCAAGAATAATATTTGGCAATCACGCCAAAAAGAATGTTCCATTCAAACTGTATGGGGAAAAGTTTAATAAAGGCAAATTTAAATGAGGTACCATGCAACACCATGAAAAACACACTGACCCGGATTTAGCAGTTGAGATGATGACGAAACTGTCAGCATTTGCTGTCATTACAACTGTCAAACTGACAGCAACTTTTGGCATCTGCACATGCACAGGTAAACGTGGAAATCTGGAAGTTGTTGTCGGTGAATCCCTGCTCTTCCACAGGGTGCGCTGTCGAAATCCCTGCAAATGGAAATCTTAGAAGTTACTTGATTTGACGTGAACATCCACTTATATGCTATTAGTCTCACTGTAAAAACCCTTGAAAAAGTTATGCCTTGTTGAATGAGTGGTAACTGGGTTTCTAATAGCATAATAAGTTCATAATTACTGATGAACAACCTCTCTGGCCCAGTAAAAATAATTTTATATTTGTTGAATGTCAAATTTCTCCATTATGATAAAAAATTGCACACATTTTTCAAATAATAAAAACATATATTATTTAGATGTTTGTTTGTGATATTTCTGCTTCTACCTTAATCCCATGTATATGTCCTAATATTTATTTTGCTCTCTGAAAAATGATTAAAAAGTGAAGGATTATCTGTATTTTTTACTTCAATGTGATTGGCTGCTTGGCCTGATCAATGACATCATTGTTGCTGGACACCAGAGATCCCCTTGAGCTGATGCCGGAATCAAAGTAATGTTGGGAAAAGGGAAATCCACGCCAAAGAGATTACTGAATCTTTATGGGCAGCTTTCTTCATGGTCAGCAGCGAGTGCTGTCACTTGCTGCTGAAAGCAAAATCCAGGCCATTAGCTAATATACAGAAGCTAAAGATTTATCACAATTTTAAAGTGAAAATTTCAAAGAATATATGTTATAATGAATGCCCATTGACTAGACATGCTGTATCTTATTGTTTAACATATTCCTGCTTGAGTAAAATCGCAGTTGCTTTACAGTGAGGAACATACAATTTTCATATGCTCAGTATGTGCCTTATTTAGATGTATTTCTGATTTTTTTGGCACAAATATGTTATAGAAACCAAGTCTACTAGATTGTGAATCCCTTTTTTTTTGTAAGAAGCTACTTGTATTTTTCACTGTGGAGAAGTGTGGCAAAGTGACATGGTTCAGGTCATTCTATTTAAGTCACACCTTCTGTCAGAAAGTAACATAATACCAATGTCGACAAGTCCAAATTCTCCTGCTGTGTCCTCATTAGAGGAGTAAGTGTGATGGGAAAGAAAAAAAGAATGAATGAACAAGGCTGTGCCAAGGTCTGAAGCTGAATGGTTCTGGTGGAATCCAAAATGGCTATCAGCAAGTAGCTTATTGGTACTACTTGATGACAGTCTTGATGACTCCTTCTATCACTCAGCTGATGATTGGGAGTCGGCTCATCAGATGTAAATGACTTGGGGAGAGTCATCTTATGTTTTGTCGATAGAACATATCTGGGGAATTTTCCACGTTATTGGATAAATCCCAGCGCCATAACAGGAATACTATGGCTAGGGTGCTGGCTAGCCCTGGTGAGCAGCTCTCTGCAGCACTACAGAGAGTTTTTATGATTCAAACTATTCCATAAAATGTAGAAAAATACTTTACAGAGAAAAAATAATAATCAGAGAACAAGCCATCTCACACTGCACTTATTTTTTGGGAATATTTAGAATGAAAAATTACCAGAAGCTTACCAGTGACAGAAAAACTAAGAATGTGGTTATGCTATAGATACTAATCAGAGCCTGTTAAATGTTTTAGTGTTCCTATATTGTTTCTGCTGTTTGGTGAGATGGTAATGAGAGGGCACAAATTGAAGATAATCTCAAAAAGAATTATTGGGGGCATGAGAAAAGATTTATTTATGGAGGATGGTTAAAATGTGGAATTCAGTCATATATTACTGTTGAAGTAAATCCTTTCAAATATTGTTAGATGGATGCCTGAAAAAGAAGGATATTAAAGTGTTTCACAAATGAGCAGGACATTGGAATTACACTGGGCTCATGTGGCGAAACATACCCGGGCTGATGATGGGCTGGATGACTCATTTCTCTGCTGTAATATTCAATGATTTGCAGATGAATTTGTTGCACACAGAGACATCATTGGCTTCCTGGATATTGATGCCACTGTCATGCAAGCCCCCACCCGCCACGAATGAGGCACATATATTTCGCTACATGGACATTAAATTTTAAAATTGTTACTGGGAAGAAAAGAAAGCCTCTTACAAGGGGTTGTCAAGCCCCTGGCTGGAAATACGTTTTTTTCATACCAGCAGACAGTGCTGGAACAAAAGAACCAGTCCCTGCCCCAATACACAGAAGAGACCTGGTCAAACCAGTCAGTCAGGTGACCACCTGCTGGCCAACTAGGGGAGTTTTAAATTGGAGAATCAGAATTTGAACTCAGAAAGCTGTTTGCTCCCGGACTGAAGAGACCTCTCTCATGGCTGGCTTGCCACCGCTTCTCTCCTGTCTGGTCTCATCTCTCTCACCAGCCTCGGAAACCACTGAAGACATATGAACTCTGAGAGAGAAAAGTCTCCTACAGTGAACAAAGTTTAAGAAGAATACTGGGCCCCATCAAAGAGCAATATCTACCTACAAGCAAGGATTACAGCGAGCTCAAAGCACAGTAATGAAAACCCCTCTTCAGAGATTGCCTCAAACCTCTCTACTTTATTTTTCTTCCACTCTTTTCTGTCTCTATTTGCATGTGCATATCACATATGCATGTTAGCGTGGGTGCAGTGTGTATCCGTAGGCATTAACCGAATTAGAGTTTAAATTTTAATAAATTTCACTTTTCTTCTTTAATCCTAAGAAAGCCTGTTTGTGCTCATTTCTTTGCCTCATAGTTGGAAAGCAGTGAACAAGAATTCACCAAACGGGAGCTCAAAACACGGTGTGTTTTACATAAAACGCTGTTACAGCAAGACCAGGTGAAGGCTAAAAGGAACCCCTCGACACCTTTCTCACCTGGTCGTAACACGATACACAAGCAAAACACAATGCAAGACAGAGTCGATGAAAACCACAGTTTACAGTAAAAATGATGGACTCTTTTGGAGAAAACATTTTTTCTGTTATGACCTTTGCTATCATGGCCTCTGCTAGCCTGACAGCAGAGAAGTGGCATCACATCAGCTAATAAGAGAGGGTAAAAATAAGGTACTTTCAAAAAGCTAAAAGCACCCACAGAGGATGAACAGTTACATATCTAGTAATATATTCTCTAAGTATGACATTTTGGAATTTAGGGTAAGGGATTATAGCTTTAAAAGGTGGTTACTCATATCTTTCATTAACTTTAGAAATTCTATACAAGAGAAGTGTAATAAGGCCCATTACTTAACTGAATCAGGCGTCAAGTAAGTAGGTTTCCTTTCTTGAACAAGTCTAGTGGCTCATTACAACACAGCCCAGAAAAATTTGTCAATATCATATTAGCATATTGTGTTTAACACAACTTTGCATTAAACCATGGGGGTCACAGCCACAGTGGAAGCTGCACTGGAAGGTAGCTTGGAAGATGTATTAATTTAAAACACAAAGAAGAACAATTAGAGACAGTGAGCAAGATTTTA
This sequence comes from Heterodontus francisci, assembly GCF_036365525.1. Classification (NCBI taxonomy): domain Eukaryota; kingdom Metazoa; phylum Chordata; class Chondrichthyes; order Heterodontiformes; family Heterodontidae; genus Heterodontus; species Heterodontus francisci. The sequence continues at coordinate 48,532,217 of NC_090387.1, forward strand.
TTTGATTATAGCTTTCAGCATTGGTGCTAATGCTGTTTCCTTCCACAGTGGGACCAATAATTATGTGATATGGAATGAATATTTAAATCCTAATTTAAATGTTCTTCTGGTATGCTTCCATACTGCCACAGCTGTTATTGTGCTAGACTACTGTCAAAAAATTGCCTTGTATGGTGCCAACAATTAAAGGAACTACTCCCCTGAACGAGTAACATTCTAAAAAATAAACACTGAAGATTGCTCAAATGCATTTTTGGGATGCTGGTCTGGTGACAATTTGTTTTAAAATGGGCTGTCGAATATAAAAGCGGCACTGCCTCAAACATACTGGTATCACTGGGCCTCAGTATGTGAAATGGTACAAAAATCAAAGAATATCACTTGTGTATACAACACACTACATTATAAGGGTTCCTGGGGGGAGACAAGAAATTAAAACACTTTGCAGATAAATACTGTAAGTGCCATACCCAATAGTGCAACAATGCTACAAAAGATAATTTAATGTAATCTTTTCTTGTCCTTATCAAACACAGAAGTTACTGTTTATATATTTGGAATAATAATCAAATTTGAAATAGAAAGGCAATACAGCTTTGCAAATAATACCAGGAATAAATGTCAAAAAATAAATTTGCTTACATTGCTATCCAATAGGGCATTTGCAAACCTTTCTGCAAAAGCAAAATACTGCAGATGCTGGCAATCTGAATTATAAACAGAGAATGCTGTAAATCTCAGCAGGCCAGGCAGCATCTGTGGAGGGAGAAACCAAGTTAACATTTCAGGTCAATGTCCTTTCATCAGAACTGGAACAAGTTAGAGTTGTAACAGATTTTATGCTAGTGCAGAGGCAGAGAAAGGTGGGAGGCAAGAACAAAAGGGTCAGTCCGCAATCAGGTGGAAGGCTAGAGAAATTAAATGAAAAAGGGATGATGATGCAAGGCAAATGGGGATCATAATGAGACAAGTAAAGAAACAAAAGCTGGGTCTAGAGGAGGTGTAAATGACAACAGCACAATCATTACCAATGGTTGCTGCTCAACAAAATGGGGCAGTGGTTAAGATCAGAAATTGTTGAACTTAATGTTGAGTCTTGAAGGCTGTAAAGTGCCTAATCAAATTATGAGGTGTTGTTCCTTTAGCTACCATTGAGCTTCACTGGAACAGTGTGAGAGTGGGATGGCGAATTAAAATGACAGGCGACCGGAAGCTCGTGGTCATGCTTGATGTCTGAACGGAGATTTTCTACAAAATGGTCACTCAATTTGCATTTAGTTTCCCTAATGTAGAGGAGACTGCATCATAAGCAGAGAGTATAATACACGAAATTGAAAGAAGTATAAGCACATCGCTCTTTCACCTGGAAGGTGTATTTGGGGTCCTGGACCGAGAAGCGAAGAGGTAAAAGGGCAGATGTTGCAGCTCCAGTGGTTGGACAGGAAGGGGAGAGGGTGCTGGGGTGATTGATGAGTGGACCAGGGTGTCACTGGAGAGAACGATCCCTTCTTTTTTTATTTGTTCGTGGGATGTAAGCATCACTGTAATGCTGAAAGGTAAGGGAGGGGAAGATGTGTTTGTTGGTGACATCATGCTGTAGGTGGCGGAAATGGTCGAGGATGATCCATTGAATGTGGAGGCTGGTGGGGTGGATGGTGAGGAAAAGGGGCACCCTTTCGTGCTTCTTGGAGTGCCGAGAGCAGAAGTGCGGGAAATGAGATGAGGTGAGGTGAGGTGAGGACATGTAAGGCTGCATTCTGCGAATAAAACGATTATCAAGAAAAGGGTCTGTGTCTAGCTTCATCCTTCACTATTTGGCTTGGATCTGCATCATCCTCCCTCTCAGTGGTGGCAGGTTCTCCCATAGTCTCAGAGACTTTTCCAGTAGGCACTGCATGATCTGCATGAGAGAACAGAAACTTTAAGGGTCAAGGGCCACCCCTCCCCTACTCCCCCCTCACCCCCCCCCCCCCTCATGCGCCTCATGACGACCTTACTCACTATCTTGGGAAGGTGCCCCTGTCTCTTTAATGCTCTGTTCATCCTGTGGCTCAGCCAGCCCCAGGGCCTCCTGCTCCATAGGGACAGGACATGGAGAATCACAGCCCACTGCCAGTCTTGGATCATTCTATGTGATTGTGTGCAATCCTCCTGCAGACAGAGGGATGAAAGCTGTTGGTCCCCCAGTGAGAACAATCCCAAGATATAGGCTGGTGGTAATCCAGTTGCCACTAATGGGGGCACACAGATGCCTCCTGCATGTGGCCTCTTTTCAGTGACCTTGCGAGGTTGTGCACTGATAAAAGACCTCCGTTTAGGGCTATTTTGCCATGCCTCAGCCGGTTAGCATGAATCCCCTGACCCTTTGTCCATGTCTGGGTGGGCACTCCCTCTTGCTTTGCCAAGAGGTGAAGGCATGAAGAGGTACTCACTTTTGCTGCCCAGATGAGGTCTTTGAGCTGCTTGTGGCACTGTAGCCAGACCCTTGGGCTGACTCGACGGCTGCTGAGCTCCTCTACTACCTGCAGCTAGGCTTGCTTGATGAGGCTCCCAGGTCTCCCCCTCCCATCCCTAGGGAATGATATATGCCGCCTTTCCTTCGGAGCTTGTAGGAGCACCTGGAGGGATGCATCACTCTGCCATCACTCTGCACCCTCTCTGAACTCTGCCTCTCCTATGCCTGCAGACAGCAAGATTAAATGCAGGGCTGGCAGTCCTTTAAAAATGGCACTGGTGCCAGCACCTGCTGTGGCGTCAGCTGATGCTGGCCTCTCCGCCTCCACCCCGACTCCAACCACGTAATTGGTCGGCCCCCGTGCCGCAAGGCCCTCAGTTGGCTGGCAGCTGCTGGATTGCATGCGGCTGCCTTAACGTGCCATACATCTGCTTCTGGACCTGATAGCGGGATCGGTGTCTGCAGTACAAAATCCAGCCCATTGTGTCTCACGTTGGTGATCCAATATAGGTATGACTTTTATGTAGCATTTTTCTTAGATTAGTGGTGAAACCAACAACAATGAATAAAGTTAGCTGGAGAGGAGAGAAAAACATTTGATAGCTTGTCAACATTCTCATTGTGTTCTGAACATCTAACGGCACTACGTCTTCACCATGGACTTACACAGGATCTGTGTTCAGTATACCCAGTGACACAATGAATAGAATGTCTTTGTTTTCCATACATAAGTGAAAGAATAAACAACTTTCAATATTTTTACACTGGGCCCAATTTTAACTCTCTGCATGTGAATGACTGTAGTTAATCTATAAACCTGAATGCTGATTATAATGAAGTGTAGCTATTAAAGGTAACTTTGGGAAAAATTACTGTATTGCTCTTGTTATGAAAGTACGTCCATTTTTTAATTTTTGTGAGGACTCGTGTTTTAAAATTATAGAAATTGATTCCTTTGGAGGACTGAAGAGATCACATAGATGTTGGACTTTGTTTTTAAAAGGTCACTGCAAGAATTTTGGGACTTTGTTGAAAAACACTTACTGGAAGTCACATGTCTTCAGCTAAGTAAACAGCAGGTGCCTTCTGACTGTGGGAGTTGTTTATAGAGAAGTGATAGGTCAAGATTTATGGTGGTCAAGAGTTGGTTTCATTTTGGCTTGTTCTGAGTCAGTTGCAGGTCAGCCTGCTAAAAGAGAAGACCAGTTCATCCTTTCTTCACCTCTCTGAGAAACCCTGAGAATCCAGTGATAGCTGAAACTCTGATGCTGCATTTCTCCTGAAAAGCCTGCCAGACTAATCCTCCATGTCACCTGAAGAAAACTGCTGCAAAAGATCCCAGTGACAGCCGTCTACACTTATTTGGGACATCAGAATAAAGGGATAACTGATATCATTCCATATCCTTTGCTTTTCCTTCAAGAATTAACAAGTATTTGGTCAAAGTATTTTTTTTGTGAAGAGATCTCTGCAGAGATATTTTTTATTTTTTTTATTTTATTTTTTTTATTATTTTTTTTTCTTTAACTGGTGTGTGTGTATGTGTGTGTGTTGGGCTAAGTTAAAAGGGAACTTTCATATTTCAATCTCTGTGTTAATGCTTTACATCTTTACTGGATAAGTCTTGTTTTATAATAAATTGATAGTTTTGTTGTTTATTAAAGAAACCTGGTTAGTGGATTCTATTCTGAAAGAAAAGTAGAGTATATAATTGGCCTTATCAGTAACTGGGGAACATTTAAAGATATGTTGTGACCCGTGGAGAAGTGGAACTAGAGAAAGAGAGTGCAGTCCTCCAGCCTCAGTCTTAACACTCTCATAATACAAGAAACTCCCAACTGCAGTAAAATTGTTGTCAGCAGCACTATCTCCTCACCTTATCAGCTAAAGTACAGTTCTTCGAGATGAGTAACTATAGGCTAAGATTCCTATTCACAAAGATGTTGACAATGTGGTGTGCTGCAATTATTCCACAAAAGGTATTCTTTTCACTGTAACATCTGCAAACAACAAATTACAATTGTGGAAAAGCACATTTTAGCTGATCGGCAAAAGCTCTGTGAATATATCTTAAGACTGGATGATCTGTCATTGTGATTCATAATGCAATGCCATTGCAGAAAAATTTAGTCAACTCCATTTATGCTGGATTTAAAGTGAATAAACAAAGGCAAATGGAAAATATCATTCCGTCTGCAGCATGTTTCTTTACTGCAGCCTGTGGAATGGTTACTTGTTAGTTTGTTTCTGTCCTTTGACGTCATTTTCCAGCCACTAGCAGATCTATTGGTTGTTTTACAAGTTTTCAATATTATACAACCAGTTGAACATGCTGTGCTATTACCTTCACAGATTTTAAGCTTCAGATTCTGACTGCTTTAATTAATGATGACCATAGTCAGAGCACAGTGGAACTAGCAAACCTGATCCAAAAAATCAAACATGTGTGACTGGGAGACATTTCTTCTAATTCTCTTCATTTAGCCTAGTGATCACAAACAGGGTCATAAACAACAGGGTGTCTCAAGCAGACATGAAACACCCTTCTCATAAATCAAATGAAAAATAAAGTGTGAGAATCAATATCTGGCACAAACCCATAGGCCTCCTTCACTCAATCAATTGCATATTTTTCACAGTTCTGTTCTCTCTTGCTTTACTGACACTGTCCTCTCCAGTGAGACTTAACAGCAGTGGCAATGAAGCAATCAATATCCTCCACTGCGCAAAGCATCTAAAGGACATTATGGCAGGCTGATAATTCAAGACCAAATGATTTTGTCAAACTCTGCACCCTGAACTCCCTCCAAGAAGAAAGACTCAATTGCAATAATCTGCACCTTCCTGCTGATAAAATTATACACACACATTGAACAGTAATATATTCTTCATTGGAAATAGTCCAAGATTTTTCCCAAGGCTATGTTGTATAAGGTTTATTGAGAGCAGTGATGTGGATATAAATGGGTGAGATGAATGTGGGATGAGAATAGATGATGTTCTTGTCATTGCATCACCAGAGACATGTATCAATCACCCGGCTTTCTTCTTTAAACAGATGACGTGTTCCTGCTTCTTCCAGCTAGTTAATATCTCAGACTCTGTACAAGTTACTGTTCTGAATGTGAATCTTTAGCCTAAGTAAAATTAACTTTTATTTCCTTCAATTTGACATGGCTAATTAAATAAAATATTTGCAAAAAATCAGATTTTTAAAATTAGTAGCGGTGAACTATGAATTTCCAAATGAAATGTGGAAATTAAAGTATACTTTGTGCAAGTTGCTCCCTGTTATTTTTTGAGTATACAACATATTAAAGTATTTAAATCCCAGCAGAATACTAAAGATTCTGTTATATTACATACACATTGATTGGTCTATATGTATTCATTTTAGTAAACATTAGAAATGTGTATTTATAATAATTTTAATAATAATGTCAAAGATACTAATCTATTCTAAACTACTGGCTGATCTCCAGTGGCGTTACCCATGGACAGTCTTGGATTTGGAGCATAGTTGTGAGGCTTGGATATCCAACCATTGCTCAGATACTCCCTGTGGAAAATTGATCTAAATAGGCATAGTCTGATACCATTTACTGTCTTGTTCTGGAGATTGAAGCTAGATTAGCCCCTGTTTGGCATCTTCAGGAGATTACTGGCTTTCTTCTATGCTTTTTGGTATTTCATAAAACATATGATATCTAAAATATGATGAAGATTTAGCCCACTATGATTCTGAATGTTCTATGTAATATATATATATATATATCTAACATTAATTAACAATGTTTCAAAGAAGATATGAGAGTACCATGGTTTGCTATTCATTTTATCAAATCGCTTTAGGATTTGGTAAGATCAAAGTATGAAACTGTTAAAATTATCATTTATTTGTAAGTTGTTTACTGCTTTAACCTTTTTAGGATAAAGGTACATTTTTAAATGCATACATAAAAAAGATTTGAGCTGATATTCAGCTAAAGGCTAAGGTGGAATAAAAAGAAGTCTGGACTGATTATCAGTTGACCACTGTTTGCTCTTGCTCTATTGTTAGCTGTCAAAAGAAATGTCAGTCTCCACAGGATGAAACAGATGAGTTCTGACATATCGTCTTAACTGACTTCTTTTGAAATACCATACAAAATGCCCTGGACTGTTGAAGGGAAGTGATCTATTCCAAGGTAACTGCTGAATGTCTTCATGCTCCTGTATTTCCTCAGAAATCCTTTGAAGGCAGATAATATTGCATCCAATTAACTGAAATGTTACAGTCAGTGCACTCTAGGCTTGATAGGCTCATTAAGCATTAAAAAAAACCATGACAGTTTCTCCTTCTCATGGAAAAATAGACAGTGAAATTTTTATTTTTACTTAAAATTCTGCCCTTTCTCCTTTCTATGTAATTCTTAAATTCATTATAAAGTTTAAAGAAAATGAAAAATTGTAAGGAGGTCTGCTACGAATACAGCATACAAACTTTAATTCGCCTTAATTGCCATTCTACAACTGCAGCTGTCTAAAACAGTCAGGTTTTACTACCAAGGTTGTTCTGTAGACAGCTAGCAGTGACATGCTTTTTTGCATCTAAAAGTAATGTCAGCAATTGGCTGAGAATAAAATTCGGGAAATATTTACGAACAAATTTAAATGCTTAACAGCAAAGATGGAGAGATGGTTCATTGCAAATTTGTCATGCATCAATTTATTGGGCCAATAAGGTTGCATTTTAACTTAGTACTATTAGCTTTTCTCTATGTTGTCACTCATAGACAGTTCACAGATGAAGCATGGCTGTGAATGCTAGCTGCCCACCGTTAAGGTTACTACTCAGGTGAGTAAAGAGATTGGGCTGTTTTAATGGCTGGTGCCTTGTACCATTCAATAAAGCATATATCAGGATATATGAGAATTGAGGTTTGTTTTTCTTTCTGGGTGAAATGAAAGTTATCAAAAATATGGAGTTAATAGTTATTTTAATTTTACAATAAGAAGTGTATTAACTGACCATACCATGTCAGATGAGATCATAAGATCATAAGAATTAGGAGCAGGAGTAGGCCGTCCGGCCCCTCGAGCCTGCTCCGCCATTCAATAAGATCATGGCTGATCTTCTCGTGGACTCAGATCCACTTACCCGCGCTCCCACCATATCCCTTAATTCCTTTGTTGTTCAAAAAGATATCTACCTTAGCTTTAAAGACGTTTACTGAAGAAGCGTCAACTACTTCACTGGGCAAGGAATTCCATAGATTAACAACCCTCTGGGTGAAGAAGTTCCTTCTTAATTCAGTCCTAAATCTGCTCCCTCTAATCTTGAGGCTATGCCCTCTTGTCCTAGCTTCACCTGCCAGTGGAAACATCCTTTCTACTTGTATCTTATCTAACCCCTTCATGATTTTATATGTTTCTATAAGATCCCCCCTCATTCTTCTGAACTCCAATGAATATAATCCCAATCTACTCAGTCTCTCCTCATAAGCCAACCCCCTCAACTCCGGTATCAACCTAGTGAACCTCCTCTGCACCCTCTGCAGTGCCAGTACATCCTTTCTCAAATGAGGAGACCAAAACTGCACACAGTACTCCAGGTGCGGCCTCACCAGTACCTTATACAGCTGCAACATAACCTCTCTGCTTTTAAACTCAATCCCTTTAGCAATGAAGGACAAAATTCCATTTGCCTTCCTAATTACTTGCTGTACCTGCAGACCAACCTTCTGCGATTCATGCACAAGGACACCCAGGTCCCTCTGCATAGCAGCATGCTGCAACTTTTTACCATTCAAGTAATAATCCTTTTTCCTGTTACTCCTACCGAAATGAATGACTTCACATTTACTAACATTGTATTCCATCTGCCAGACCTTTGCCCACTCAATCAATGTATCTATGTTCCTCTGCAAAGTTTCACAGTCATCTGCACACTTTGCTCTGCCACTCATCTTAGTGTCATCTGCAAACCTTGACACCCTACACATGGTCCCCAACTCCAAATCATCTATATAAATTGTAAATAATTGCGGTCCCAACACCGATCCCTGAGGCACACCACTAGTGACTGATTGCCAACCAGAATAGCACTCATTTATCCCCACTCTCTGCTTCCTGTTCGTCAACCAATCCTCTATCCATGCTAATACTTTACCCCTGACGCCATGCATCCTTATCTTATGCAGCAGCCTCTTGTGCGGCACCTTGTCGAAGGCCTTTTGGAAATCTAGGTACACCACATCCACTGGGTCCCCATTGTCCATCTTGCTCGTAATGTCATCATAGAATTCCAAAAGATTTGTCAAGCATGACCTGCCCTTCATGAACCCATGCTGTGTCTGCCCAACAGGACAATTTCTATCGAGAGGTCCTGTTATTTCTTCCTTGATGATAGACTCAAGCATCTTCCCCACTACAGAGGTTAAGCTAATCGGTCTATAATTCCCCATCTTTTGTCTACCTCCCTTTTTAAACAGTGGCGTCACATCTGCTGTTTTCCAATCTGCTGGGACTACCCCAGAGTCCAGCGAGTTTTGGAAAATTACCGTCAGTGCACCTGCTATTTCTCCCGCCATCTCTTTTAGAACCCTGGGATGCATTCCATCAGGGCCAGGAGACTTATCAATCCTTAGCTCCATTAGCTTGCCCAACACCCAAGACTATAAATGCACAATAGAATGCACTGAAATGAGCATAGATAGTATAAACTTTAGAACAAAAATGCCCATGAAAGATACAATTAAAATAAGTAGCAAAATTGTCGAAGACTCGTTAAATTAAGTGATTTTGTGTTACAGCTAGAGAATATTATTCGTTAAATGTTATGCAAATTTGTAAACTTACTTAACAAAAGATTGAATAATAGTACAGAAGCATAGAATGATACAGCACAGAAGGAGGTCATTTAGCCCATCTTGCATGTGCCATTTCTTTGGTAGAGCTATTCAATTAATCCCACTGCCTTGCTCTTTCTCCATATCCCTGTAAATATTTTCCCTTCAAGTATTATTGTGTCAAGTATTGCCATGGCTCAGTTGGTAGCACACTCACCTCTGAGTCAGAAGATTGCGGGTTCAACTCCAGAGGCTTGAACACCAAAATATAGGCTGATGATCCTGTGCAGTACTGAGGGAGTGCTGCACTGTCAGAGGTGACGTCATTTGGATGACATGTTATGCCAAGTCCTCGTCTGCTCCCTCAAGTAGATGTAAAAGATCTTGTGACGTTATTTTGAAGAAAACAAAGGGCTGGTAAGATGGGCAGAGCAGTGGCAAATGGAAATTAATCCTGAGAAGTGTGAGGTGATGTATTTTTGGAGGACTAACAAGGCGAGGGAATATACAATGGATGGTAGGACCCAAGGAAGTACCGAAGGTCAGAGGGACCTTGGTGTACTTGTCCATAGATCACTGAAGGCAGCAGCACAGGTAGATAAGGTGGTTAGGAAGGCATATGGGATACTTGCCTTTATCAGCCAAGGCATAGAATATAAGAGCAGGGAGGTTATGATGAAGCTGTATAAAACGCTAGTTAGGCCACAGCTGGAGTACTGTGTACAGTTCTGGGCACCACACTATAAGAACGATGTGATTGCACTGGAGAGGGTGCAGAGTAGATTCACTAGGATGTTGCCTGGGCTGGAGCATTTCAGCTATGAAGAGAGACTGAAAAGGCTAGGGTTGTTTTCCTTAGAGCAGAGAAGGCTGATGGGGGACATGATTGAGATATACAAAATTATGAGGGGCATTGATAGGTTAGATAGGAAGAAACTTTTTCCCTTAGCGGAGGGGTCAATAGGTAAGGGGCAGATGGTTTAGAGGGGATTTGAGGAAAAGTTTTTCACCCAGAGGGTGGTTGGAATCTGGAACACACAGCCTGAAGAGGTGGTAGAGGCAGGAACCCTCACAACATTTAAGAAGTATTTAGATGAGCACTTGAAAAGCCATAGCATACAAGGTTACGGGCCAAGTGCTGGAAAATGGGATTAGAATAGTTAGGTGCTTGATGGCCGGCATGGACACGATGGGCCGATGGGCCTGTTACTGTGCTGTATAACTCTATGACTCTAAGAGCAGTGGAGGTATCCCCTGTCCAATCAACATCACAAAAATGGATTATTTGTTCATTATCATATTGCTGTTTGTGGGACTTTGCTATGCAAAATTGGCTGCCATGTTTCCTACGTTACAACAGTGACTACACTTCAAAAGTACTTCAGTGGCTCCAAGGTCCTAAGGTTGTGAAAGGCACTATATAAATGGAAGTCTTTTTTATTTGTTCAATTCTCTTTTGAATTTTACTATTGAATCTGCTTCCAAGGCTCTTTCAGACAGTGCATTCCAGATCACAACAACTCTCTGTGTAAAAAAAATGTTTCCTCATATCATGTCTGGTCCTTTTGCCAACTACCTTAAATCTGTGCCTTCTGGTTACTGACACTTCTGCCACTGGACACAGTTTCTCCTTAATTATTCCATCAAAACCACTCATGATTTTGAACACCTCTATCAAATCTCCTTTTAACCTTCTCTGTTTTAAGGAGAACAATCCCAACTTCTCCAGTTTCCCCACACTGGTCCTTTATCTCTGGTACCATTCAAGTAAATTTCTTCTGCATCTTCTCCAAGGTCTTGAGATCCTTTCTAAAGTGTGGTGCCCAGAATTGAATACAATACTCCAGCTGAGGCTGAACTTTAAAGGTTTTATAAAGGTTTAACATAACTTCCTTGCTTTTGTACTATATTCCTGTATTAATAAAGCCAAGGATCCCATATGCTTTTTTAACAGCCTTCTCAACTTGTCCTGTCTCCTTTGAAGATTTGTGTATGTACACTGACAGGTCTCTCTGTTACCCCACTCACTTTAAAATTGTCCCCTTTTGTTTTTACTGCCTCTCCTCATTCTTCCCACCAAAATGTATCACTTCACCCTTCCCTGTGTTATACTTCATTTGCCATGTGTCTGCCCATTTCACCAGTCGTTTTTGCTGTCTTGTAATCTGTTACTATCCTCATCATTGTTTACTACATTTCCAAGTTTATATAACCTGTAAACTTTGAAAATGATGCCCTGTTTACCCAAGTCTAAGTCATTAATATATATCAAAAAGAGCAGCAGTCCGAATACAGACCCCTGGGCAAAACCAATATATGTTTCTCTCCAGTCTGAAAAATAACCATTTGCCATTACTCTCCACTTTCTCTTCTTTTGCCAGTTTTATATCCATGCTGCCACTGTCCCTTTAATCCCATAGGCTTTAATTTTGCTAACAAGTCTATTATGTGGTACTTTGTGGTACTTTTGAAAGTCCATATACACAAACTCAACCATACTAGTCTCATCAATC